>NC_041217.1:115822255-115846389 GCF_002837175.3 Physeter macrocephalus
GGAGAGATTTCCCTTTCTCTTCTTTGTTCGCACAGCTCCCGGGGTTCAGCTTTGGATTTGGCCCCACCTCTGTGTGTAGGTCGTCTGAGGGTGTCTGTTCTTCGCTCAGAAAGGACGGGGTTAAAGGAGCAGCTGATTTGGGGGCTCTGGCTCACTCAGGCTGCAGGGAGAGAGGGGTACGGACGCGGGGCGAGCCTGCGGCGGCGGAGACCGTTGTGACGTTGCACCAGCCTGAGGCACGCCGTGCGTTCTCCCGGGGAAGTTGTCCCTGGATCACGGGACCCTGGCAGTGGCGGGCTGCACAGGCTCCCGGGAGGGGAGGTGTGGATAGTGACCCGTGCTCGCACACAGGCTTCTTGGTGTTGGCAGTAGCGGCCTTAGCATCTCATGCCCGTCTCTGGGGTCTGGGCTGATAGCCGTGGCTCGCGCCCGTCTCTGGAGCTCCTTTAAGTGGCGCTCTTAATCCCCTCTCATCGTGCACCAGGAAACAAAGAGGCAAGAAAAAGTCTCTTGCCTCTTCGGCAGCTCCAGACTTCTCTCGGACTCCCTCCTGGCTAGCCGTGGAGCACTAGCCCCCTTCAGGCTGTGTTAACGCCGTCACCCTCAGTCCTCTCCCTGTGATCCGACCGAAGCCTGAGCCTCA
Organism: Physeter macrocephalus; assembly: GCF_002837175.3. Classification (NCBI taxonomy): domain Eukaryota; kingdom Metazoa; phylum Chordata; class Mammalia; order Artiodactyla; family Physeteridae; genus Physeter; species Physeter macrocephalus. The sequence continues at coordinate 115,822,899 of NC_041217.1, forward strand.
GCTCCCAGCCCCCGCCCGCCCCAGCGCGTGAGCAGAAAAGCCTCTCGGGCTGGTGAGTGCTGGTCGGCATTGATCCTCTGTGCGGGAATCTCTCCTCTTTGCCCTCCGCACCCCTGTGGCTGCGCTCTCCTCTGTGGCTCTGAAGCTTCCCCCTCCGCCACCCGCCGTCTCCGCCCGCGAAGGGTCTTCTAGTGTGTGGAAACCTTTCCTCCTCCACAGCTCCCTCCCACTGGTGCAGGTCCCGTGCCTATTCTTTTGTCTCTGCCTTTTCTTTTTTCTTTTGCCCCACCTACATACGTGGGGAATTTCTTGCCTTTTGGGAGGTCTGAGGTCTTCTGCCAGCGTTCAGTAGGTGTGCTGTAGGAGTTGTTCCACATGTAGCTGTATTTCTGATGTATTTTGGGGGAGGAAGGTGATCTCCGTGTGTTAGTCTTCCGCCATCTTGAAGCTCCTCCCTTCTCACTTCTTTTTAAGTCAACCTGTTTCCGTATGAAATATGGACTTACATAAATAGTCTTCCATACTTTTGCAAACTAAAAAAATATATGCCAGACATCATTCTATTGCAATTTTTTCCTTCTTGGTTTCTGAAGGTCATTTCACCACTGAATTTCTTATGGACGTCATTTGGGGTAAAGAATCAAGAAGCTCGATGTCCATTTTAGAGTCCATTGGTCTCTCTTCCACTCAATCCCTGCACTGTTTATTGAAGCTTAAGATGAGCATGGGACTCCCCTGGTGGTGCAGTCATTAAGAATCCGCCTGCCAATGCAGGGGTCACGGGTTCGAGCTCTGGTCTGGGAAGATCCCACATGCTGCGGAGCAGCTAAGCCTGTGTGCCACAACTATTGAGCCTGTTCTCTAGAGCCCATGTGCCACAATTACTGAGCCGCGTGCCACAACTACTGAAGCCTGCGTGCCTAGAGCCTGTGCTCCGCAACAAGAGAAGCCACCACAATGAGAAGACGGCGTGCCACAACGAAGAGTAATCCCCGCTCGCCACAACTAGAGGAAAGCCCACATGCAGCAATGAACACCCAACACAGCCAAAAAATAAATAAATTTATTTTAAAAAGATAGGCATAATGCTAATTATTAGAGAAATGCAAATCAAAACTACAACAAGGTATCACCTCATACCATTCAGAAAAGCCACCAACAAAAAGTCTACAGATAAATGCTGGAGAGGGTGTAGAGAAAAGGGAACCCTCCTACGTTGTTGGTGGGAATGTACATTGGTGCAGCCATTATGGAAAACAGTATGGCATTTCCTTAAAAAGCTAAAAATAGAGTTACCATATGCTCCAGTATTCCCACTCCTGTGCAAATATCCAGAAAAGACAAAAACTCTAATTCAGAAAGTTAGATGCACCCCAGTGTCATAGCAGCACTATTTATAATAGCTAAGACATGGAAACTAAATGTCCATCGACAGATGAATGGATAAAGAAGATGTGGTATATACATTCAATGGAATATTACTCAATCATAAAAAGGAATGAAATAATGCCATTTGTAGCAATATGGATGGACATAGAGATCATTATACTAAGTGAAATAAGCCACACAGAGGAAGACAAATATCATATGGTATCACTTATATGTAGAATCTAAAAAATGATACAAATGATCTTATTTACAAAACAAAAACAGACTCACAAACATAGGAAACAAACTTATGGTTACCAAAGGGAAAAGAGGGTGGGGGAGGGATAAATTAGGAGTTTGGGATTAGCAGATACAAACCACTATATACAAAATAGATAAAAAACAAGGTCCTACTGTATAGCCCAGGGAACTATATTCTATACCTTTTAATAACCCATAATGGAAAAGAATCTGAAAAAGAATATAGATATATAGATATAAATATATAATATATATATCTTAATCACTTTGCTGTACACCTGAAACTAACACAACATTGTAAATCAACTATACTTCAATTTAAAAAATAAATAAAGCAAAATTTTAAACTGATAAAGAAAAAAAAAGGATAAGCAGCACACATTTCTCTGAAGCTGTATTACACACTAAGAGCACAGGTGCTGGCACCAACATTCCTGTTTCAACTCCAGCTTCATCATGTATTAGTTGTGACCCTCAGCAAGGTACTTGATCTCTCTGTGCCTTGATTTCCTTAACTGCAAATTGGGGGATAATAACAGAGCTACCACTAGTACTAATACTCTTCAACATGCACCAGGATGGGAGATCTGGCTCTTAAAACATTGAAATACTTTCATGCCATTAGAAACTAGCTACCAACTCAAGCATTGCAGTGCCCATGCACACAGCCTCCACCCAGACCACACCCCCTGGGTCGCCTCTATATCGGAAACGTTAAATTTAAACATTGAAAAGCTAACGCTTTAAATAGCAGAAACCTGACTACCCTGCTCCAGCTCTGTGCCCTGAATCCATTCCAATGGGCCAGAACCCATACATAACATCAATTCTTCAGGCTATTTGAAAGACAAAGCAAGTGCTTCTCAGACTAGTGAAAGTCAAGCAGTGAGAAGAATCCCTCTGAGAAAAGCTCACTTGTAAATATGTGAGCTTATTAATATTAATAATACAAAACAAATAGCTTTTCTTAGAATTACAAATATGAAGGGGTTAAGAGTACATCCAATAACAAATCGTGATGCTGCTATGTGTAGATATAGTTATATTTCTCAGAGTGTAAAATATGATCTTTTCTAACATAATAAATGCTTATTTAAAGTGTCTTTTCTCTAGAGTCCAATAAGAACTTAATTAAATAGTAAGAGCACTTTAACACCAATAAAAAGTAAAAGTAAAGTTTTAAAATAATAGTTCAGAGAGGGGTTTTTTTTTAAGTATTAGATTTAATATTTGAGCAAAAAAAAGTTGACTTATATAGCTCAATCTTTAAAAACATTTTATATTAAAATTACTCAAAAAACTGTATTTATAACGCGACATCATTTTCTCTCTCCTAATGGTTCCCAGGGATCTAAGTTCAGCAACAAAATTTGCATACGTTTGTGTGTGCAGTGTGGAGGGTGAGGTAGGATGAAACTGGTACAGGATAAAATAACCAGCTACAAATAAGAAGTAACAACCAATGGCTCAAATGAATTCACTTTCTTTTAAAACCAAATAACAATTAAGGAAAAGATTTTTAATTACTGAAGCAGTAACAATCTTAATTGTGAAGCTATTACTATGCTCACCAGCATTTTCTGTCTATAAGCACTGAAGACAGATTTTATGATTCATAGCTCTCAAAATTCTTCCTTGAAAAAAAAAAATTCTTCCTTGGTATTTTTATGAGGTTCGAGATGATAATTTTATAAAAACTAAAGCCTAGATTCTCTGGACATCTTCCAGAAAAGAAAGGTTTAGGGATAATATGAAAAATAATGTTAGCCATTTACCAGCATCTGTAGAAAATTCAGGAATGTAGACCGAGTGATTCAGAGGGACAGAAAGCAGAAGTCCAAAGACTCTGGGAGGATCCCCCCAATTCGGGCTGTTCCCAGCAGCTGCAGGCAGCTGACCTGGCAGGGCAGAAGTCTGGCACTGAGCGGTCCCATTCTCCCAACCCACAGGGTCTATGGGGAGAAGTGAGTATTAAACGTCTCTGAACTGACTGTGCAGAAGGTTCCAAACAAATGCTTGGGTCTCACTCTCATTTCCCCGATTAAAAAAAGGAAGAGATGAAAAAGTTCCATTTAAAAAATAGTCATTTTTCATTGTTCATCAAAGGAAAACCTGAAAATATGTATGATTCTAATTAGATTTTCTTTTTTGCTGTTTAAAAAACACAGTTTATCAATGGCTAATGGAAACTTAGGAATTTTAGCTAATAGCAATATGTTTTACTTATTATTTTTTAAGTAGAAGTTCAAAAATTTTGAAATAAAAATATATATTATGATTAGATTGAAAATATTTCCCAAGAAATGACAAGATAAATGTCATGAAGAAAAAATATGTTCATGAAGATAAATTTTTTTAACTTATCCTATTATGTTTTAATGAATATTACAAATCTTAATATGCACACTTAAGAATAAAATATCAAGTTGCAAAAAAATTGGATCATAAAATATCACTCCCCTACTTCTCTCTCCTTCCCTTTTTGAAGTAAAAAAATAGTTTGTGGAAAGATCATAGAAATATAAAACATACTAGAAGGTAGAATAAAAAAGAATAAGATAGTCAAGGCAGAGAGAGAAGTAACATTGACAAAAATAATTATTTGCAAAATTTTCATAACTGTATAAAAAATTGTACAACAGAAATCCATAGGTTCCCTGTCATAAGATATCATTAAAAGTGAAAATTTATTTACTTAACAAATAATTTTTGAGGCATTGCTATGGCATGGGGTAACACTCTGAGAATATAGCAGTGAACAAAACACCAAAATCCCTTCCCTTGGGGAGCTTTCATTCTAATGGGAGGAGACCTGGGCCCTGGAACTAGCTGTTCCCTCTGGTATAACTGCTGTTACCGTGTTTCTGTCGACTCCCTCTCGTACTTCAGGTCTCCAGTTTGAAGGTAACCAGACTAGCTCAGGAAAGATATGATAGTAGCTTGGAACCAGGTGGTGGAAATGTGAGAAGTGGTTGAACATATTTTGAAGGTAGAGTCAGTAAGATTTACCGATGGATTTGACACAGAGCAGAAAGAAGAGCCAAAATGCCTCCAAGATCTTGGCCAAAGCAACTAAAGGATGGAGATTCTATTAGCTGAGAAAAGTAAGACTAGGGGTAGAGAGGTTTGGTGAGGGAGACAGGAATTCAGTTGCAGATATGGTAAGTTTTAGATGCCTGTTAGAACTACAGGTAAAAGTGTTGATCAGGCAATTGCATACATAAGCCTGGAGATCCGACTGAAGATGTAAATATGGGGATTGTCTACCTATAGATTATACTTAAAACTAGGGAAATGTGATCACCAAAGGAGTAATAAATATAGACAGAGGTAAGAAGAGGAAGGGCTTTTACACTGAGTTCAGGTTGATGATGAGGGAACAGAAAAAAAAAAAAAAAACTAAGAAGCGGCAGATACGTAGAAGGCAAACCAGACAAATGAGATATTCGGGGGGGGGGGGGGGAGGAGGAAAGAAAAAAAAGATTACCTGGGAAAAAGGTAAACCCAAGAGGCAGAGAGTAAAATCACCCTGTGATTCTGACTGTGTAAAGAACTTAACAGAAAAAACCATTCTTACAAGAGAAGTTGGTTTTTCTGGTTCAGAGTTTTCCACCTCCCTGAAGGCTTGGTGTGAAATGCTGTTAAAACATCATGAATTGAGCAAGATTTGGAAGAAAACTTTGCTATAAATATGCTGTCAGTGGACAGTTTCATGAGTCACAAACTGGGTTTGAATATTGAAGTCAAAAAAAGTAAGGGTAAAGGACAAAAAAGTCATCAACTATGACAAATGCTACCAGGAGGTCAAACAAAGTTCTAAGAATTGATGTTTAGGAAAGTGGAAATATCTGGTGACTTTGACAACAACAACTAAATACTATATTAAACTAATATATACTGTATTATACTAATACTATGTATATTGGTATACATACTCTACTAAGTACTATATATTATGAAGTACATACTATATATAAATCAATATACATTAAATACTAAATACTGTAATTTGTTCTTTGTGCCATATTATGAGAAAGTCTGGAAAGTGAGTTATGAAGTCAGGTCTCAAACCCAGGTCTTCAGACCTCAAATTTTGTTTATACAAGTTATATAATCTTAGTATGTATAGATAAGCGCCAACGATATTTTGATCTGCAGGGCATTCGTATGTGGCTGTTTAGGTGCCCAACAAAGGGAGCAAGTGGGGCCCTAAGTGTGAATTTGTGTGAATTTGCAAAGCTGGGATCACACTGTGCGCTATCGTGTAGGCTACTTTTCTCTTGTACCACATTGCAAACATTTCTCATGTGGTCACATTTGGAGGTTATTGGCATGTAGACAGTGTTTAAAATCATAGGTGAGAGTGAAATAACCTTGGAAGGAATAAAGATAAGTAAAAGAGGAAGGCTACTAAGATGTTGAGCATAGGAGAAACAAAGAAAAATCAATATAACATGGAGGTCATTGGTGAATTTAACAAAAGAAGTTTCAATAGGTGTTGGGGCTAGAAGCCAGATTGGAAGAGGTTTAAGAGTAAATGGAGGTGAGGAGGAAGAACAACATGTGTAAAAATGTCTTTCAAAGAGTGCTGTTTTACATGCATTAACTCATTTTATTCTCTCAACAACCTTATGAAATAGGTACTCTTATTATCCTCATTTTACACATGAAGTAATTTGCCCAAGGTCACACAGCTATTAAGTGCTAGAGTTGGAATTTGAAACCCGGTCACTCTAACTCTTAAGCCCATGCTCTTAACTATTATACAATATGGCAAGCTACATAGCACAAGATAAAATACAGATTTTGATATACAGTGATTCATTTGGTTAATATACAAGAGTTAAATCAGACTATAAATTCTTAGATGTTTACCTAACACAGAAGCAATTTTGAATATCTGAAAAACTAGATTTGGTATTCAAAAACTGGTATTTGTAATAGGGGACTGAAATGATAATAAATTCATCAAATATTCACTCATCACTTCCTGTGTACTTAACACAATGGTGAGATAACACCAAGTATAAGACTTGTCTGTTCTCACCTAGCTGAACCCACTTGGCTACTGCATTGCTAAAATGATGACCCAAACCATCAACACTGTGTTTAATCTAGATAGAATTTGCTTATATTTCTATGTGGGACAGTGGAAAGAGATATTTGCAAGGCTATTATAAACTCATTTTGAAATACTCAAGTCTAGTTTATTTTCCAGGCACTTTTAAAACTGTGAAATGTTAATGTTTCAACACTCTTTATCCATTTTTCTCCTTTATCATCTGATGACTTCAAAATCATATATATTAGGCATATACTCACACTTTACAGGTGATGTGATTATAAAATATGTAGTACCACATTGTTAAATGATTCTTACGTCCTGATTTTCCAACTTGGATTTCAAGAGGTATACAATTGAGTGTTTTTATTTCCATTCCTATGTTCTTGAGAAGAATTTCCTTCAGTGTTGTTTTTCCAGCAATTATCACACCACAATGTGTCCATTCTACTACACCAATCAAAATCACAAAGTTCTTTTATTAAATAAATCTGTAAATTTTTATATTTTTCCTTGCGTTGCCCTAATGTTTTTCCAGACATTTTAATTTTATCACAGGATTTTTCCATGAGTTAACTTCAGCCAAATTCTTAACATTCATGTTTGATTTTTATACAGCATTGCTTCCCAAATTTTCCACAAGTGATTTACTACTGGACTGACAAACTAGAAAATTCTCTACGGATTTATGTGTACTTACAAATAGTCTCTGCAATATATGATGTGTGTATATTCAGCTCCACTAACAATTAGTAATATATATATATACATATATATCAGTATATATGAATAATTATATTTTTATTATTATTAATAGTGCCATGTTCTCTGACACATATTTGGAAATAAGAAATATTCTCAGAAAATAATTCAATATAAAATTGATAAGAATCTAAAGTCTAAATCAAGGTAGAACAATGCAATTGCTCTATTCCACTTATTGTATATGGAATATGCTATATTCCAGATATATAGTTATATTTATTTATTTTAAAATTTATTTAAATTATATTAATAAATTTAAATTAAATGAATATATATTGATTTAATATATAATTATATTATATATTTATGTATATATTGTTAGTGGACTAGAGCAATTGTATTGTTCCACCTTAATTTAGATTTCTGACTGTTATCAATTCTATAAGTTGGATTATTTTCCAAGAATACTTGTTATTTCCAAATAACTGTCAGAGAATATGGTGCCTCTATATAAACATAATGTTGCTGAGCAGCCAGAGTTTGGCATCTTTCTTGACTGGGAGATGCTGCCAGACTTTATCAATCAGTTGAATAGCAACTGAGCTTCTGCTGATGCTGGAGATCCACTCCCAACAAAAGCTCCCAACACAGCTCCATTGTCATGCTCATATCATTTAAGGAACAGCATGCCCCTGAGATTATGCTCACCAGATCAAGGATAATTCTGAGACTTAGTTGAGAATTGGAAAGGGATTTCAGTCCCCTTTGCAGCCCCAGTTACTGGCACACAAAATACTCCACAAATGTTTGCAGAATGAATGAAGATAATGAATAAGAAGGCAGGGTTAATTTAACAGTGTCTCTAATACTCCATTATAATTCTGTACCTCGTTTCCACCAACAGAATAATTTGAAACTGTCTCAGTTTCCTTAATTCTTCGAACTCCCCAATCCCTTTTATTGAATCCATTGGTAAATTTAGTTGGTCCCACTTCTAATATAAACCCTGACTCCATCTATTCCTCCCCACTTCTCTGCCCCACAACATAGCTCAAGCCACACTCTAACTCTCACCTGGAATACTACTATAGCCTTCTTGCTAGTCTCCTGCTTCCACTTTTGTCTACCTCCAATGTTCCGTACAACTCCCAGAATAGGTTTTTAAAATATAAATCTAAATAATGCCACTGACTTGCCTGACATGCACCAACATCTTCCCAATATGCTTAAATGAAAGCCAAACTCTCTACCCCAAAAGTTCAGCATGATCTAGGTCCTGTCTACCTCCCAACTACATCTTCCACCATTCTTCCCTGAGCTCACACATTTCCAAGCACACGAGCCCAGTTGTAGTTTTCCAGATACACAAAGATCTTCAAGATTTGCACACATACTTTTTCCTCTGCCAGTTTGAAAACATAAGAGAAAACCCTTCCCCAACAAGGGCTTGATTCTTTAATGTCAGGGAGGATAGCTAGACATCTTCTGATGAGATTTTTTTGACTCCATAGCTGTAAAGAAAATGCTACATACTTACAAAAATAATTTTTTTAAAAATTATCCCCAAATGAAAGAGAATCAAATAGGTGTTAGATTTCTATTCTATATTATTAAATGTAAGAATTTTAAAAATAGATCCCTTAGCAGCTACTAGAAAAAAATAGAATTCTGAGAAAAAGAACTGTGACCTCAGAAATATTTGTTAGATCAAGGAGAGAAATATTAAATAAGGTAACAGAGGATTAGAATAACTCGATAAGCTTGATTTATTAGTATGTAGAATTTTGTACCCAATAAAATACTCATTCTTTTCAGATATCATGGAATTATCTTAAAAATTAATGATATAGCAAACCATAAAAGCAATCATAATAAATTCCAAAATGTATAAATATTACAGTGTGCTTCACTAACCACACTGCGATAAAAGCAATTATTACTAGCAGGTGTCCTCCACACCCCCACCATCCAGCTAACCATCTGCAACTTTAAAAATCTTCCTCCAAATAATTTGGGTTAAATAGAAATTGATTCCAAAATTATCGAATTTTTAAAGTGAAAGGCAACGATAACACATTGAAATAGTAAGATGAAATCGAGGAGAATGGAATAAAAATAATATAACCCCAAACGTCTTTATTAGAAAATAAGAACTATCAAACAAGTTAATTCACCATTCTTCTAAAGGAGCTAATGAAGGAATAAGTAAGTAAGCCAAAAGGGAGTCAGAAGAAAGAATTCGTAGAGATAGAAGCAGAAATTAATAAACTACAAATGTAATATTTCTAGAAATTGTGAAATGAAACCTTTTCTAGCATGAATAAGACAGACAAATATCTAGCAAATCTGAAGAAAAGCAAAAAAGAGAAAGAGCAAATAATATGCAAAATTAACAATAAGAAAGCCAATATAGTCACAAATACAGATGAAATTGAAAATCTAGATAAAATAGGTGATATTCTAGAGAAAAATAAATTATCAAAATCGGCCCAAGAAGGATTGGCTCAAGATGGCGGAGTAGGACATGAGCTCACTCCCTCTTGCAAGAGCACTGGAATCACAACTAACTGCTGAACAATCTTCCACAAGAAGACACTGGAACACACCAAAAAAGATACCCTACATCCAAAGACAAAGGAGAAGCCACAATGAGACAGTAGGAGGGGCTCAATCACAATAAAATCAAATCCCATAATCACTGGGTCAGTGACTCACAGACTGAAGAACAATTATACCATAGAAGTTCACCCAATGGAGTGAAGGTACTGAGCCCCACGTCAGGCTTCCCAACCTGGGGTTGTGGAACCAGGAGGAGGAATTCCCAGAGAATCAGACTTTGAAGGCTAGCAGGATTTGATTGCAGGAATTCAACAAGACAGGGGAAAACAGAGACTCCACTCTTGGAGGGCACACACACACAAAGTAGTGTGCACATCAGGACCCAGGGGAAGGAGCAGTGACCCCATAGGAGACTGAACTAGACCTACCTGGTAGTGTTGGAGGGTCTCCTAAAGAGGCAGGGGGTGGCTGTGGCTCACCACGGGGACAAGGACACTGGCAGCAGAAATTCTGGGGAGTAATCCTTGGTGTGAACCCTCCCGGAGCGCACCATTAACCCCACCAAAAAGCCTGTACCTCCAGTGCTGGGTCGCCTCAGGCCAAACAACCAACAGGGAGAGAACACAGCCCCATCCATCAGCAGACAACTGGATTAAAGTTTTACTGAGCTCTGCCCACCAGAGCAACACCCAACTGCACCAACCACCAGTCCCTCCCATCAGGAAGCTTGCACAATCCTCTTAGATAGCCTCATCCACCAGAGGGAAGACAGCAGAAGCAAGAAGAACTACACTTCTGCAGCCTGTGGAACAGAAACCACATTCACAGAAAGACAGACAAAATGAAGAGGCAGAGGACTATGTACCAGGTGAAGGAACAAGATAACACCTCAGAAAAACATCTAAATGAAGTGGAGATAGACAACCTTCCAGAAAACAATTCAGAATAATGATAGTGAAGATGATCCAGGACCTCGGAAAATGAATGGAGGCAAAGAACAAGAAGATGCAAGAAATGTTTAACAAAGACCTAGAAGAATTAAAGAACAAACACCAAGAAGAAGTAAAGAACAAACAGAGATGAATAATACAATAACTGAAATGAAAATTACACTAGAAGGAATCAATAGCAGAATAACTGAGGCAGAAGAATAGATAAGTGACTCACTGCTGTGGAACAAAATAAAGAAAAAAGAATGAAAAGAAATGAAGACAGCCTAAGAGACCTCTGGGACAACATTAAATGCACCAACATTCGCATTACAGGGGTCCCAGAAGGAGAAGAGAGAGAGAAAGGACCTGAGAAAATAGTTGAAGAGATTATATTTGAAAACTTCCCTAACATGGAAAAGGAAATAGCCACCCAAGGCCGGTAAGCACAGAAAGTCCCAGGCAGGATAAAGCCAAGGAGAAACACACCAAGACACATAGAAATCAAATTGACAAAAATTAAAGTCAAAGAAAAATTATTAAAAGCCACAAGGGAAAAATGACAAATAACATACAAGGGAACCCCCATAAGGTTAACAGCTGATTTCTCAGCAGAAACTCTACAAGCCAGAAGGGAGTGGCATGATATACTTAAAAGAATGAGAGGGAAGAATCTACAACCAAGATTACTCTAGCCAGCAAAGATCTCATTCAGATTCAACAGAGAAATCAAAAGCTTTACAGACAAACAAAAACTAAGAGAATTCAGCACCACCAAACCAGCTCTACAACAAATGCTAAAGGAACTTCTCTAGGTGGAAAACATAAGAGAAGAAAAGGACCTACAAAAACAAGCCAAAAACAATTAAGAAAATGGTAATACGAACATACATATTGATAATTACCTTAAAAGTGAATGGATTAAATAAATGCTCCAACCAAAAAACACAGGCTCGCTGAATGGTAACAAAAACAAGACCCATATATACGCTGCCTACAAGAGACCCACTTAAGACCTAGGGACACATACAGACTAAAAGTGAGGGGATGGGGCTTCCCTGGTGGCGCAGTGATTGAGAATCCATCTGCCGATGCAGGGGACACGGGTTCATGCCCCGGTCCGGGAAGATCCCACGTGCCGCAGAGCGGCTGGGTCCGTGAGACATGGCCACTGAGCCTGTGCATCCAGAGCCTGCGCTCCACAACGGGAGAGGCCACAACAGTGAGAGGCCCACATACCGATTAAAAAAAAAAAAAAAAGTGAGGGGATGGAAAAGAGATACTCTATGCAAAGGGAAATCAAAAGAAGGGTGGAGTAGCAATACTCATATCAGATAAAATAGACTTTAAAGTAAAGAATATTACAAGACACAAGGAAGGACACCACATATGATCAAGGGATCAATCCTAGAAGAAGATATAACATTATAAATATATATGCACTCAACATGGGAGCACCTCAATACGTAAGGCAAATGCAAACAGCAATAAAAGAGGAAGTCAACAGTAACACAATAATGGTGGGGAACTTTAACTCCTCACTTATACCGATGGACAGAACATCCAGACAGAAAATTAATAAGGAAACACAAGCTTTAAATGACACAATAGGCCAGATAGATTTAATTGATATTTATAGGACATTCCATCCAAAAAGAGCAGATTACAGTTTCTTCTCAAGTGCACACGGAACATTCTCCAGGATAGATCACATCTTGGGTCACAAATCAAGCCTTGGTAAATTTAAGAAAATTGAAGTCATATCAAGCATATATTCCAACCACAATGCTATGAGATTAGAAATAAACTACAGGGGGAAAAAAGTAAAAAGCACAAACACATGGAGGCTAAACAATATGTTACTAAATAACCAAGAGATCACTGAAGAAATCAAAGAGGAAATCAAAAAATACCTAGGGACAAATGACAACGAAAACATGATGATCCAAAACCTGTGGGATGCAGCAAAAGCAGTTCCAAGAGAGAAGTTTATAGCAATACAATCCTTACACCTAAAGGAACTAGAGAAAGAAGAATAAACAAAACCCAAAGTTAGTAGAAGGAAAGAAATCATAAAGATCAGAGTAGAAATAAATGAAATAGAAACAAAGAAATCAATAGCAAAGATCAATAAAACTAAAAGCTGGTTCTTTGAGAAGATAAAATTGATAAACCTTTAGCCAGACTCATCAAGAAAAAGAGGGAGAGGATTCAAATCAATAAAGTTAGAAATGAAAAAGAAGTTACAACAGACACCACAGAAATACAAAGCATCCTAAGAGACTACAACAAGCAACTCTATGCCAATAAAATGGACAACCTGGTAGAAATGGACAAATTCTTAGAAAGGTATAATCTTCCAAGACTGAATCAGGAAGAAATAGAAAATATGAAGAGACCGTTCACAAGTAATGAAATTGAACTGTGATTAAAAATCTTCCAACAAGCAAAAGTCCAGGACCAGATGGCTTCACAGGTGAATTCTATCAAACACTTAGAGAATGCTAACATCCATCCTTCTCAAACTCTTCCAAAAAATTTCAGAGGAAAGAACACTCCCAAACTCATTCTATGAGACCACCATCACCCTGATACCAAAACCAGACAAAGATACCACAAAAAAAGAAAATTACAGAGCTATATCACTGATGAATATAGATGCAAAAATCCTCAACAGAATACTAGCAAACAGAATCCAACACATTAAAAGGATCATACACCATGATCAACTGGGATTTATCCCAGGGACGTAAGAATTCTTCAACATATGCAAATCAATCATTGTGATACACCACATTAATAAAGTGAAGAATAAAAACCATATGATCACCTCAATAGATGCAGAAAAAGCTTTTGACAAAATTCAACACAAATTTATGATAAAAACTCTCCAGAAAGCTTGCACAGAGGGAACCTACCTCAAAATAATAAAGGCCATATACAACAAACCCACAGCAAACTTCATTCTCAATGGTGAAAAACTGAAAGCATTTCCTCTAAGATCAGGAACAAGACAAGGATATCCACTCTCATCACTATTATTCAACATAGTTTTGGAAGTTCTAGCTATGGCAATCAGAGAAGAAAAAGAAATAAAAGGAATCACCATTATTATTCAACATAGTTTTGGAGTCCTAGCCATGGCAATCAGAGAAGTAAAAGAGATAAAAGTAATACAAATTGGAAAAGAAGAAGTAAAACTGTCACTGTTTGCAGATGACATGATATTATACATAGAGAATCCTAAATATGCCACCAGAAAACTACTAGAGCTATACAATGAATTTGGTAAAGTTGCAGGATACAAAATTAAGGCACAGAAATCTCTTGCATTCCTAGACACTAACAGCAAAAGATCAGAAAGAGTAATTGAGGAAACAATCCCATTCACCATTTCAACAAAAAGAATAAAATACCTAGGAATAAACTTACCAGAGGTAAAAGACCTGTACTCAGAAAACTAAAAGACACTGATGAAAGAAATTAAAGATGATACAAACAGATGGAGAGATATACCATGTTCTTGGATTGGAAGAATCAGTATTGTGAAAATGACTATACTATACAAAGCAATCTACAGATTCAGTGCAATCCCTATCAAACTATCAATGGCATTTTTTACAGAGCTAGAACAAAAAATCTTAACGTTTGTATGGAGACACAAAAGACCCTGATAGCCAAAGGAATCCTGAGGGGAAAAAACAGAGCTGGAGGAATCAGACTCCCTGACTTCAGACTAAACTACAAAGCTCCAGTAACCAAGACAATATGGTACTGGCACAAAAACAGAAATATAGATCAATGGAAAGGACAGAAAGCCCAGAGATAAACCCACGCACCTATGGTCACCTAATCTATGACAAAGGAGGCAAGGATATACAATGAAGACAAGGCAGTCTTCTCAATGTGTGGTGCTGGGAAAACTGGACAGCTAAATGTAAAAGAATGAAATTAGAACACTCCCTAACACCATACACAAAAAAAACTTAAAATGGATTAAAGACCTACATGTAACACCAGACACTATAAAACTCTTAGAGGAAAACATAGGAAGAACACTCTTTGACATAAGTCACAGCAAGATCTTTTTTGAACCACATCTTAGAGTAATGGAAATAAAAACAAAAATAAACAAATGGGACCTAATGAAACTTAAATGCTTTTGCTCAGCAAAAGAAACTATAAACAAGATGAAAAGACAATCCTCAGAATGGGAGAAAATATTTGCAAAAGAATCAACTGACAAAGGGTTGGTCTCCAAAATATACAAGCAGCTCATGCAGCTCAATGTTATAAAATGTAAACAACCCAATCAAAAAATGGGCAGAAGACCAAAATAGACATCTCTCCAAAGAAGACATACAGATGGCCAAGAGGCAAATGAAAAGCTGCTCAACATCACTAATTATTAGAGAAATGCAAATCAAAACTACAATGAGGTATCACCTCACACTGGTCAGAATGGGCATCATGTTCCTTAAAAAACTAAAAATATAATTATCATATGACACAACAATCCCACTACTGGGCATATACCCAGAGAAAACCATAATTCAAAAAGACACATGCACCCCAATATTCATTGCGGCACTTCCATAGCCAGGTCATGGAAGCAACCTAAATGCCCATCGACAGATGAATGGATAAAGAAAATGCGGTACATAAATACAATAGAATATTACTCAGCCATAAAAAGGAACAAAATTTTGTCATTTGTAGAGACGTGGATGGACCTAAAGACTGTCATACAGAGTGGAGTAAGTCAGAAAGAGAAAAACAAATATCATATATTAATGCATATATGTCGAATCTAGAAAAATGGAATGTAGAAAAATGGAATCTAGAACCAGTTTGCAAGGCAGAAAGAGAGTCACAGATGTAGAGAACATACTTATGGACACCCCGGGGGGAAAGGGGATAGGGATGGTGGTGGTGGGATGAATTGGGAGATTGGGATTGACAAGTATACACTAGTATGTATAAAATAGATAAGTAATAAGAACCTGCTGTATAAAAATAAATAAATAAATAAGAATAAATTTAACTTAATCCGCAAAAAAAAAAAAAAAAAAAAATTGGCCCAAGAAGAGGCAGATGACCTGAAAGGGCTAATCCTAAATAATAAAATCAAAAAGCTGTCAAATTTGTACCATCCTAAAAGCCACCAGGCTTTTAACAGCTACCGTTATTAATATTCAATGTAAGCAAGAGGAATTGTTAGCAGTTAGCACTTTTCAGGCACTGTCCTGAGCACTTCACATTACTTTGTTAGGTAACTACTACCTTACTCCATTTTATAAGCAAAGAAGCAGAGATGGGCAAAGTAACTTGTCGGCTTTAACCTGGCTAATAAGGGGTAGGGCTGACATTGGAAGACAAATACATACATACACAGTGTGTGGTATGTAGAGACCACAAAACCTAACTTAACCTCTAAATTATATGCACGAGTGATTTCACATGAAAGCAGCGTATTATTTTTAAAAGATACAGAAGAAACATTGATCTTCTCAGTAAGAGTAGAAAAGACTTTGATAAAATGCAATATCAATTCCTGAGTTTAAATAGAAACATTCAACTTCCAGGATAAAGAAGTATTTCTCAGAAGTCACCTGCAGACACAATAGTCAAAAGTGAAACAAGAGAGCAGAGTTCCTCAAACTGGTATTAAGGGAGATGTCCGCAGGTTTGTTTAGAAAACTATCGTCTTCCCCATAACATATAAGTTGGTTGTTTAGCTATTAAGCAAGTTAAACGGGTTTCTATTAGACTGGGGCATTTCTGGGCTTCCCTGGTGGCGCAGTGGTTGAGAGTCCGCCTGCTGATGCAGGGGACACGGGTTCGTGCCCCGGTCCGGAAGATCCCACATGCCGCGGAGCGGCTGGGCCCGTGAGCCATGGCCGCTGAGCCCGCGCGCCCGGAGCCTGTGCCCCGCGACGGGAGAGGCCACAACAGTGGGAGGCCCACGTACCGCAAAACAAAACAAAACCAAAAAAATACCATGACCACATGAGAAATGTTTGCAAAGTGGTACAAGAGAAAAGTAACCTACAAAAGAGTGTACTGTGTGATCGTAGCTTTGAAAATTCACACACTTAGGGCCCCACTTGTTCCCTTTTCTGGGCACCTTTGAGCAGAAATAACCTAAACAGCCACAAAGGGATGCCCTATGGCTCAAAATATTACTGGTGTTTATTTTCACATACTAAGATTATATAAAGATGACTTGTATCTTCCTCTTAGGCTTCCCATGTCTGCAAAATCTACACAATTCTTTGTAACCAAAAAAAAATTAATAAATGGTATTTTAACTTATGTAGGTTAACCACAAAACCTGTTTTTAGTCCTCTTGAATAATACTCCCGGTGCCTTCTTCCCTTCCATATTCAAAGTCTCCAATGAGGTGACCTAAGGATCACCAGGAAGACTTCTCAACTTTGAGAGAATTTGTTCTTGTGTTTAGCTGTAATCTGATTCCCTATAGCTTCCATTCAGTGGTCATGGAGAATAAGTTTATCCCTGTTATAAACAATAGTTCTTCAAAAGTTTTTAAGATATCAAGCATGGAGCATTTATTCTTCTTTTCTCCAGATAAAATATCTCCTGGTTTTTTACATCTTTCCTCTTGGTGGCATAGATTTGTAATATTTCCCTCAATGTGTGAAAAGATCTTTCAACATATTTAGAGGGTGAAAGAAGTGAATATAGTCTTGGCCAGTTTCTCCAACAAGAATAGGCATGGTAAAAATAATAGCTGGAGTATCACTTTATGATGTAGCATTCTTGCTATACTGCCTTTGCTAATTTAAAACAGCAATGTTGTTCAAATTATCAATCTATTTTTGAAAGGATAAGTGCCTGCTTGTCAAGTACGTAAGCTGGGGTTAGGATAAGTCACAGCCTGAAAATTGTTCAAGTAGCAAAAACTACATTCTTCGTCATTTCGTTCTGTTGTTCAAGAACTCTCATAATGACTCCATCTCTTGGGTAAGGAGTCACCAAAAAGACCTGTTCCACCCATTTCTATGTGGGAAATGAGAGAGAGAAAGAATGAGGCTCATTATTAATGAGAAACTTCTCAGCCCCAAAGATTTATAAAGATTCCTTGTAACAGACTGTCTTAACAAAAAAGTTCCAATAAAAGCAAGCAAAAGTATATAAAGCATCCATGCAGGCTTGTAAAACCTACTTAGTCATACAAGAAGACATACAGTATAAAGTAAACAGGAGGAAACAGAAGTATGGAATTGAAATATGGGATTGAGGAAAATGTGGTAACATTCAAGTATGACAAAGGCTAAAGGCATTACCAGTCACATCTCTAGACAAAGAGTTGGGTGACAGCCATTGGAGGAGGAAGGATGAAAGCATATCTGTCCTCTCTCACCCTGAAGTCCTTGACTCTCCATCACTGAGACACTTTGGCGTATAAGGAAGATGACTCCACAAAACACGGTCCTGAATTGTCTTCAGTTCCCTGTGATAATTTTTCAACTGGGAGATTAAGACACAGGAATCTTCCCCAAACTTTGTTTCTGCAGTTATCCCCTTGTCCTGCACTGTCAATCTCACCACGTCTATTCAATCATCCTGAAGCGTTCAGACATTCTCTAAAAGTCTTCCTTCCTCGGCACCACCCACCCCCGCTACTGTCCCATATTCCTGCTCTGCTTCAAAACAAAGCTTAGCAAAAAGTCTCACAATATCCTGTCACCACTTCTCTATCTTCCATACCCTTTTCTTTTCAACATTTTTATTAATTTTTAATTAAATAAATATGCTTATTCATTGTACCTAGTGAAGGAATGCAATGGTATAAGGATGTTTTATGTAAGGTCACCAATGTTAATAACGTGGTTTGTATTCATCCACATCCCCTTCCATGTGTGCAAACATATATGCATGTATAGAGGGGCTTTAGGTTTTTGTGGTTTTTTGTTTGTTTTATTTTTATTGGAGTATGGTAGATTTGCAATGTTGGGTTAGTTCCTGCTGTACAGCAAAGTGAATCTGTTATACATATACGTATACCCACTCTTTCTTAGATTCTATTCCCATATAGGTCATTACAAAGTACTGAATAGAGTTCCCTGTGCTATATAGTAGGTTCTTATTAGTTACCCATTTAACATATAGTATTGTGTATATGTCAATCCCAATCTCCCAATTTATCTCTCCCTCCACCTTTCCCCCTTGGTAACCATAAGTTTGTTTTCTACATCTGTGACCCTATTTCTGTTTTGTAAATAGGTTCATTTGTACCATTTTTTTTAGATTGGGGGCCTTTATTATCATTGCTTGTTCTTACAGAGTGAAATTGCATGGCATAAATTGTTTGCTATTTGCTTTACCGATTTGACAGTTCATGATAGAATCCACTTCAGTTTGGCTTCTGACCTCCCTCTGAAAGTACTTGTCAATAGCACTGTATTACCCCTGTGTTACTAACCACCTCCATGCTGTCAAGTATAATGATCACTTCTGTAGTTTTCACCTTCCCCTGGCTCCCAGCAGAGTATGAAAGGTGACCACCTTCTTAAAGCACAACCTTCACTTGATTTTGTGATGCCTCAATTCCTGGTGTTCTTCCTATCTCTCTGGGTGTCCCAGCAGTCTCCTTTGTCGGCCCCTCCTCTACTGACACCTAAATGTTGGATGTCTTGGGCTTTTTTTCACTTTTCTACCTCTGCAATCTTAATTTGACATCTAATAGAAATTTTATATTTCTCATGTTCAAAATTGAATTGATTTTCATCTCCAGCTACCCATTCACTCTAACAAACATCCAAGTGGATCATCAGGAAGGTAGTGGATATACAAGTTTGGAGATCAAGGAAGAGCTATAATATATGAGTCATAGTAATAGATGATTTTAAAGCGATGGGCGTGAGTGAAATAACCTAAGGAGAGATTATACTCAGAGGCTTCCCCAAGCCCTTTGAAGAAATCAAAGAAAGGAGTGTTTTATTAATTTAAAGTTTGAGTGTTTTTTAAAAGAAAAATGCAGCATGGAGACAGCAATAGATTATTTCATGACCATGGATCAGTCCTTCAGTCCTAAAAAAGAGGCTCTCTTTACAGCTATTTGAATGGCTCAGAGGGAAAGACAAGACAGTCAGGGGTTAGAGATCTACAGGACCCAGACTGAGCCTGGTTGCCTCCAGCTAGGGTGACAAAGGCAGTGCCAGGGGCCCCTTTCCCTAATTGGCTTTCACACACAACCTTTACTCCAGCTGCACTTCTTTGTCAAAAGTCAAAGAGTAACTATCTGACCATCATCTCTTCATTTTCTGTAGAAGGAAGCTCATTCCTTGAGCTATATGTTGTTTTGAGAAATATAAGAATAGTAAGTGAGCTTCTCTGGGTTTCTTATCTGAAAATCAATCCCACTGCTAGAGCCAACTAAGCAAGATGAAATGCTGAAATCAAATTGCTGACCTATAGAACATGTGGGCTGAATGACAGGCATATAAAATCAATGAAATAACCATGAATTCTTGTCTGCCAGGTCAAATTAACTCTTAAGTCTTAAAAAAATGTAGTTATCGTAAACAGATTGCACATGGTAGTGATCAGCCTTTTTGAGGAAGAAAATGTGATTGTGTAGTTTGGGATTTCTGTCTCTCTCTGAGTTATGGAAAACTCATTTATTGTGAGGCTGAGCCTATATAATAATACTTAACCAATAACATGTCCAAACAAGTGTTTAATGTCATATATTCCAAGAATCAGGAGAATGAACTACAGTTTTGAGGAAATCAAGAGTATCAACTATGAGTATTCACAAAATAAAAGCATTCATATTCTACCTTAGCAATTCATGCCAATTCCTTATCACATCAGATATCAAGTAAGTTCTGGGATGGAAGATCTACAATCTAGACAGTGACCCAAAGGAGCTATACCTCCAAAAGCAACACTCATTCCTTTGTTCAGTAACAAAACACTGATTGTCACCCACTATGTATTAGACACTCAGCCCTGGAGAGACACCTGCATGGCACACACCCACTCCCTCAAGGCACCCATAGCCTAGTGGGAACACAATTATGAACTCAGAATATTATATATACAATGATTGGGTGTGTATATACTATGAGGATGTGGGTTTTTTTTTTTTACTTTAACCAATTAGAAAGGAGTTTACAAAGGACCAGGGGACTTTAGAACATTAGTAAATTGATGATGGTGAAGAAAGGATTCATCCAAGTCATGGAAATAAGGGGAAAAAAAAAAGAATTTCAAGAAGGTCACATTTTAAAAAGGTCATAAAAAGAGTTGGATGTAAAGAAAGTTGCACCATGTCAGAGTTGAGAAATTTGGCTTATCCTTAAGAAAACAATGCTAAGTACACAAAAAATATTCTCCCTCTGTAGAAGAAAGTTCAGCAACCTAGATATCGTGCTGAACAAAGAGTGTATAAACACCAGAAATACAAAGGATGATGCAGCTTATGAAATAGTGTTGAATAGCATGGGAGCTAAGGGCAAATCCCCAGACAGAGTTCCCAGGTTTGAATTCTGACCCCACTGTCTATTATGTTGTGTGACTTATGAGCAGGTTATCAAACCTCTCAGTGACTTATTTTCCCTGGTTGTACATTAAAACTAGGTCAATAATAGATTGTATTATAGATTTATTTTGAAGCTTAAAGTAAGTAATCTACTTAAAAAACTTAGCTCAGCTCCTGGCACATAGGCAAGATCCAAACAAATAATTTCTTTTATTACTAAGTTTTCTGGAATATTCAAACATTTATATCTCACATATTTATAGAGTTCACCAAGTAGATTATACTCAGCCTGAGGTGTCACTGAGGAGACATTGGGAGAACAAAATTGACAAGGTCCCTGCCCACAAAGGGCTTACAACAGGCAGGAGAGACAGAAAAAAAATAGGCAATCACAGTGTAATATGAACTTAGAAAAGGAAAATTGGAGTGTATGTAATTCCCATAAAAATAATAAAAAATGAAGAAGACCTTCAAGATAGTGGAGGAGTAAGATGTGGAGATCACCTTCTTCATGACAAATACATCAGAAATACAACTACATGTGGAACAACTCCTACAGAACACCTACTGAACGCTGGCAGAAGAACTCAGACTTCCCAAAAGTCAAGAAGCACCCCACGTACCTGGCCATGTGGCTGACAGGGTCTTGGTGCTCTGGCCACGTGTCAGCCTGTGCCTCTGAAATGGGAGAGCTGAGTTCAGGACATTGGTCCACCAGAGACCTCCCAGCTCCAGGTAATATCAAATATTGAAAGTGCTCCCAGAGATCTCCATCTCAAAGATAAGACCCAGCTCCACTCAACAACCAGCAAGCTACAGTGCTGGACACCCAATGCCAAACAACTGGCAAGACAGGAACACGACCCCACCCATTAGCAGAGAGGTTACATAAAATCATGACAAGGTGATAGACAGCCCAAAACACATCACCTGATGTGGTCCTGCCCACCAGAAAGACAAGATCCAGGTTCATCCACCAGACCACAGGCACTAGTCTCCTCCACCAGGAAGCCTACACAACCCACTGAAACAAACTTAGCTACTGGGGGCAGACACCAAAAAGAACGGGAACTACGAACCTGCAGCCTGCAAAAAGGAGAGCCCAAACACAGTAAGTTAAGCAAAATGAGAAGACAAGGAAACACACATGATGAAGGAGCAAGTTAAACCCCACCAGGTGAAACAAATGAAGAGGAAATAGGCAGTCTACCTGAAAAAGAATTCAGAGTAATGATAGTAAAGATAATCCAAAATCTTGGAAATAGAATGGAGAAAATACAAGAAACGTTTAACAAGGACCTAGAAGAACTAAAGAGTAAACAAACAATGATGAACAACACAATAAAAGAAATTAAAAATTCTCCAGAAGGAATCAATTGCAGAATAACTGAGACAGAAAACCGGTAACTGACCTGAAAGATAAAATAGTGGAAATAACTACTGCAGAGCAGAATAAAGAAAATAGAAAGAAAAGAATTGAGGAGAGTCTTAGAGACCTCTGGGGCAACATTAAATGCACCAACATTCGAATTACAGGGGTCTCAGAAGAAGAAGAAGAAAAGAAAGGGACTGAGAAAATATTTGAAGAGATTATAGTTGAAAACTTCCCTAATATAGGAAAGGAAGTAGTCAATCAAGTCCAGGAAGCACAGAGCATCCTATACAGGATAAATCCAAGGAGAAACATGACAAGACACATATTAATCAAACTATCAAAAATTAAATACAAAGAAAAAATATTAAAAGCAGCAAGGGAAAAACAACAAATAACACAAAAGGGAATCCCCATAAGGTTAACAGCTGATCATTCAGCAGAAACTCTGCCAGCCAGAAGGGAGTGGCAGGACATACGTAAAGTGATGAAGGAGAAAAAACTACAACCAAGATTACTCTACCCAGCAAGGATATCATTCAGGTTTAATGGAGAAATTAAAAACTTTACACAGAGAAAAAAGCTAAGCAAATTCAGCACCACAAAACCAGATTTACTACAAATGCTAAAGGAACTTCTCTAGGCAGGAAACACAAGAGAAGGAAAAGACCTACAATAACAAACCCAAAACAATTAAGAAAATGGTAATAGGAACATACATA
>NC_041217.1:115848532-115851215 GCF_002837175.3 Physeter macrocephalus
ATCAACATTGTGAAAATGACTCTACTACCCAAAGCAATCTACAGATTCAATGCAATCCCTATCAAACTACCAATGGCATTTTTCACAGAACTAGAACAAAAAATTTCACAATTTGTATGGAAACACAAAAGACCCCAAATAGCCAAAGCAATCTTGAGAAAGAAAAATGGAGCTGGAGGAATCAGGCTCCCTGACTTCAAACTATACTACAAAGCTACAGATATCAAGACAGTATGGCACTGGCACAAAAACAGAAATATTGATCAATGGAACAGGATAGAAAACCCAGAGATAAACCCACACATATTTGGTCACTTTATTTTTGATAAAGGAGGCAAGAATATACAGTGGAGAAAAGACAGCCTCTTCAATAAGTGGTGCTTGGAAAACTGGTCAAATGCTCATGGAATATTCTCCTATTTACCATTGCAACAAAAAGAATAAAATACCTAGGAATAAACCTACCTTAAGAGACAAAAGACCTGTATGCAAAAAACTATGACACTGATGAAATAAATTAAAGGTGATACAAATAGATAGAGAGATATACCATGTTCTTGGACTGGAAGAATCAACATTGTGAAAATGACTATACTACCCAAAGCAACCTACAGATTCAATGCAATCCCTATCAAACTACCAATGGCATTTTTCACAGAATAAAACAAAAAATTTCACAATTTGCATGGAAACACAAAGACCCCGAATAGCCAAAGCAATCTTGAGAAAGAATAATGGAGCTGGAGGAATCAGGCTCCCTGACTTCAGACTATACTACAAAGCTACAGTAATCAAGACAGTATGGCACTGGCACAAAAACAGAAATATAGATCAATGGAGCACGATAGAAAGCCCAGAGATAACCACACACACATATGGTCACCTGATTTTTGACAAAGGGGGCAAGAATATACAATGGAGAAAAAACAGCCTCTTCAATAAGTGGTGCTGGAAAACTGGACAGCTACATGTAAAAGAATGAAATTAGAACACTCCTTAACACCATACACAAAAATAAACTCAAAATGGATTAAAGACCTAAATGTAAGGCCAGACACTATAAAACTCTTAGAGGAAAACATAGGCAGAACACTCTATGACATGAATCACAGCAAGATCCTTTTTGACCCACCTCCTAGAGAAATGGAAATAAAAACTAAAATAAACAAATGAGACTTAATGAAACCTAAAACCTTCTGCACAGCAAAGGAAACCATAAACAAGAAGAAAAGACAACCCTCAGAATGGGGGAAAATATTTGCAAATGAAGGAACTGACAAAGGATTAATCTCCAAAATTTACAAGCAGCTCATGCAGCTCAATATCAAAAAAAACAAAGCAACCCTAATCCAAAAATGGGCAGAAGACCTAAATAGAATTTTCTCCAAAGAAGATATACAAATGCCAACAAACACATGAACAAATGCTCAACATCACTAACCATTAGAGAAATGCAAATCAAAACTACAATGAGGTGTCACCTCACACCAGTCAGAATGGCCATCATCAAAAAGCTACAAACAATAAATGTTGGAGAGGGTGTGGAGAAAAGGGAACCCTCTTGCACTGTTGGTGGGAATGTAAATTGATACAGGCACTATGGAGAACAGTATGGAGGTTCCTTCAAAAACTAAAAATAAGACTACCATACGACCCAGCAATCTTACTGCTGGGCATATACCCTGAGAAAACCATAATTCAAAAGGAGTCATGTACCACAATGTTCATTGCAGCACTATTTACAATAGCTAGGACACGGAAGCAACATAAGTGTCCATTGACAGATGAATGTTCAAAGAAGATATGGCACATATACACAATGGAATATTACTCAGCCATAAAAAGAAACGAAATTGAGTTATTTGTAGTGAGCTGGATGGACCTAGAGTCTGTCATACAGAGTGAAGTAAGTCAAAAAGAGAAAAACAAATACCGTATGCTAACACATACATATGGAATTAAAAAGAAAATGGTTCTGAAGAACCTAGGGGCAGGACAGGAATAAAGATGCAGACGTAGAGAATGGACTTGAGGACATGGGGATGGGGAAGGGTAAGTTGGGATGAAGTGAGACAGTGGCATGGACATATATACATTACCAAATGTACAATAGATAGCTAGTGGGAAGCAGCCACATAGCACAGGAGATCAGCTTGGTGCTTTGTGACCACCTAGACGGGTGGGATAGGGAGGGTGGGAGGGAGACACAAGAGGGAGGGGATATATGTATACATGTAGCTGATTCACTTTGTTATACATCAGAAACTAACACACAATTGTAAAGCAATTATACTCCAAAAGACGTTTAAAAAAAAAAAAGGAAATAACTTCCCTCTTAGAATTGCTTTTTGCTGCATCCCATAGGTTTTGAGACATTGTGTTTTCATTGTCATTTGTTTCTAGGTATTTTTTTATTTCCTCTTTGATTTCTTCAGTGATCTCTTTTTATTTAGTAACATATTATTTAGCCTCCATGTGTTTGTATTTTTACAGTATTTTTCCTGTAATTGGTATCTAGTCTTGTAACATTGTTGTTAGAAAAGATACTTAATACAATTTCAATATTCTTAAATTTTCCAAGGCTTGATTTGTGACGCAAGATATGATCTATCCTGGAGAATGTTCCATGAGCACTTGAGAAGAAAGTGTATTCTGTTGTTTTTGGATGGAATGTCCTATAAAT
>NC_041217.1:115851721-115869741 GCF_002837175.3 Physeter macrocephalus
TTTTTCCATCCCCTCACTTTCAGTCTGTTTGTGTCCCTAGCTCTGAAGTGGGTCTCTTGTAGACAGCATATATACAGGTCTTGTTTTTGTATCCATTCAGCCAGTCTATGTGTTTGGTTGGAGCTTTTAATCCATTTACATTTAAGGCAGTTATTGATATGTATGTTCCTATTACCATTTTTTTAATTGTTTTGGGTTTGTTATTGTAGGTCTTTTCCTTATCTTGTGTTTCCTGCCCAGCGAAGTTCCTTTAGCATTTGTTGTAAAGCTGGTTTGGTGGTACTGAATTCTCTTAGCTTTTGCTTGTCTGTAAAGATTTTAATTTTTCTATCGAATCTGAATGAGATCCTTGCTGTGTAGAGTAATGTTTGTTGTAGGTTGCTCCATGTTTTTATAATGCATAAATGTGCCCTCCTTTGTCCCATCTTTGTCCTCCCCACTGGGATGTGGATACTGTGATTGAGCTTTGGTCCTTCTTTGACCATTTGGACAAGGCCAAGGTCTTGGGATGGAAGAGCCTGGCTTCTAAATATCAAGGAGCTGCTCTATCAACATTGGGCTCAGAGTGTTAAATGAAAGAAATATCCATTTCAATCTTCTTTAAGCTCCCATATTTTGGAGTCTATATTATAGGATCCTGCACCCTAATTAATGTCAACAATTTCAGAAAGCTCCTTTGCCTGAGGATCAATTAGCTAAATGCCAATTTGTCAAATTTATGTATTAACCAATAACTTTTTCCTTTGGATTTTTATAAAGTTCTCAAAAATGTATGGTTCTCCAGCAAAGGAATGTGTAAATCCAAGACTCTAACCTCCTTAGACCTCCAACCCCACTCCGTGCCCCCATTCCCTCCCCTGGTTCTTTGCTCCTTAGTTTCCCCACTCTCAAGAACAGACAGCTGAGATGGCGCTGAGACTGACTCTCCTTCTTTTTTCTAGTAGAGGGTCCCTACCTCTGCCCTGGTCCATTTCAGCATGGAGTTGGAAAAGAGACAAACTCAACATTCCTTTAAAAATTGTTATGAAGGAGATGTGGATGGACTTAGAGAGTGTCATACAGAGTGAAGTAAGTCAGAAAGATTAAAGCAAATATCGTATAATAACACACATATGTGGAATCTAGAAAAATGGTATAGATGATCTTATTTGCAAAGTAGAAATAGAGACACAGACATAGAGAACAAATGTATGGATACCAAGGGGGAAAGGGGTGGGGTGGGAGGAATTGGGAGACTGGGACTGACACATATACATTACTGATACTATGTATAAAATAGACAACTGATGGGAACATAGAGTATGGCACAGGGAACTCTACCGAATGCACTGTGGTAACCTAAAAGGGAGGGAAGTCCAAAAGAGAGGGGATATCTGTATGTGTATGGCTGATTCATCTTGTGCAGTGGAGGCTAACACAACATTGTAAAGCAACCGTACTCCATTAAAAATTAATTTTAAAAAATTGTTATGAAGAAAAAAATGTAAACATCAACACCTAACATTCTCAAAAATGCTAAAAATTATTAAAAGTATTAATATTATCTATCCAATATAAATTTTTTTAAACTTTATAAATATTTTAAAGAAACAGGCATTTAGTAAAAGATAAATTAGGAATTTGGTCATTTGATTGATCCTTTGGTAAATAAGTATTCAAATAATTAATTTCAGGGCCTTGAAATGGGATTTCTCCTTCTAGAAACCATGGATTGGCTTGTTTCAGACCTACCTTTTTGCTGAGAACAAAAAATAATAATCTGGACATATTACTATTTTTAAAAAATCTACTTGAGGGTATCAGTAAGCTACCAGTAGTAGAAGCTCAAGAGAATGAAAACACAGAGGAATTAGCCTGGAATTTGATACTGCTATTCCTCATGAGTCATTTACTGATTCACAACCTGCAGCTGAAGGTCTCGAGAGACAAAAATTGAAACTCAGGGCCCACTAAGCAGGAGGGGTCCTGGAAAACAATTAAAGTTTTCAAGGGCCCTTGGAAGCATATACCTTAGAAACAGAAGTAAAGTGGAACTAATCAGCCCCCCACAAGACTGAAGACCAGCTGTTAGTCAGCAAAACCCTTAACTGAATTAAAGAGGTCTGCCCCTAACTGCTTCCCAGAACTAAGAGTAAATTCTCGCTAAAGGAAGACAACATTATCCAGAGCCTCAAATTATCTCTACAATTCTTCATAAACAGTACTGTTAGGCTGAATTGTATCCCCCAGAAGTCATATGTTTAAAGCCTAACTCCCAGTACCTCACAATGTGACTGTATTTGGAAGTAGGGCCTTTAAAAAGGTAATTAAATTAAAGCAAGGCTGTGAGGGTGGACCCTAATCCAATCTGACTAGGGTTCTTATAAGAAGATGAGATTAAGACATAGACAGACACGAGGGATGTACAGAGGAAAGACCATATAAGGACACAGTGAGAATGCAGCTGTCTTCATGCTAAGGAAAGAGGTCTCAAGAGAAACCAAACTGCTAACACCTTGATTTTGGACTTCCAGCCTCCAGAACTGTGAGAAAATAAATTTCTGTTTTTTAAGCCACCAGTCTGTGGTATTTTGTTTTGACAAACCTAGCAAACTAGTACATATGTCCAGAAGTTAATTTTTTTAAAGGAAAAAAGAAGAAAGGAACTGACCACAAACTAACGGGAAAAAATTACACAGAACAGGCACATGGGAGATCCAAATTTTGGAGTTAGAAAAAATATTTGGAAGTAATTGTTATTAATATGTTCCAAAATTAAATGAAAAGATGGAAAATATAAGGAAAGTGAAAGGAAAGAAAAAAATAGATATTCTAGAAATTTTAAAAATACAATAATTGAAATTAAGATGAGTTTAACAGCACATGAGACACAGCTGAAGAGGGAATTTATTAACTGAAAGATTAATCAGAAGAAAATATCAAGATTGATACAAAGAGAGACAAATGGACAAGGTGTAGGGGTCTACAGGTACACAGGTAATTGAAGCTCCAAAAAGAAAAGAGGAAGAAAGAACTGAGCAGAAGTAATATTTGAAGAGACAATAGCTGATAATTTT
Organism: Physeter macrocephalus; assembly: GCF_002837175.3. Taxonomy (NCBI): domain Eukaryota; kingdom Metazoa; phylum Chordata; class Mammalia; order Artiodactyla; family Physeteridae; genus Physeter; species Physeter macrocephalus. The sequence continues at coordinate 115,854,778 of NC_041217.1, forward strand.
CCAAAACTGGTAAAAGACATCAAGCTATAGATTCAAGAATTTCTACAAACCACAAGCAGGATAAATATTTACAATGGAAAGCATACTTAGGCACCTAGGCATTGTACAATTGCTGGAAATAAAAAAAAAAAGAGAGAAAATCTCAAAAGCTTCCAGAGATTATTGCTGACTTCTCAAAAAACAATGAGATAATCTATACAAAGTTCAGATAGAAAATAACTGTCAACCCGGAAGTCTATATTCAGCAAAAACGTTCTTTGAAAATAAATATGAAATAAAGATACTTTCAGAAAAGCAAAAATTTGGAGACTTCATCACCAGCACACTAAAGAATTCATTATCTACATTAAAGAAAATACTAAAGATAATTTTTTGGGCAGAGGAAAATTATCTCAGGTGGAAGCCCAGTAATTGCAGAAGAAATAGCAATAAAAAGAGTAAATACATGCATAAATCTAAATTAATATTGGCCTTATAAAACAATAATTTTTTATGGGGTTACAGAATACATTGAATTAAAATGCACAACAATAGTAGCACAAAAGGAAAGAGGTGAGTAAATGGAGCTACAGTGTTCTAAGATTCCAAAAGTGATGTAAGTAATATTAGACTTCAACAAATCAAGGATGTATGGTGCAGAGTTACCACTAACACTATAGTAAAATAATGAATAATTAACAAGATAATTCAGAGATGAATTATCATAATTAATTCCTTAATTAACCCCAAAATGGTGTAAAAAGAGAGAGAAAAAAGAACATAGAACAGTTAGAACCAATAGAAAACAAATTAAAAGTTCATTGAATTAAAGATATGTAACCGCTATATATCAATATTTACATTAAATGTACCAAAATATTCCAAGTAAATGATTATCAAACCAGTCTCTTTTAAAAAGAGACACATCTTAAGTAAGGGTATATAGCTGATGTTTATATCCATGAGACCAGATGAGATCAGCAAGGCAGTAAGTCTAGTTAGAGAGATCTAAGGACTGAGCCATGGAGCACTCCAAAGTTAAGATATTGAGAGGATAAGGAGCAAAAAGCCAAACAAGACTGAGAGTGGCTAGGGAAGGAGGAAAACCAGGTGAGTGTAATGTCCTAGAATTCAAGTCAAACAAGGGTTTGAAAGATAAGACAGTGATCAACTGTGTCCAGTGGTCCTAATGAGTCAAGAAAGATGAGCATTAAGAAATGACTATTCCCGGGTTTCGGCACCAAAAAAAAAAAAAAAAGAAATGACTATTGGATTTGGCAACATGGTAGTCACTGGTTACCTTGAGATTTGGCAACATGGTAGTCACTGGTAACCTTGACAAGAGCAGTTTGGGTAAACTGATGAGAGTAAAAGCATGATTGGTGTGGGTTCAAAACAGAAAGGGACAACAGGTATGAGAGATTACAAGTATAGATAGCTATTTCAAGAAGACTTACTCAGAAGAAGAATGTGGCAATGAGGCAACAGCCAAAGAAGAAGTGGGATCAAGAGAGGTGTCTCTTGGTTGGTGTTTTGTTTTTGTTAAGGTGGGAGGGGAAAAAACAGTCCATCTCTGTGCTACTGGGAATGGATCCAGTAAAGAGAGAAGGGAAAATTGCTCAAGGGGTGTCTTAATCAAGTGATGTCTCCTCATGTACAAGAGGAGAAATTAGCCTCATATAGGAGCATGGACATTTTATCCATAGTCACACAGGGGACAGAGAGTCTATGTGTACAGACATGCTTAGGTGGGTGGAAGAAATGGGAGCTTGGGGATGTTTTCTGCAGAATGCTTCTATTTTCTTAGTAATATAGAAAGTAAGGTCAGGCAGGACGGAGGAGGAAATTTTCAAAGTTTAAAGAAAGAGGAGAAGTAAAGAAATAATTGTCTAGGAGAGTGAAAGAGAGTATACTACAGAAATAAGGTGTGATTGCTGAGCAGCACTGAAGGTTCCAAATAAAGTCAGCTTGCAGGGGTATAGAGGGAGTAATATTAATCTAGCTAAGGTAAGAATTGGGGAGGAGGGAAGGGGAATGAATACTCATAAGCTACTTCTACCTCTTTACACTCGGAATCTTGTCTGGGTTCTCTTCACAGACTTTGTTGTCTCACAAATCTATACATTTGATCATATTTCTTTTGCCTTAAAGCACCTTTTCTTCTCTCTTTTTCCTGGCAGAACTCTTTCATTCTCTGTAGCTTCCCCTGATCCACATAAAATCACTGCATTTTTCCATCCTTTATGCCACCACTGTCCCTGGTACATACTACTATTATTGTACTTAGCACCTTTTCTACTCTCTTTTTCCTGGCAGAACTCTTTTTCATTCTCTGTAGCTTCCCCTGATCCACATAAAATCACTGCATTTTTCCATCCTTTATGCCACCACTGTCCCTGGTACATACTACTATTATTGTACTTAGCATGATGTAGTGTGATATTTTTAATGTTAGACTTCCTGATGAACTATGGGCACCTTCAGAGTAAATATTATCTTAATCATTTCTGTGTTCTTACCTAACACACTGTGTAGGTATTTGTTAAATGTTTATACAAGGAACTGAATGGATAATGTCCTACCATTAATGAGAGTATCAGAATATTTCTGGATCTTTTTTCCAACAAGGAAAATTAAAACCTGAACAAATTTTTAACAAAAGATTTTTTACACGGACTGTGTAATTATCTGCAAGTGTGATATGAAAAACATCATTATACATCTCTTTTCTCTTTATTCATCTCTACCAGCTTGTAATGCCTAATAAAATCTACATTAGAAATCCATTCTTTCAAGTAAATAATATATAAATAAGAAATACCCTTCTTTTCTTTATCAAGAAAATTAACACTTAAATGTGAGCAATCTTTGTAGTGTGTACCTTTGGGGTTGTCCCCCAGCCCCTCTTTTTCTGAGCACCATCATTCCCCACATCCACCTAGCCTCATCTGCATGGTGAAAAAATAGCTCCCAGGAGTCACAGTTATGCATATGACTTCCATCCCCTAGCCACAATTGACCAGTATGAGAGTAAGTACCTTAACCAAGCTTGACCAGTAAGAGTTCTGCCTCTAAAATTTAGAATTTGGAACAAAAGAAAAATTTAGTCTTTCTTCTGGTGGCTGAACTTGTTATAAGAAAACTCAGAAACTATATGAGCCATGTTCTTCCATGTAGTCCAAAGAAGTAGAAACCTACCTGCAGGAGAGAAAAATGATACAGACTCCTCCAAAGAGTAGTTAATGAAAGACACAGAAAAAGCCTGATGGCATTACAGCCCCTGGTTCTAGATGTAACTACTATGCAATCCTTGGGCACCATGAGCTGTCCATGCATCCTCTTTCTGCTTTATTCTAGCTCAGATGGAATTCTGTTGCTTGCACCAACAGTCATAAGAGAAATTTATTAGAAACTCTCCAACTAAAGTCTAATGCCATTTTTCTTTTTCAACAAAGTAATGTGAGCAACCGTAATTAAATAATACAAGGCATTTCCAACACCCTTCTCCCCAGTGTGATGCTGGCTGTCCACAAGGTAAACTTTGATGAGAGGATTGTTTGGGAACTCCACAGTGGCGGATTTAAATAAGTGTATGACTGAGAGTGTAGAGTAGGCACGGCTACAGAACACTGAGCATCTGGAGAGAAGCTAAGGATTATAGAGGAGCAATAAGTTTGCGAGGATGGAAGGGGACTAAGGTTGACATTTGCCTACTTTGCGATTCCCAACATGGAACCCAGGATACTGTTATTGAGATATACCCAAGAAAAACAATGAAATACCAAAAGAAGAGCAAGAGGAGTAGAAGGAGAAGAGAAGGAGGAGGAGGAAGAGCAGGAGGCAGGGAACGATCAAGAGACAGATGAGATGAACTCTAAAGTTCTCTTCAGACTTTAAGAGGAAACACGAGGTGTGACTGGAAAGAGGCTAATTCTTGAATATTATAGCTCAACTGTAATAATAGCACTGCTGCAGATTTTTAAAAACAAGCAAACAACATGCCTGTTAAATTATTGTGTTTTCAAATTCTAGCAACTCACTGGAAAAAGAAAATTTGATCTCCCTTAAATTTCTCATAATTGAATTGCTTTTCTTTAGTAAAAGAAATAAATGATCAATCATCAGACATCATTACAGTAAAAAGTTTCCAAGGAATGGGCTAACTTAGGAACACTTTGGGTTTGGTGATTATTTCCAGATATTTTTCAACTGTCTGCGGCTTTGCCAAACCCCAAATAAGTTTTGCCAAGTACCTTTTTACACAATTTTTTTGAAGTCATGTGTATTTTATGTGAAATTTAGTTCATATGTTTCTAATTTATTTACTCACAAATAATCAAAAGTTTGTTTTGTAAGAACTATTTGATATCCACAGAGGCATTTTATAAAGTCTAAAGTTGTTTATAATTTTAAAGCTTTTTTTTTTCCTAGAAATAGGCAATTGTTTTCTTTGAATTTACTTAGACCTTCTCCTTATTCCCCAACTTAGACCCTCAAAATAATCAAAATATAAAAGCTAGCACATTTTTGTGTTTTAATTACAAATTAAGGAAGTGTCATGTTTTTCCTAGAATCTGAAGATAGAAAACTAGGGAGATTTTCTTTCTGATCCCTTACTCTACCTTTTCCCCATCATTTTATTTCCTTTATTCTACATACTATTAGTGAAAAAAAAATTATGTATGTTTAATGTTTAAAGAATTTGATCTCTACATGTGTATATGTATAACTGATTCACTTTGTTATAAAGCAGAAACTAACACACCATTGTAAAGCAATTATACTCCAATAAAGATGTTAAAAAAATAAAATAAAATAAAATGCAAACGTAATCATGTTCTCTGTTTAAAAAAAAAAAGAACTTGATCTCTGAGAAAAAGTAACTTTGGTAAATTCTGTGTAGCATAGGTAAAGATAAACAATAATTAAATGAAGAAGTAACAGTGCAGCACCATATTGTCACTGATAATGCTAAAACCAAAAAGACACTAGACAAAATTGACAAAAAAGGCATTGTTGATGGCTACTTCCCTGAAATAAGATGTAATCAAGGGAGATAATTAAAATATCTTAATTCATCCTTTACCCCTCCATTCTCTCCTTCACCTGCCCCATCTCAAACACACACACACACACACACACACACACACACACACATTTTTTTTTAATGAAACGTTAAAACTTAACATTTGACATTGTGGTATGATCCTTTTCATTTTTTCTTCTGAATAACCTGGAAGAATTATGCAAACTATCTTTGATCATTTGGAGAGGCTCTTTGCCTCTCTGTAATATAAATACCAAAAATAATAAAATTTTTATATTTCATTTGAAGATTTAATTCTATAAAATTATTTCTACTCCTACATTAATAGTTTATGCCTTTAGATTAATTTCCAAAATATACAAACAGCTCATACAGCTCAATATCAAAAAAAAAACAACCCAATCAAAAAAGGGGCAGAAGACTTAAACAGACATTTCTCCAAAGAAGACATACAAATAGCCAATAGGCACATGAAAAGATGCTCAACATCACTAATTATTAGAGAAATGAAAATCAAAACTACAATGAGTTATCACCTCACACCAGTCAAAATGGTCATCAACAAAAAGTTTACAAATCATAAATGCTGGCTAGGGTGTGGAGAAAGGGAAACTTCCTACATTGCTGCAGCCACTGTGGAAAATAGTACGGAGATCTTTAAAAAAACTAAAAGTAAAGTTACCATATGATCCAGTAATCCCACTCACTCCTGGGCATATATCTGGAAAAGACAAAAAATCTAATTTAAAAAGATACATGCACCCCACTGTTCACTGCAGCGCTATATGCTATAGCCAACATGGAAGCAACCTAAATGTCCATCAACAGATGAATGAATAAAGAAAATGTGAGATAGGTAGATAGATAGATAGATAGATAGATAGATAGATAGATAGAATATTACTCTGGCATAAAAAAGAATGAAATAATGTCATTTGCAGCAACATGGACTGACCTAAAGATTATCATACAAGTGAAGTAAGTCAGAGAAAGACAAATATCATATGATATCACTTATATGTGGAATCTAAAAAATTATACAAATGAGCTTATTTACAAAATAGAAATAGACTCACAGACATAAAAAAATTTATGGTTATCAAAGGGGAAAGGGCACAAGGGGGGCATAAATTAGGAGTTTGGGATTAACAGATACACACTACTATATATAAAATAAACAACAAGTACCTACTGTATAGCACAGGGAACTATATCCAATATCTTGTAATAACCTATAATGGAAAAGACTCTGAAAAAGGAAATATATATATGTTCCTTTATAAATATATAAATATATATATATAACTGAATCACTTTGCTGTACACCTGAAACTAACAGAGCATTGTAAATCAAGTATACTTCAATAGAAATAATTAATTTTTAAAAATAATTTATCCCTTTAATATTTTGTTCCCCTGATGAGAATTCTTTCTATTCCTGCATTACTAGAGTTCAGCTTCTTAACCTTCTATCCCTTTGCCTAAGTGTTTCATTCTTTTTTAAAATAATGTTTATTGGACACTTACTAATTCTTCTAGGTTCTAAGGATACGGATGTGACTGAAACTGACAAAAATCTCCGTCCATATGGAGCTTATATTCCAGAATATGTTAGTATCGTAAAATTAACTAGATAGAAAGGATAGGTAGTAGTTAGATAACTTAAAATTAAGTATTATTAAGGATATACCTCAGTGAATTAACTATGGCCTAACCATCACTTTTGTCATCATAAGTATTTCTTCCTTAAGCTCTTTATAATTTCACCTGATATTTGTGTACCTACCCTAATGTTTGCATCAAAAAATATCACAAATATATATTAGGACTAAAAAACACAGTCCTGACAGCTCTATGAATTGTAAATTCTACTCACATTTCTGCCAATGGAGCATACCATTCTTTCCAATCAAAGAACTATTTCAAGGATTCCACCTATGCAAGCTTAGAGAAATTACTTTATCATCATAAGATCACAAAATTCCCAAATAAGTGTCACATTCATAACCCAAAGTTTGGGATGTCAAATTTCCTCAAATTTAATCTCCATAGATACAGATTTGGAAACACGTTGCCAGTGGGAAAACACAGCTTGCCTGCAGCACTCAGCGTATAAAGATGAAATTAAGCAATTTGTTAACCATTGTACTTCAAGAGTAGAAAAAGCATAAAAGTACACTTCTCCCAGGAAGAATTATTCCTCAGAATAGATTTTGTTTAACAGTAATAAGCTTCTGCTTGAAATTTCTGGCCCAAGATCCCTCTTATCACGAGTCACAAACAACTACCCAACAAATGCACTCTTTTACAGGCGTGTAGTGCAGCGGCAGGAGTGAAGGCTGTGGGATCATTTCTGGATTAGAACACCATCTTGACCACTTTCTAGCGGCGTGACATTGGCTGGGTCACTTTAACCTTGTCGAGATTTATAGGGTTGTTGTGAGAATCTATTGTACCATATACTACCCGTTTCATCTCATTTAATCCTCACAGCAATCCTGTAATAATTCAATAAGCAATGCCCTGTAATAATCTAACAGATATTTTAGAGTTGAAGAAATAATTTAAATAAAATGTCTGCCATGGAACTCGGCACAAGACAAACACTAATTAGTTAGTTCCCTTCCCCTGCTGTATGCGAGTGCATGAAGTCCCTGGTACGCGTAAGAAGAAAATGTGTAAACCTACAGCTGTTTAGTCACTTAATGCTTCTCTCAGTCGTAGTAAATTCCATTCATCCTGTTTACACTCAATTCTTGGATCACTAAGAGATGGCTGTAAAGTGTAGGTCCCTAATTTTCTACTGCTTCAGACGAGCTTTTCTATCCTCTCACAAGTCAAAAGCAGCAAGGCTTATCGCAAAGACTAAAGACTAATGAGCTTAGTTAACTTACATTCCAGTAGATGCCTTCTTTTTTTAAAAAAAAAAAAAACAACTTTATTGAGGTACTGAACTGTACATATTTAAAGTGTACAATTTGATAAGTTTTGATATATGTAAACTCCATGAAACCATCACCACAATCAAGATAGTGAACATATCCTTTATCCCCCAAAGTTTCTTCATCCCCCTTTGTAATCTCTCCCTCCTGTTCCTTCGCAGCTTCAGGCAATCATTCATCTGTTTTTTATTTAGATTTTCTAGAGTTTTGTATAAATGGAATCAGTCATACACTATGTGCTTTTTTTTTGGTCTGGCCTCATTTGCTGAGCATGATTTATTTTGAGTTGTTGGATATATCAACAGTTTATTCTTTCTAGTGTTGAGTAGTATTCCACTGTACGGATATGCCACAGTTTGTTTATCCATGTACCTATTGATGGATATTTGGGTTATTTTTGATTGGGGGCTATTACAAACAAAGCTGCTGGCAATGTTCCTGTAAAAGTCTTTGTATGGCTTTCATTTTGCTTGGATAAATAATTCGGAGTGGAATGACAGGACCGTATGGTGGGTGTATGTTTAAAACTTTAAGGAAGTGCCAAATTGTTTTCTAAAGTGTTTGCACCATTTATATTCCCAGCAGCCATATATAAAGTTCCAGATCTTTCACATCCTCTCCAACGTTGGTGTGGTTAAATCTTGGACAGATGCCTTCCTTTTGGTGTCTCTTTAGGGAGAAAGAAAGGCCAACGTTTAAGAGTGCCATCCCTCATAAAGAAAGGTGAGTGGGCTTGCCTTCCCCTTCTCCTCTACCCTTTCATTAACTGTTATTGTTCATTCGGTTGAAAGCATTAAGGAGGATGGGTGACTATCTTCATTCTTTTTCCTTTTATGTGAAGGGGAAATGCACACAATAGTTTGCTTGGTTAGGAACTGAAGAAAAATCCCCAGAGAGGAGATAAAAGAATCCTTCCCTGGACAATGGACTGGAGCTTTGCTGAAAGGAGTGGGGAGAACACTATGAAAATGCCTCGTGTTATTTAACTGTTGCTGTTCTTACTGTTTTCTTTTCCATACAACACTGAATTCTGAGTCAATGACTCACAACATAAACAACTGTGCCCACTGGGGAACCCTGAAGAATCGGAGTGTTAGGACAACTTTCTTCACCTATCTCGCTGGTCCGCTCTGAAGTTTAAGTCTGCGGTTTTATTCCCACTCTAAGCTCCATGACCCATGGAGACCACCTAATGGTTTTCCTCTTTCTTTTTCTGTAGACTTTTCTTCCTATAATTACAATACTCATACAGTAAGTTAGAAGGACTCTCTGGCTACACAATCATATTTGTATTCCAAGTTTAAACTCCTCTTTGGCAACCTATTTGTATACTTACAAAACTCTTCTGTGAAGAGTTGCTTAATATTTATAAAATATTTTTATTTCTTAAGACCCATATTAACTTCTAATTCATTAATATAATATGAGTCCTCTATCTTTCTACTTAAAAATTCTTGATTTCAGACTTGTTAATAACATTTTTAAAGTGAATTCTCATTGACAGTGAGCAAACTTCTGGCATGCATTTTCAAGTTTTAACATTCATTAAGCTGTCTAAACAGTTACTGGATATATATTTATTGAAACTCAAGAAACATCAAACTTCTATAGGTGCACAGCACTGTGCCAAGTACTAAAATATTATAATATGTTCGAGATTTAAACCAATGTAACTGCAGCAATGTCCATCCATGTATCATTAATACCAATAATAATAGAATCTCTTAATTCACTTAAGAATGTAATTGAATATAATAATTTCTACCCTATATTAATAGTTTTTACACCCTTTAATAACCCAAAGTGCTTTATATCCTGCAATATTTTAGTTTAACTCCTTAATATTCTTTGTGTCTAGGATACCAACTAATTTGCTAAACAAAAAAGCAAAATGTGAGCACAATCTTATTTTTCTAAGTGGTGGCCCTATCTCCCACTTCTCTAGAATATATTATAATTACTTAATAAGTACCTGTTTTCACCATGCAGTCATACTATTTTCTTCAGGCAGCTGAGTAATTGTTTTTATGTTTAACACTAAATGGTCCAACCGTTTATTACCAATATGAAGCTCAGTTATAAAATTTACCCCATCTTCATAGCAGGGTCCAGCGCTCTGGCAAAAGCAATAACCATATTAGAACTTTATAATTTACAGAAAATTTAATATAGTCCTCCAAATAAATAGCCTTAGCTTGTTTTACTAGATAAGTATTTTAACTTTCTAACTTGGAAAAAAAAAGCAGTTAATTGCTCAATTCTCCACATCCCTTCATACAGACAAGGTCCACAATATGGGCAGTGCTGTTTATTGTTCACCTACCCGGGCACACAGTGAAAATTTATGTTGAAAAGCAATGAGTGCCTCTTATAAAAAGATAATGCAAATACTAAGTGACATTACATCATCAGAAATAAAGATCACTTGAGTGAACACAGCAAGTGAAAGGGACGTTGAGAAGCTGCCATTAGGTTTTATTCCCTCCCCCTGGAGCTAAAATCATGCTGGCTGTCCTCTCCTATGCTTCTTGGTTCCAGACATTCTATAAGACTCTACAAAGTTTCACAAATTTGTGGGCTAGGTAGGCTGGTGGAATTCATTTTATAACTCTGGATGAGGCTTAGATTTTCATTTATGGAGTCTTCATTCTTAATGATTGGGGAAAAGAGAGCCATAAACTTATTTTTGCATAAATCATTTTTTGTTTACTGTTGCTTATGTAAGGGAAACTATAAAACCGAACCTCTATTCTATTTATTATAGGAGATTAAAACATACCAACTGAATGATTACAACAACAGGTACCAACATCAAACAATAGCAAGATTCTGGAAACTGAAGTATGTTTTCCCCATTGTAATGCTGATGGCCAAACAGCAGTCAAGGAGTCTGTGATATTATGTGACATACAGGTCACCAGAATAACTTGATACTCAGTTTCAATGCAGATGTAGAGAAAACACTGACAAAATGGCAGCTTCTCTATGCTCCAAGAGACATCACCTAATCGCAGACATAAATAGTTGTTGAAATTGTCATGATCTCACTTGTCTCCTGTCCAACAGAAGTTTAAAAGGGGGAAGGGGGACTTTGAAATTGAGACAAGGCAATGATACAAATACATATTAGCTCTTTCTTTCTACAGGTTCCATGTTGGGGACAAATTATCCTCCATATGCAGATTGATTGTTCTAAGATACCAATCTAAATAAAACTTCATTTCCTGAGCCCCACTCCTGCCTGCTGTGTTTCTGGATCATTCTCTCCTTAGAGTTGATATGTAACCTTCTCAACCTCTCTTCTCAGATTCTTTTTTCTCCATGATGGAAGAACTATAGTAAGGACTAGGAAGTTTTCCAGCATCTCCTGAATCTGCTTTTCCAGACTGACTTGGTTGAAAGAGTTCAGAACCTCAGATACACCTGTACACAAATCCATGAGAAGTCAAACAAAATTTTTTTAACTATCATCATCACTTCTCCTAAATTAACAAGCCTAATCATGGTCAATAAAATAAAGAATGATTACAGAAGTCAGTCAGACTTGGATTTGAGTCCTGGCTCAGACCCCTCATTGATCATTAGCAAGTTGATGAACCTTTACAAACCTCAGTTTCCTGTTTTGTAAAATGGGTAGAATAATGCCCACCTATCAAGGAAATTGCTAAATAATATAACTTAAGTTCCTAACACATAATAAGCACACAACAATTATTCTTCTTAACTTGCTATGAAATTATCCATAGAACCTTTACTCCTGGGCCATCATCGTGAGAACTTGCTTTGTCAAGCCACTCACATTCTGTTTTCCCCCTTCATCTAATAAAAAAAGTCAAAGTAGTCCAGAGACAGAATGCGCCTTGGCCACTTTTTATGTTCTTTTTGGCAGGCCTTTGCTTTACTACTAACCAGTGCTCATCCTACACCATTACTAAACTCATTCCTTAAGATCATCTGACAGTGTCTTTCTCATTTCACTGTTTCTGCCCCACTGCATTACCTGTAAGGCAAACTGTATAAACCAACTTTTCTTCTTCCTCTTCTTCTTTTTTTTTGCCTTTCCCTTTCCTTCCTGAACAATTCTATCCAAAAGCTCCTAGGTGGGGCTGAGCAAGGTAAGCATCCGCACAGGGGCTATGGCACATGGTGGCATCCCACATGGAAAACTGGAGCCCAAGCAAAAGGAGGAGGATGTTCACCTAGGGAAGCAGTGATAGTGGCAGCCCTGTTTGGGGTGATGAAGCCTTGAAACGAGTGAAGAGAATGTCCTTGCCAGGAGACATCCCAGAGTGGGTTGTCAAAGCCTGAGCATGGTGAGGAAGGTATCCATGTAGAGGGATGGCCAGGTGCAGGCTGTCCAAATGGAGTGAGGAGGATCTCTGTGTATATGACAGCACACGGTGTCAAAGCCCAAGCAGAGTGAGATGTCTAAGCAAGGTAAATAGAGCATCAACGCAAGGGGTGTTGGCAGTGGGTGATGGGTTATACACAGGAGAATTGAGCAAATGAATAAATATATTAAGGATATTGGGAGCTAGATTTCTCACAGTTGGTGAAGGGAGTTACAAATATGGAAAGAGAAAAAACTAGAATGATTCTTGTGGTATTAGATTGGAACTGGAGATATATCTGTGAACTCACAGTTTCAACATTTAGATGGAAATAGAAAAATATGGATGTAAAAAATATATATTAACTCATTTGTTGCTACCCCTGGGCACCTTGAGTGGAAAAAGCTGGGGAATATATATAATTATATATATATATAAACAAATAAAGAATATATAATATTTTAATTATATATTCTATATAACAAATAAATAAATAATATATAATTATAATATTATATATTTCCCAGCTTTGGCCATAAGGGGCCTGGGGGCAGCAATATTACAATAGTAACAATGAGCTTACTTAGCACCAAGATCTTGGTTTCTAAATACAATTCTTTAATGAAAGGAATCAGAGGTCCTTGGAGAAATGGATGATTCCAGGACTAAGGCAAGGAAAATGAAAAATGAACCTGGAACCTCTTTTTGTGCCAGAAAGTACAGATGTGTTCAAAGGTTAATGGGCTGTCAAAAGGACATAGGAGCCAGCTTGAAGAAGATTCCCCTGATCAAATGAGGGAATAATTTAAGTTCAAAGTAAATAGTGATAGAAATAGATTATAACCTTTGAATAAAATAAGAATTCATGAGTCTATACTGAGAAATAGAGAGAGCAAGATGATAGATAGATAGATAGATGATAGATAGATAGATAGATGATAGAAGGAAGGCAGGGATGGAGGAAGAAAGAGAGAGAAAAAGAAAGAAAGGAAGGAAGGAAGAAAAAGAAAGAAAGAAGGTAGGAAAGAAAGAAAGAAAGAAAGAAGAAAGAAAGAAAGAAAAGAAAGAAAGAAAGAAAGAAAGAAAGAAAGAAAGAAAGAAAGAAAGAAAGAAAGAAAGAAAGAAAGAAAGAAAGAAAAAATGTTTGTTAAGGAAAGGGATGTCTAGCTATTCTCGAAGGACTGTTTTATAGAACATTCATTAATTACAGAGTAATTACAAAGATAAACTGGCATACACCACCTTAATCAAATCATTAAACATAATTAAATGATTGATGAACACATCATCAATAATGGAACAAATAGAAATCCTGATGGGATACAATGAGATAAATCCAGCACCACTTTTGTAATATTCCTGCCAAAGACACATAAATAGAACACAAGAAAAATATACATTGAGGACTTTGCACAAAATAACTTCCCTATAATTTTCAAGGTCATGAAAGTCAAAAAAAGATTGAAAAAAGGCTGAAGGAGACTAAAGAGGCACACGACAACTGAATGCAACTTGTGATTTTCACATGGATCGTTCTGCTACAAAGGGCATTTTCAAGATAATTCACAAAACTCAAATGGAGTTTGAGGGTTAGATGGTAGTAATGTGTCAGTGTTAATTTCCTAATGTAATGGTTTTATTGTGGTTCATTAAGAGAATGTTGGCAGTAGTAGGAAATACACTAAAGTATCCAGGGGTGATGGGGAACTTGCTCTCAAATAATTTAGGAAAAAAATTCTTTGTATTCTTTTTGCAATTTTTCTATAAATTTGAGATTGCTTCAAAGTAAAATATCTTTTTATAAATAAACACAGACATAAATGCACTGATGTACAAGAACTTTCAATACATCATTAGAAACAGAAGTAGAATTCACAGAACCAGTCAATAGTTTCTATAAGCTACCTGACAAGTTTTATGTGAAGGTTTGTAAAAGAAAATCTGCCTCATTGTTCACTGCATGTCCATTTCATTTCTGGCTGTCTGGCTTCCGCCACCAATGCTGATCCTGCCACTTCTTTTCAAGAGGAGTACACAAAGTAGACACTGGAGCAGAGAAATGACACTCTCTCTAGGAAGAGCACAGTAAGTTCCCATGACAATTTGGAATGCTGAGATTCACCAGGGCAGCTCATGTCTTTGTTTACCTACTGGCATGGGAAACCCTTCATGCCATCATGATTTCATATCCAAGCTAATTTTTTTACATATTTATTGGAGTATAATTGCTTTACAATGTTGTGTTAGTTTCTGATGCATAACAAAGAGAATCAGTTATATGTATACATATATCCCCATATCCCCTCCCTCTTGGGCCTCCCTCCCACCCTCCCTATGCCACCCCTCCAGGTGGTCACAAAGTACTGAGCTGATCTCCCTGTGTTATGCAGCTGCTTCCCACTAGCTATCTATTTTACATTTGGTAGTGTATATATGTCAATGCTACTCTCTCACTTCGTCCCAGCTTACCCTTCCCCTCCACGTGTCCTCAAGTCCATTCTCTACGTCTGCGTCTTTATTCCTGTCCTGCTCCTAGGTTCATCAGAACCTATTTTTTTTTAGATTTCATATATCTGTGTTAGCATATGGTATTTGTTTTTCTCTTTCTGACTTACTTCACTCTGTATGACAGACTCTAGGTCCATCCACCTCACTACAAATAACT
>NC_041217.1:115875434-115875966 GCF_002837175.3 Physeter macrocephalus
TGACTTACTTCACTCTGTATGACAGACTCTAGGTCCATCCACCTCACTACAAATAACTCAATTTCGTTTCTTTTTATGGCTGAGTAATATTCCAATGTATATATATATGTGCCACATCTTCTTTATCTATTCATCTGTCAATGGACACTTAGGTTGCTTCCATGACCTGGCTATTGTAAATAGTGCTGCAATAAACATTGGGGTACCTGTCTCTTTTTGAATTCTGGTTTTCTCAGAGTATATGCCCAGTAGTGGGATTGTTGAGTCATATGGTAGTTCTATTTTTAGTGTTTTAAGGAACCTCCATACTGTTCTCCAGAGAGGATATATCAATTTACATTCCCACCAACAGTGCAAGAGGGTTCCCTTTACTCCACACCCTCTCCAGCATTGATTGTTTGTAGATTTTTTCATAATGGCCATTCTGACTGGTGTGAAGTGATACCTCATTGTAGTTTTGATTTGCATTTCTCTAATGATTAGTGATGTTGAGCATCCTTTCATGTGTTTGTTGACAATCTGTATATCTTCT
>NC_041217.1:115875989-115906571 GCF_002837175.3 Physeter macrocephalus
CTTCATTTGCAAATATTTTCTCCCATTCTGAGGGTTGTCTTTTCATCTTGTTTATGGTTTCTTTTGCTATGCAAAAGCTTTCAAGTTTCATTAGGTCCCATTTGTTTATTTTTGCTTTTATTTCCATTACTCTAGGAGGTGGGTCAAAAAGGATCTTGCTGTGATTTATGTCATAGAGTGTTCTGCCTATGTTTTCCCCTAAGAGTTTAATAGTGTCTAGCCTTACATTTAGGTCTTTCATCCATTTTGAGTTTATTTTTGTGTATGGTGTTAGGGAGTGTTCTAATTTCATTCTTTTACATGTAGCTGTCCAGTTTTCCCAGCTCCACTTATTGAAAAGGCTGTCTTTTCTCCATTGTATATTCTTGCCTCCTTTGTAAAAGATAAGGTGACCATATGTGCGTGGGTTTATCTCTAGGCTTTCTATCCCATTCCATTAATCTGCATTTCTGTTTTTGTGCCAGTACCATACTGTCTTCATTACTGTAGCTTTGTAGTATTGTCTGAAGTCAAGGATCCTGATTCCTCCAGTTCAGTTTTTCTTTCTCAAGATTGCTTTGGCTATTCAGGGTCTTTTGTGTTTCCATACAAGGGTGCCTACTCTCACCACTATTATTCAACATAGTTTTGGAAGTTTTAGCCACAGCAATCAGGGAAGAAAAAGAAATAAAAGGAATCCAAATCAGAAAAGAAGACGTAAAACTGTCACTGTTTGCAGATGACATGGTACTATACATATATAATCCTAAAGATGCTACCAGAAAACTACTAGAGCTAATCAATGAATTGGGTAAAGTAGCAGGATACAAAATTAATGCATAGAAATCTCTTGCATTCCTATACACTAACAACAAAAAATCTGAAAGAGAAATTAAGGAAACACTCCCATTTACCATTGCAACAAAAGGAATAAAATACCAAGGAATAAACCTACCTAAGGAGACAAAAGACCTGTATGCAGACAAGTATAAGACACTGATTAAAGAAATCAAAGATGATACAAACAGATGGAGAGATATACAATGTTCTTGGATTGGAAGAATGAACATTGTGAAAATGACTATACTACCCAAAGCAACCTACAGATTCATTGCAATCCCTATCAAACTACCAATTGCATTTTTCACAGATCTAGAACAAAAAAATTTTACAATTTGTATGGAAACACAAAAGACCCCAAGATAATTTTTAAAAAGCAAAATTAGCACTCCGTAGGTCAGTACCAGACAGCTTGTGACACGTGTGGTTTTAAGAATGTGCCATTAAAGTGATGGCAGTTACCCTAAGCCAAAGTGGCTGACAAATTGACGGCCAGAATCAGTAAACACACAGCCAAAGGAGGTATATAACGGACAGCACTGGTGACATTATTTAT
Source organism: Physeter macrocephalus (assembly GCF_002837175.3). Lineage (NCBI taxonomy): Eukaryota > Metazoa > Chordata > Mammalia > Artiodactyla > Physeteridae > Physeter > Physeter macrocephalus. The sequence goes on from NC_041217.1 coordinate 115,877,365, forward strand.
AGAGTGCAAAATTGCACAATGTAAACACACACACACACACACAGAGACACACAAATTCTTGGACTTAATGTCTCTGGTGTTTAATCATTTGAGAGTTTTCATATAGAAGTGTTCTAAATTAATCTAATTCATGATCTGATACAAAACGTATTTCTCAAACATAAGCTAGGTTTGGACCACTCCAAATGTGATTCTATAGGTAGTAACCACACAGATGTATCTTTTAAATCAACTCAGAAAATTCTGCTTCCAACACAGGCTCCCAACTCCAGCAGGGAGTTCATAATCCAACCCAGATAAAGGCAATCTAAGTCATTTTCAAATTAATTATATTTTTCCTATTGTGGTTTGCATCCTATCAAGTTCCCCCCACACCAGGTGACATATTCATTTTATTTTTATTTAAATGGTATCTACTCTATATACTTATTTTGGTCTGTTTCTTCTGCCCTTAGCAGCATATTAAAATATTATAATTATTTCTCATGTCAAGAAACCTTTTTCAGAACCTGACTGCATAGAATTCTCTTAAAATAGATGGACCTATTTTTTTAAACTTGTTAGTTGACATAGAGTTGACAAAAGTTGACTCTTTTTTAATGAATGTTTATATGAATGTTTCTTTTGCCTAACTCCCTAAAAAAGAAATCACTGAGCCAAAATGTGTACACACATTAAGGCTTTGATGGTATTAACAAATTGCCCTCCAGGAACTCTACTCAGTACTCTGGAATGGGCTCTATGGGAAAAGAATCTAAAAAAGAGTGGAGATACCTATATGTATAACTGATTCACTTTGCTGTACACCTGAAACTAACATGACATTGTAGATCAACTATACTCCAATACAAATTTTTTTTAAAAATAGAAGAATAAAAAAACAACTTGCCCTCCAAAAAGGTTCTAACAATTTGTCCTCCCATGAGCCTCTTCCCTTCCCCCGTGCCAGCGCTGAGTATTATCACACTTCAGTGAAATTAGTTGAATTATTAAAAATTAAATAATTGTACCTAATTGTGTAGACCACTCCTTGGGAAAAAATATTGCTTAGAGAGCCAACATCTTTTGAGCTCCAGGGGGGTTTTGTTTGTTTGTTTGTTTTTTCAGAGAACACTTCTGCCTTAAAAGGCTGGTAATCTGCTTATCTCAAAGAGAACAACCTTCTGAATAATACCATCCTTCATAAAGTTGTCTGGCTAAAGTAAATTGCCCAAAAAGCAAAGAAATGTTTACTTCTTTGGACTTCTTTCTGAGTTCTACACCAGTCACTTCAAGTGTTGCAACTCACTTCTTTTTGCCAAAATCAGCTCATTCACCAACTGTTTTTAATTAGCTATGGCTGCAATGGTGTTTGCATTTTGCCCCGTTCCTCTTTTTGAAACATAAATTTCCAAAATAATTACTTATTAGGCTTTAAGTCTCATGTTTTTGCTAAGCCTGAGGGTGAAGATTTTTGTTTTGGTTTGGTTTGGTTGGTTTTTTGTTTTGTTTTGTTTGTTTAGTTTGTGCTTGTTTTGGAAAATTCGTAAATCCATTTAGTTCTCTCTGATCACATAGCCAAATAAACATAGGTGCCAATTTTGACAGCAGTTATTAAAATACCGTACTTTTTTTGGCTATTCTACTTGGTTTTTGCTACAGGAAGCAGATAAGATTATTGATTCCATTCACATTATTATAAAAATGAAGGTGCAATGATACAAGACAGGCAATTGGGTTAATTGAATACATTTAGAGGAAAGTATACTTGAAGTGTATAAACAGACATTTACTTGGGTTTTTCAAAATTAACCTTCCTTACACTGGCAAAAAAAGTAGAATTTCCTCTCCTCACTATCCCATTATTGTTTTTATCTGAAATATGTTATATCAATATTATAGAGGATAATGTAGCATAAAGAAAGACATTATAAATACAGTGAGGGAGAAATCCATATATTACTATTATCATGTAGTCCTTTTAATTTTAACGTTTGCTTTGGTATAATGAAAATCTCATGCTAATGTTGCATAAAAATCATTTTTGCATTTAAGTTTCCTTGCTCTTACACAAGATCCATTTGGGATAAGACAAATGGAATCACAATTTTGCGTTAATTAACCTGGAAGAATGAAGTCTCCCGAATTGTTTTCCGGTACTATTACATGTTCCAAACTATATCCGCACCATAGTTTGGTCTAGTCACACAAAGAGAAAATAACCAAATAGTCGTATTTCTTGAGAACGCCTGAACTGAGCAACAATGTTAAATCAGGAAATGAACTCTGCAGTTTATGAGGCTCCTCAGGATTCAGCTTGACTCTGTAACAGTTCAGAAACAAAAATTTTTTTTTTTTTTTTTTGTGGTACGCGGGCCTCTCACTGTTGTGGCCTCTCCCGTTGCGGAGCACAGGCTCCGGACGCGCAGGCTCAGCGGCCACGGCTCGTGGACCCAGCCGCTCCGCGGCATGTGGGATCTTCCCGGACCGGGGCACGAACCCATGTCCCCTGCATCGGCAGGCGGATTCTCAACCACTGCGCCACCAGGGAAGCCCCAGAAACAAAACTTTTAAGGTCAGTTTCAGAATGGAGATTTTGATTTTTTGCACATATCATTTTTTTTTTTTTAAGCCTGGCTCCCCTCATCTGATTCTCTTGAGAATGGATATGGATGATCTTTCTGCCAGAGCAAATAATTTTGATACTTTAGGGGGGACAAATTATTTGCTAGTTGGGCTCAATATGTTGATTAATGACATCATCTCTGCACACTCTGGAGACCAGTTCCTACAGGAGTTGTGCCCACCAAGCTGAAGCCGAGCTCTGGGCACAACAGACAAGCAGGATTACAGGACATAGAGTCAAAAAGACCTGTGATCTAAACCTGTTTCTGCCACTTGCCGGTTGTGTGGGCAAGTCATTTGACTTTCAGTTTTCTCATCTGTAAAATGGGAAGGATAGCAATACTTGCTTGACAGGGTTGTTATGAAGATTGAGAAATATAATGCATACAGAGCAATTTGCAAGGTTTTGAACATTATGTACTGTAATATTAGTTATTTTTATTATCCTTTTTATTTTACGTCTATAGTCCAGAAAACATAAAAACTGGATTTTTTTCAATTCATTCAGAATTTTAGCTCATTGAAATGCTTCAAATTTCATCATTTCTTTTCCTTAGGCTACTCACAATATAGCTAGTTTTAGAAATCACAGCATTTCATATACTTATATTTAAGATTTTTAAATTTAAGGTTTAAATATGAGATTTTCTTACATATGCATTTTCTCACATTTTAAAAAATTTTCCAGATTTAAAAAAATGACAAAATCAAATGTTCAGGTGGGAAGACTCAGAATAACTTTAAATGTAAGTACTTAAAAAGTTTTTGAAAATAAAAGAGTGTTTGTCCTCCAAAAAAACAGTTTTTGAAAACTTTAAAATTATCCATCTGGGAAAAAAATTATCTTAAGGAGGTATACTTTTCCATATTAAGAACTAATTTGTTTATTTTACAAACTTTCATTCAGTAAGCATCATTAAGTACCTACTATGTTAAATACCTACTAAGTAGTATTAAGCACCTCGTTCAAGCACCTGTGCTCGTTACTGAGCCGGTGGGAGCAGCTGCCGGCTTCCTCACAGAGCTCACTGACACCTTTCAGCTCATAGAGTTCGCAGTCCTGGCAAACTGGATGGGGAGGTCCTCGAATTTATCTTTTCAAACATATCCCTGTTTTAAAAAATGAATAAATAAAAATGAATAAATAAAATTGCAACTCAATTTTTCCTGGAGTCTTTCCCCACTTGACTAGAACCACAATTTCTAAAGTCTGTGAGGAGTATTGATTTAGCTTAACATATTTATAAGAAGCCAATGGCTATGTCTGTATAATGACAGAGTAAATTATATTTTTAATTTTTATTTCAGCTAAGTTTGTTGTTTGGAATCACATAAACTATCCCATAGGATAGTTTTGAAGATTAAATGGCACAATGTTTATACAATACCTAGTACAGAGTAAGAATGCAATAATGACAGATATTAGCATTCTCATTTACAGCTATAGCAACAAGGAAGAAGAGTCACAGGCACATTTTAGGCTGCGGAGCAGTAATCTTTGGCCTTGTGTGACTAGCATGCTTCACAGTGCAAATTTAACCGATATGATAACAACTTTAACATTCTATTTAAAAATATTTCTCAGTTATTGGGAGGTCCTCTCTGGTCTATATTTGCATACATCGATTTCTCATAATAATTCTGAAAGTTATGTATTCATTTAGATGTTTTACAGACAAGGAAATTAAGGCTCCAGGAGTGAAATAATCTGGCCAAGTTTACAAGGTTACTAAGTAGCAGAACGAGGATTCAAACCTAGACTTGTCTGACTCCAAAGTCTTTCCTTTTGCCTCTGTTGAAAGACTTCTGTTAATAAAATTGAAATTTATAAAGTTGTTTTTCAAACTGTTCTTTCTTCTCGAGTCCAGAATTCCTAGAGACTCCAAAGAGATGTCTGGGATTAGCTAACCACTATTCCAACAAAACCATACACCAAAAAATTCTTCTGCAGTTTGATTTTCTTACACAGAATAATTTCCCAATATTGAAAAAACTGAAGGTAATTTTCAAATGACAAAAGCTTCACCTTGACAGTTTAAGGTTTGGACTGATCATATATAGTTCCTTTCTCTCTCCTACTTTGTCTTTTGTATAACAGAAACCTAAGAACAAAATGCAGGAATCTCATGCTCTCTGGGCATCAGCTGAACACATCCACACCACCTTGTGACACCTGCTCTCCTGTCTCATGGTTGAAAGACTAAGGCACCTTTGGAAACCAGATCAAAACTGAGTGACAAACAAATGGAAAGTACGAAATGTCTTTTACTTAAAAATGGGAATATAGTCATGGTCAAAATTGCCACCAGTTTTACTGATATATGTCAGCTTCTAGACTGACAAGGTAATTCTGCAGTGGAAACATGAATGGTTCAAAAGTTGATTCCCATTAGGAGAGAGATGGAAAGGCAAGCTGAGCAGTTACCCCTGAAATAAATAGAAGCATATTCTTAGGGCAGACGTGGAATCTCCATGAAGTACAAAAATGAACAAGACTTGAAGTGCTGTTTTTTTTAAGGCAGAAGATAAAATTAAATGATTTCATAGTGAATCCATGATTTTCTTAAATCACATAGTGGTCATTTTAGGGGCAAACATTCATTTAAATTCTCTGAATTTCCTTCCAATCTGATTTTTCATTTACTTTCTGATTTAAGCAATTTCTTAAGACACTTAACATTTATTCACCGATGGTACTTATTTTGTTCAATCTCTTACCTAACTGCAGAACCGTTAACTATCTTTACTCTGCTCAGGACTCAGGAATTGTAGTGGAATGAGAAGGAATACCCCCAGAGCTCTTTTGTCTGGTCATTCCAATCAGCCTCACAACCTCAAGCAGAGCTGATGGAACACATATCAATATAAATAAAATGTTGCAAGAGACTTGGCAGGTTTTCGTGGGTTGTCTGAACATTTTCCACAAAGCAACGCCAGTTCCGCCACCTCTTAGCTACTCCTATTCTACTTGCAATCAAAACTCCAACATCTGGAAAGAATAATCATAATTTTTAACATGTTAGTCCTTAGCGGACTCAGGAGAGAAGAGAAAATAAGAAGCCCCCAAGGATGTCTAAGTCATTTAGAAAGTTAAGTTGTAAAAAATAGTCTTTCTTTCTCTTATATTTGTAGTTAAAGAGGGAGAACAAAATTAAATATGCACAGGGAGCTGTCTTCTATTGGCATTTATCATGTCTTATAAATCTTATAGATTCTACTGGCACTGGCAGTGATAGCAAGAGTATTCTCCCAGGAAACTCTTCAAATGCTAGCTTCGGGGTAATGTCATTCTAGCGTGTTAAATCCTCTGAAATCTTAAGTGACTATGGATCGTGGTGGCATTCATACCAGGAAGCAGCAAGAGGCAACAGGAAGAACAAAGACTTTGGAATCAGACAGGCCTGAGTTTCAATCCCAGCTCTGCTTTGTTCCCTTGGCCCAATTACTGAACTTTCTGATCCTAGGTTCCCTCATCTGTAAGAGAGGGCCAGTGGGGATAACCCTGCAATTACAAGAAAATTAAATAGGACACTTTACAATCTAGCAGAGTGCCTGAGACATATAGGTGCTCAATAAATGTTGGTTGAAATAAAATTAAATGAAAAATCTACATGTATCAGACCCCTAAAGCTCCTTTGAAAAATAATGAAGAGGTCTGTGGTATGATGTTCAAGATTAGTACACTAAGCATAATAAGAGTTACCCCAATCTGGGTAGGAAATACCCACCAAATATAGGAAACTCACTCTAAAGTAAAAGGATGTCAATAGACTCAGATGCACCCCTAAATTGATCACTAATAGAGCGTGATGACCGAGTTCCACAAGAGTGAGGCCCATCCAATGTCGTTAACTACCCTTTGTGGACCCAAAAATCTCATTTGCTCTCAAAGAATATTCCCCAGTTTTGAGAACTGGGCCACCAACACTGCTTCAAGTGCAGTGGCAGAAGAGGAGATAGTGACAGACAGCAGCCCCGGAGTTAAGGCAAGAGAAAGAGGGCAGCAGCAATAGTGGAAGCCACAGCTCACAGCCAGGAGTGCTCAGGACCCAGAGGCTACAGCCAGAGAGAGACCAGTAATACCACCTGGTAGAGTCAGCACAAACCACCACCGTGACTACCCATGCTTTTGGTTTACCTGCAAACGAGGACTACAGAGAGGAATCCTATTTTGTTCAGTCAATATTTATTCAGTCCAGTATAGAAGCCATGGCTTGGGTTCCACTTCTGGAGACTTTTTTTTTTTTTTTTTTTTTTTTGCGGTATGCGGGCCTCTCACTGTTGTGGCCTCTCCCGTTGTGGGGCACAGGCTCCGGACGCGCAGGCTCAGCGGCCATGGCTCACGGGCCTAGCCGCTCCGCGGCATATGGGATCTTCCCGGACCGGGGCACGAACCCGTGTCCCCTGCATCGGCAGGCGGATTCTCAACCACTGCGCCACCAGGGAAGCCCCCTAGGTTCCACTTCTGTTATGGCTACAATTTTATACAAGGGAAAGTAATTCTAAGGAATTTTTGGTGTAGACAGATGGCAAAATGGATGTGAATGGACAGAGCTGAGAATGTAAAGAATCCTGATTCTAGCACTTTCTTATTTTGAAGCAAGCACTTCACAGATCCTAGCTTCAGATTCCTTGACTGTAAATTGAATACAATTCTACTTGCCCTAAATGTTCCACAAAGCAATTGTAAGTTTGTAATGAGATTGTGTACTTAGAAGTTCTTGGAAATGTGGGACACAATTTTGTCCTTGTATTTGGAGACAAAAGCAATTGGCTAGGAAGCAGGATGGAGGAAGTTCCGGCAATGGAGATAATTAAGCTTAATATACATCCAGTTTAGAAACCTCAAAGACCTTGTCATCTGGCCCAGGAGACTGACATGAAAATAACTATAGTAAATTACATAGTAGATGAGCAGACAAATTGCTACAGAAACATAGTGAGTTATGCTTGGGAGGTCATTGAAGTAGTGACATATGAGTAGGAGTTTGCCGACAGAATGAGTATGGAGGATGCGTGTGTGCAGGTAGGAGGGGTAGGACCCTCCAGGTAAAAGGGACCATGTGAGCAAAGGCAGACAGGCATAAAAGCACATGATGTTTGGGGATCAGCAGTATTCTTGTTTGGCCACAGCCTAAGACACATGAGAAGGAGTAGAAACTGGAAAATTAATCTAGGATCAGAGTGCAAAACCATACTAAGGAACTTGACCTTTTTTTGTTAGGCAACAAGAATGTCACTCAAGGTTGTTAAGCAAGGAGAGTGACATAATCGGATTCCTGTTTCAGAGCGCCCACTCCAGCAGCAGTGAGCAAAACAAATTGGAGACAATTACAAAGGGCCTTCTGTATATTGCCAAATATGTATCATTTAAGTGCTTTGCTCCAGGAGGCCAAGAAGAGTGGTGTCTTGTTATCTCATTGGATACACAGTGCCTAACATGGTGCTTGGCTTATGGCTGGGCTTCATAAATATTGCATATTTGTTGAATTAATTCATTGCTACTGGAATGACTGTGGAGACTGTTCAGAGATGTACTTTAACCTTATTTAACCCTCAATGCTGCAATTTGTGGCACTATTTTCACATATTTTTATCCTCGTCATCTTTGTATTCCCAACATCTGGCTCACTCTCTAGCATACGACAGGAGCTCAATAAACCCTCATGAACTGGACTGAATACAAGATCATTCATAAAACCTGCCCAATGGACATAGGGAATGAGAACTATCGATCTTTAGCAAAATTAAGGTGTCCAAATTATTACTGGCACATTTCATTTTGACCTGAATTTGCAAAACAGGTAGGTCCATTCTTGAAAAGTAAAATAGCTACCCTCCAAGAACCATATATATGTTTTTACCGATATGTATGCACTATGAATACAAAAATGTGACAAATCAGTTACCCAGACAATGGCAGAAGCCCATTATGGCCCAGTGGACTTCAAAAAGTGAATGAGCTTTAACAGTGCTTCAATTTCCAACATGTGATGAAACCATTAAATTCAGAGAGGGAAAATCAGTGAGCCTATGAAAATAATTATTAGTAACATTTGTTGCCATTTTTGTAAGTCAAAAATAACCTACTAGTAATTTCACATAGATCAAGCTAAGGTTTGTTCTATACAAGTCTATCATGTTTTTTTGAATCACTCTTCATGACAACATGTCCACATGAGTTCAAAGACAAAAAAATAGACACTGGTCTTTCTTGCTGTATGTGTAAAACAAAATTGTCAATGTTAAGAAGCTTATTACATGTTTCTAAAATTTATTAGCAATGTTAGGTAGATTAAGGTGCCAAGGCAAATTTTATTTTTGATAAATACTTTTTAAACTTTTTAAAACTTTCAATAAAATGTTCATGTAAGCTAACAATTCTGACAGGTCATTTCTACACAGGACTAAATCCAACAGCCAATAATTTGAACATGCCATCAAACCAGTGATTCACCATTACATGTTTTTGCTGAATTCAGTCAAATTTACTTGCATGTGTGGACACAACCATATTGTGGGAGAGACTTGCAAATGATATTAATCAAGACTTATTGAATACTAAAATGGGTTGCCCCAGAAGGCAACTGACTTGGCAAACACATAAGATAATTTATAAACAAATAGAGCTTAGTAATTCAAGAATTGCTGCTGGAACAAAGAACCCATCAGTTAAAAAAATATAAACACAATGCCAGGGAAAAAGGACTTTGGTTGGTTACAAGAAATATTTCCAACATTCAGGAAGAGACATTCTTATATTGTTAAATATAAGAAATAAGAGTAGGGGCTTCCCTGGTGGCTCAGTGGTTGACAGTCCGCCTGCCGATGCAGGGGACGCAGGTTCGTGCCCCGGTCCAGGAGGATCCCACATGCCGCGGAGCGGCTGGGCCCGTGAGCCATGGCCGCTGAGCCTGCGCGTCCGGAAGGCTGAGCCTGCGCGTCTGGAGCCTGTGCTCCGCAATGGGAGAGGCCACAACAGTGAGAGGCCCGCGTACCGCCAAAAAAAAAAAAAAGAAATAAGAGTAGACAAACAGCATACATGTCCCAAGGGACAAAAGGAAAGCAAAAATGACCATAGCCAAAAGGTGTCTTCCCCTCTGTCAGTCTGCTATAACAAAATACCTTAGACCGAGTGGTTTAAACAACAGACATTTATTCCCCACATTTCTGAGGCATGGGAAATCCAAGATCAGAATGTCAGCAGATTCAGTGTCTGGTGAGGGCCTTCTTCTTGGCTTGCAGGTGGCAGCCTTCTAGCTATGTCCTCATATGGTCTTTCCTCAGTGCCTGCACCCAGAGGGAGAAAGATCACCCTCTTCCTTTTCTTCTAAGGCCACCAATCCCATCATGACAATTCTAATCTAAACTTAATTACTTCTCAAAGGTCCCACCTCCAAATATCATCACACTGGGGATTAGAGTTTCAACATTTAAATTCTGAGAGGACACAAACATTCAGTCCATTAACACCCATAAATCCCTAAATTTCACCAGTAGCAATTCTTCCTGTCATGTTAAGTTCCAGTGCCTTCTGTCTAGAGGTCCTTTAAGAAATATTCTTACCTGGAAGAGGCTGGAGGCTATATATGAGAACACAGGGTGCCTACGTTAGGGACACAGGAATGAAATGCTAACAGGCACAAAAAGAGAACTTAGGGTCACTGAAGACAATGAACTCACTTCCCATCATCTACACTGATAAATCATAAAAATAACATATACCAAAAATATTCCAACCAATTCCTAAACAATGCATTATGTAACTCAGGAATGACCATTTTAGGAATCTGCAATATGATCTATCTTCTGACTAAGTACTTGCGCACCCATTAAGAATTGCTTCTTTGTTTGTGTTGGTCTTATGGGTCCCAGAGACACAAGCCCTATTGGCTTTCAGAGAGAGATATTTTGGGAGTCTGCCCTTCTGATAGGAATTTTAAAAGCTGGGGCCCTGGATGTGGGGTCCAAACCCTTCACTCCTCAGAGAGAAGCTGGGGGTTGGTGTTCCCTGCCAATTGTATGGTGCTCTGCTGACAGTGGGTTTCATGACAAGAGTGTGCCTCAGCCTATGTGTTTCTATGTGGGCATTTTCTCAGTCATCAGATGTGTAGGAGTCGCCCACTTGTTTCTGGATCTCCTTCAGAGGGAATCGCTCCACGCATACCTGTATATTCACTGTGTTCATGGGAAGAGTGGAGCTCAGGAGCCTCCTGTGTTGCCATCTTGGATGACTCTCTTCGTGAACTCCAGCATGAGATATTCTTAATGAAATCAGATATTTTACCAATAAACAAAAAATGAAAACTAGTTTTCACAACAAACCACTTTACATATACTTGAATTTTTCTGGTAATGTGGCATGATGTATTTTTTTCTATAATGGAATTGAAAATTGGAAAATATAAAACTTTTTCAATGATAAAAATGAACTTATATACAAAACAGAAATAGACTCACAGATATAGAAAACAAACTTATGGTTACCAAAGGGGAAAGTGGAAAGGGATAAATTAGGAATTTGGAATTTACACACTACTATGTTTCAAATGGGTAACTATCAAAGGCCTATTGTGTAGCACAAAGAACTATAGTCAATATTTTGTAATAACCTATAAGGGAAAAGAATCTGAAAAAGAAGAGATATATATAATGTTTAACTGAATCACTTTGCTGTACACCTGAAGCTAATACAACACTGTAAATCAACTATACGTCAATTAAAAAATAAACAAACAGATAAATCAAAAAATAAAAATACAGAAAGAACATTCATCCATAGTACCCTATCAAAGATAAATAGAATTAATATTTCAATGTACTTCCTTTGGGTTTTTTCCTTATGTATATTTTAAATATAGAGTCCAGGTTTTTCTGAATCCAAGTCAAATAACATTTCAGTGAACATGCGTAAGACTTTTATTTTTCTCTATTGTTTGTTCTTTATTTTATTTTATTTTACATCTTTATTGGAGTATAATTGCTTTACAATGGTGTGTTAGTTTCTGCTGTATAACAAAGTGAATCAGCTATATGTATACATATATCCCCATATGACCTCCCTCTTTCATCTCCCTCCCACCCTCCCTATCCCACCCCTCTAGGTGGTCACAAAGCACCGAGCTGATCTCCCTGTGCTATGTGGCTGCTTGCCACTAGCTATTTTACATTTGGTAGTGTATGGACTTGAGGACAAGGGAAGGGGGAAGGGTAAGCTGGGACAAAGTGAGAGAGTGGCATGGACATATTGTTTGTTCTTTAAATATTATTTCCTTAGGATATATTCCCAAGAGAGGGAGAAGCATATGAAGCCAGGAGTAAATATGAGCCATGAAAAAAGAATGGATCAAAACATGATGTATATTACCAAGCTGTCTTTCAAAAATGTAGGCAATTGCCTCTTCCACTCCCTCCTTAAATATTAGAATATTATCACTTTTTAATCTTTATGCATTTAATAGGTGATAATGAAGCCTCATTCTTGCTTTAGTTTTTATTTATTTGATTATTTACTGTACCAATGATTATTCCACATGTTTACTGGTTGTTCATGTTTCTTCTTTTAAGTTTTTTCTGTTCATGCCCTTTAACCAACCACTATTGAGATCTCAGAACTTTTATCACCAATTTCTATACACCCTGGATATATTAAGAATTATACTGCTTTATCATATTTGTTATAAATATCTTCCTATTTTTATTATTGTCTTTAAGTACATAAAGATATTTTAGGGCTTCCCTGGTGGCGCAGTGGTTGCGCGTCCGCCTGCCGATGCAGGGGAACCGGGTTCGCGCCCTGGTTTGGGAGGATCCCACATGCCGCGGAGCGGCTGGGCCCGTGAGCCATGGCCGCTGAGCCTGCGCGTCCGGAGCCTGTGCTCCGCAACAGGAGAGGCCACAACAGTGTGAGGCCCGCGTACCACAAAAAAAAAAAAAAAAAGATATTTTAAATATTTGTGTATTCAAATTTGTAAAACTTCCCATTTTCTAGCACAATATATTTCAAAAAAGAAAATTTACCTTACCCCCAACTCATTTGGGGTGCCCCTGAGGGAGTTTGGGTTCAGAGAGATTAAGAAATGTGTTTGATACTATATATATAATAGATAAATAACAAGGACCTACTGTATAGCACAGGGAACTATAATCAATATTCTATAATCTATAATGAAAAAATCTGAAAAAGAATGTATATATGTATAACTGAATCACTTTGCTGTACATCTGAAACTAACTAGTTCATTCTTTTTTATTGCTGAGGAATAGTCCCTTATATGGATATACCACAATCTATTTATTCCCTGGGTGATGGAAATTTGGATTATTTCTATTTGGGGGCTATTATGAATAAAGCCGCTAAGAAGAGCAACAACAAAAAAAGTAAAGGCATGTTCTTAACATATGTAATGCGAGATCTTGTTTTCTTTGACTGGGAAAGAGTAATAAATCCTAAGGTATGACCTCTGCAGATTGAGGTTCAAAAAGAAGAGTCCAAAGCATGGAATAGAATAACAGCCATCTTCCCAGATCAGTCGGTTAACTAAAAGGAATCACTCAAAACCAGAGAAAAAAATGCATGTCTAGTACTTTCCAAACCTAAGAATCTCACCACTATCTTTTCTGGGAAATCTTGCCCTTCTAAAAGACCACAAACCACTTCTAGGCCTTCATAACAGTAGTGAAATTATGCCAACCAAGCTTTGAAATTCACAGTATGTAAATACAAGGTAATAATCACAGTGGGGCAACCACACACCACTGTCAATATGCTTACTCAATTGATTAACAGGAAGAAGACAAAGCTATTCTAAAGATAAGGCCATTTTATTTTTCTAACTGAAATATCTTTCTGCCTTCTCCCTTGTTACTTCCACTTATTAAAATCATTCAATAGCTAGATCATTGCCCCTTCCTCTGTCAAATTTTCCATGATCACTCTGTTAAATACAATCTCTCCTTCTTGTGAATGTCTTATTGTGTATCCTACCTATGTGGCCCTATCATAGAACCTTATTTTATAGTTTTTTCTACACTTGGCTTAACCCCTCCTTCTTATCATACCACACCATTACCACCACCACCACCTTCATCAATATTAGGTTGTAGCAATGACATCTTAAAAGATTTTATAGTCCTTGAACATAGTAAATACTGACAAAATATTTTCTGTTCAGGTGAACAGATAAAATTTTTTAATGTACACTTTCTTTTGCTACTTCCTCAAGCATCTAAATAGAAAATATAAATTTAGCAAATGACAAAACAAATTCCTTTAGGACAAATAGTTATCATAGTAATTTTCTGTGACCACAGTCACTGTTAAGTTACTATTAATCAAAAAAGGATTCAGGGACTGATTTCTCTTCTAGTCCTATATCTGCTTTAGGAGTGTACTCCACTTTACTATGGTGAATGAATACAGAAGGCAAAATTTCTATAGAAATGAGCTATAGAACAGACATATACATGAAAATGACTCACTCTGCTTGGTAAATGTTTCAAATGAGCATGCACATATTTCAATCTTTCCCTAATCTTCAGTGTAGCTTATCATCGACCTTCCTTAAGCTTTGAAGGTAAGTCATTCTTCTGCCCTATATCTAGATCACACTTTATTTCAGCTTTCTGGGTCCTTGGAGAAACAGAGTTCTCTTCTGATTATACCCAGGCCCCCAGGTCCTTCTTCATTATTTTAGGCTCTAAACTTCTAGAAGTCAATAGAACTTTAATTCTCCTTAACACTTCCTGAGAAGATTCTTTATTTTATGACCTTATGACCCCAGTCAGCTTACCTGATTATTCTTCTTTAAACTTAAATTTATTGAGCTACATGCTCAGTACTAGAGAAAAAATGGTATGCATGGAGATATAGTTGCTGTCTTAGCAGACCTAAGAATAATAAGAAAGGCATACAATTAACAAGTCTAAAAAGATGAGTTAGTGAGAAATTAACTGATGCCTTAATTTTTAAATTTATATGTATATATATTTTGTTTGTTTGTCTGTTTGTTTCTGTAGACTCAATGGCAAAACTTATGTTGATCTTCCTTTTATAGGAGCAGAGTTCTGTGTTCCAGAGTTTGTAGCTCTTTGTCTACAAACAAAGATTGATGTTTATTTGAATGCATAAGCCAAGTAAAAAAAACCAAGCTAAATGAGCTGAGAGGGTGATAGACACAGAAACTGATGCTTGGCAGAAAAGGGGCAATAGTCTAACCCCAAAGTTTGGAGTGGGGGATGGCCATGGAGGGAATAAGGAAGGAAAGAAGAGAGGTGATTACAGCCAGTTCATACCCAACACCCTGGATGTGGCAGAACACCTAGATGGAGGTGGATACAACAATACCTAAGAATGTTGGCAATAAGCACCTCAGCCTCAAAGACAGCATGGCAGGAAATAAGTGGGTAACAACAGAGTCTCTGCCTTTGAAAGGACCACATGAAGTCTGGAACAAGAGCCTCTCAGGGGTGACCATAACAAACCCCTGATCTCTCCCCCATTTGTCCTGTACTGCATAAGCCCAAGGGCCCTGACTCAACCCAAAGGAAGAGCAAAGAATCTCAAAAAAATATCTGAAACTGTATCTCTTGCCAACCTTGGAAAAGGAAATAGAAACTAGACTTTTAACAAAGAGAAATATGATATTTCTTACAAACTGAATGTCACAACCAATTCACATTCATTTGTTATACAAGTGATTACAACAAATTGTGCGAAGTGATCTAAGTGTCCGGTCTTGACTAGTCTATCCCAGACTCTCTCCAAGTCTCTCTCTCCCCATTTTGAGCCCTGTTTCTTCACAACGCCCCCCTCACCAGTCTCACCAGTCCATGGAGCTGTCAGAATTTATTTCTGCCAGTCCCAGTATAGATTTTAAATACTTGTTCAGTTCCTTATTCCTGCCTTGGTACAACGTCCTCTTGTCCATTAGTAGAATTAATAAACAACTCTTTTTTGTTTTCATATTGAGTTGTTTGTTAATTCTAACAAGAGAACACAGCTTTTCATACACAAAGCCAAAGAAAGGTCTTTTTCTTACTTGAAAGATCTTTCCCTTTAGGGTTGAGCACCTAGTATGCTGAACACAGACTTTGTAAGGTGTACACATAAAGAAATGAAGGAGAAAGAGGATACACATGCAACTGGCCAAATCAGACAAATTAGCTCTGGTGAGCCATGAGGTGGCAAATATTACAGCCAAATGACCTTAAATTCTATTGCAAAGCTAAAACCTCATATTTGTATGCATACAGCTCTCCTTAACAGTTTGAAGTCCCCAATTAGTCCACAACATTTCCAATAAAAGAAAATTTGTCTTCATAGTTACCCCAAAAGTATCCATAATGATGTAATCCAATGGCCATCCATTATTACAACTTGTTTCATTAGCAATGCCCTAAAATGGTAAACTCTTCATGTAATTGCCTGTCAACCAGCCGTCTACCATGGTAAACTCTTTGTTTAAATTCAGTTAACTACTGACACACCTTGCCATGCCACTTTGAAATATTTTTAATCCAGGCTTTCCAAAGAGTTTAAGAAACATTGTAGGGCTTCCCTGGTGGCGCAGTGGTTGAGAGTCCGCCTGCCGATGCAGGGGACACGGGTTCGTGCCCCGGTCCAGGAAGATCCCACATGCCACGGAGGGGCTGAGCCCGTGAGCCATGGCCGCTGAGCCTGTGCGTCCGGAGCCTGTGCTCCGCAACGGGAGAGGCCCGCGTACCACAAAAAAAAAAAAAAAAAAAAAAAAAGAAAGAAACATTGTAATTTTCATTTAATCAAGGGTTGTTCATGAACTGGCCTCTAATAAAATTTTCTCCTTGGCAACACTTAAATGAAGGAAAGTTAGGAACACCACATTAGCCAGTATGGAAATTATTTTTGGATCACCCACTTAACCTCTTTTTAAAAAAATTATATAACTAAATTTATTTTCATCAGGGTGTGAATGACCATTAGGATTTACCCTCCAAGGATGTCTACATTTTAAAAGAGGAATTTGATATAAACAAATGACCTTCAAATTAGTGGGTGGGTTGATGTGGCATCAGAAATTCAGGAGCCCCACTACTTCTTCCAGCAGCTGGGAGAAGCGGAGTCGTACTTGTCACCCCAGCGGAGAGGCTCCAGCCCCTGTGCTGTTTTGGCGGGCCTTCGCTGCACTCATTCAAGTGCCGTCTCTTGAACATCCCCTCACAGAAATGAATTGGTGTTTTCTGGTACAGAGGGGATGCTAAATGGGGGGGAAGGGGGCACGGCCTGCACACAGACGGGCACAGCTACGAAACCTCATCTCTGCCGTGTAGGGTGGGGAAGTTGGGGGAAGATGCCTCCTTCAGCAGGAGCCGTGTCAGCATCCAAACTGGTGAAAACCAATGAAGGCCAAACACTGGCCAAGGGGGGCAGCCCGTGAAGCCAGTAACACCGCCCACCTCATTGGGATCCACCACCCCACGGGTACCTGTTGGCATGCAAATTCTTTATATAACAAGATATATGGGACGATAAGTAAATCAAATAGGCACCGTTTATCCTTTCAGCATTCAGCCAAAGGCCTCTTCTGTGTGCCATCTATGGGGGACATGATGTAAGATGATAAAAAGACATTTCTATTACGTTAGAATTTTGGAGGTGCTCACACGTGTGTTATCTAACTGAATTCTTGAAACAAATCTGTGCAGAATACAGCCTAATGCCCATTTAGAGGGCGGGAAACTGAGGCTCGGGGAGGGAGGGTGTCTTAGGTCATGATAAATGGCAAGGCTCAGGCTAAAGGCCATTTGTTCATTCATTCATTCATTCACTCATTCATTCATAGAGGGGTTGGAATTTTTCGGAATTGTTTTTGATATAAATCTGTCATCTTTTAGAAAGGACTGGCTGTTGAGGGCAGAGGATCCAGGGGCCTGTGAGAGGAAAGAATGTTCATTTCATTGACGTGGTCTCCCCAGGACAGTGACTGCTCTCATAGACACAGAGGGAGGCATAGAAGTTAGAAGAGAGAATTCTACCTCCTTCAAACTGTGCTTTTTCCCTTTTCCTCAGCTCCCAGTGGTCTGGAGACTGATCACACTGGGGAAACCGAGGCAGCCAGCAGCCACCAGTCACACTGGCACTGGGCTTCCATTGTACACTCTCATTTCATCTCCACAACATCTCCACAAGTAGCATTAAACCCCCATTTTACAAATGAGAAAAGCAGGAGAGGAACAGGAAGTTGAGGCCTGCTGCACCCTTGTCCCTGCTCTACAGGTCACCAGGAGCGCTGACCCATTACTGGGGCTGCCCACCACCCTGCACTTCCCTCCTTCCATCCTCCCACTGTCACGGTTCTAGTTCACCCAGACCCTGATTTTCTCTTCCTGCATTTCTGCAATAGTTCCATTTGACATTCTTTTTTAAAATGTGTGTATACATTTAGTGAGCACCAGTAGTGTTCCAGGCTCCATGCTGGACATCAGGGAGAGAGTGATAAGCATGAGTTAGTGCCTGCCATTCTAGCTAGGGACACAACAGGAGAACAGGTGACCCTACATGAGGATAAGCGCTGTAGCAGGGAGAGATCCAGGTGCAGCGTGAGTGCAGAACAGATGCACCTGGTCCAGTTGTGGGAGGGAGGGAAGGTGGCACTCATGGGCTAAGCCAGGCTGGAGTCCTCCATGATGAGTCCAAGTCAACCATCTTCCTAACAAGCCCTTATGAGAGTCCTTTTGAAAATAAAAACCCAAGCAAACTACTTCTCTTCTCAAAACCCTTCTGTGGCTCCCTATCACTCAGAGAACAAAGGACAGGCCCCTTAGTGAGGCCCACAAAGTTCTCCATGTTCTGACCTCCTCTCCCACTAGGTCCCAATGTATCTACGTGTCTGTCTCCTCCAGAAGGGAAGCACCTGGAAGGCAGCCTATGTGCAGTTTAATTCTCCATACCCTAGGCCTGGAACTGGACTACTCTATAATAGGCACTCGATGTCTTTATTAAAAGCATGAATACATTCCTGAATTCTGAGTCACTGTCCAAAAGAGAAGGCCAGTTTGGTTTTCCCTTGTGTCTCATGGTAGGAACTGACCAAGCCCCCTGCAATTTTGGTCAATGAGGGAAGAAGAGGGGTTTATAAGGAATGAGGCAAATGACTCCCAGGAATGCAGCTCTAGCACCCCTATTTCCTATGGAGAGCCCCATGAGCTCCATAGAGAGTTCTCCCTAAGTCTTGGCACAGAGTCCCAGGTCTGTTTACATGTGCCCCCAGCCCAGGGTCCATGGAAATTCCTTTGTGTGACCTGTCCCTCGCCCAGTTCTCTTCTTTTCATCCCTAGGAGCCCCAGCTCCTGGCACAGTCCTCTGCATACCAAGCATTTAGAACATTCTATGTGAATGTTGAACACTCTACACTTCCCACTAGGATGGGGTTTATAATTGAGACAAATTCTCCTCTACTAATTTTCAAAAAGAAAAGAAGAAATGCACTTCAAGCAAGAAAGTTGGGTGTCTGGGAAGGTTTCCAGCCAGGAGATTTCTTTTTTTTTTTTTTGTAACCTTTTGACCTCCTTCACCATTTAACCTCTTTTCTTTTGCTATTTCTTTGTGAGATGGCAGAGATAATAAGAGAAGAAAAAAAGAAGAAGAGGAACCACTGAGTCAATGAGTACTACAGGCAGGCACTGTTCTGGGCTTTACCCCATTTAACCTCCATCAGGATCCCTCTTCAAGGAAAGGAACGCCATCCTCTTTTACAACTGAGGAAATTCAGGCTCAGGGCCTTAGGTAGATTGATTGCCCAATGTCAAAGTGAGAAGTCCAGTGTCATTAATTTGACTGCTTCCTTCTCACTTAGTCATCTAGTAAGTGATTGGAACAAGGATTTGAAAACAGGCTTATCTGACTCCAAAGCTTAAATATTCCACTGTTCTGATGAGTCACAGTGGGCTGCCTTGGGAAACAATCACTTAACTCTAGAAACTTCTGTCATTTACCAGATATTTGACTTTAAAAGAGACTTTATCATTTTCCTATCTAGAATTAATCGAATCCTCCAATATCACCTCCACATCATTTCTTGCCCAATACAAAAACACATACCCAAAGAATCTATTTTTTACCAAAAGTTTTGAAAATCCCATGACTATCCAAAAATAAACCACAAAAGTCATTGTCCTGAATATGTCTTTTGGAGAGTGTTGGCAAACTCTAAGCTGACACCAGAAAGCAGAAATATCTGTGTTACGAACAGCCTCCTAGAACTATTTGTCACTGATAACAGAGGCTTCCATAATAAATAGCTGGAAAGCACTTTTCCATTATAAAGTATTACATAAATACTGACTGACAGTAAAACAAAACCATGCCAAACTGCAATAGGATGGCCGTTATGAATTATATAAGCAAAAATAGGATCAAGCAGAGTCAGCTACACTTCTCTATATCCTTACAAACTTCAAGTGGACTAACAAAGACTGTTAGAAAAGAGAAATTTTAAAATGCATGTCCTTCTAGAAGCCTTTAAATAAGGCTCCTTTGTTCTTACAAAAAGTGAGATGAGACGATGTTTGGGATCTAGATTTTACTGGCTAGAAAGGTGAGGCCCTTTGTGTTACATAAGGCAGCTGCACCTTGAGAAAGGTGTTCAGGAAGAAAGTCAAGACACACCATTTGACCCAAATGTTTTAAATTTTCCAGAGCTTGGTCTTCCCTGGTGGCGCAGTGGTTAAGAATCCGCCTGCCAATGCAGGGACATGGGTTCGAGCCCTGGTCCGGGAAGATCCCACATGCTGCGGAACAACTAAGCCCGTGCACCACCACTACTGAGCCTGTGCTCTGGAGCCCGTGAGCCACAACTACTGAGCCTGCGTGCCACAACTACTGAGCTTGTGCGCCTAGAGCCCATGCTCCACAATAAGAGAAGCCACCGAAATGAAAAGCCCGCGCACCGCAACGAAGAGTAGCCCCCACTCGCCACAACTAGAGAAAGCCCGCACACAGCAACGAAGACCCAATGCAGCCAAAAATAAAATAAATAAATTTAAAAAAAAATTTTTTTCCAGAGCTTCTCACATCTGTTAAGCCACTTGGATTCTTTATAAGATCCTAAGAGACCAAGGATTTAGATTCCCGCACACAGCAACGAAGACCCAATGCAGCCAAAAATAAAATAAATAAATTTTAAAAAAAATTTTTTTCCAGAGCTTCTCACATCTGTTAAGCCACTTGGATTCTTTATAAGATCCTAAGAGACCAAGGATTTAGATTTTTCAAGTTATTTTAATAGACAAGAGTGGAAAGATAAACAGAGTTCTTTCCATTTTTTATGAGAGCTCACCATAAGCCAAAACAAAGCCAGACAGCCAGTCAAACAAGCCATCCATTTCCCAACATGTCTGCTTTCAGAGCAAGGAAGGCACTGAGCTCGCTGCATTTAGAGATAAAATATAAACCCAACTGCTCTCCTCAACATGCTACACAAATATATTTATTCATTTAAGGACTATTTATTAAACATCAACCATGTACCAGACACCATGTCAATTGCTGGGGATACAGCAGAAAACAGCCTTTATCTTAACGACTCAGCATTCTGTTACCACCTCTATTTTCTGAAGAGAAGATAGGTTCAGGGGAGTTAGGTGCCAGCCCAAAGTCACACAGGGAGTGAGTCCCAAGCCTCACCTGCCTCCTTACAGGCCGTGTTCCCTCTAAGTAGAGCATAAGGATGCCACACAGTTCACTTCTCTCCTGTGATTGATCTCCAGGCCGAAGTGAACACTGTACTCCACATCTCAGACACTGAAGGAGCTCTGGGTGGAAGAAAGACAAAGGAAAGCATCAAACATGTGGACCTCTCCTGCAAATGAATAAATTCGCTATCCTGCAAATTAAGTTGTTCTCAGTGCTAACTACTCAAATATTCCACAAACACAAACAAGCAACCCTTCACATCTGAAGTCTGCTTTCTGCTCTGTTAGTCATCCTTCCACTTCTCCTCCACATTCTATGTCCTATAAGCCTCAGAGAGCCTGGATCTCCCCAATCCCCAACATAAAATGGATCTTTCCAGTCATTTTTTTCATAGCATTTAACACAATACATAATTATATACATATCTGTGGGTTTGTTTATCTGTCTCTCTCATTAAAATGCAAGCTCCATCAAGGACCATAGTCCCTTTTTCCTAAAGTGACTAAATATAGTAGTCACTTTATTATTTATTATAGTCACTTTATTTTCTAGTAGTAGACAATAAATATTTGCTAAATTACTGAATGAATGAATGACTATAACCTATATTCTGAAGCTATAACCAAATATTACCTGCACCAAATCACCTATTTAACATTATATTTACCTTACCCCCAGAGGCAAAAATACTCTTCTACATCTCAACTTTTGTGTTTTTCCGCGACTATCACCTTCTAATGTATGAAATAATTTACTTATTTAATATGTTTATCATTTATGGTCTGTTCTCCTTGACAAAAATATAAGTTTTACAAGGGAAAGGATGGCAAAGGCCAAGAATTATGTCTGGCTCATAGAAGATGCTCAGCAAGTATTTGTTAAATGAATGAATGAAAACCTCTCTCTTAATTTCTTAATACTAAGTATTCAAGGATACATGGTTTCTTTAAATTATGGAATATATATGAATTTAATTTCTGTGACCCTCAGTTTCCTCGTGGGCCTTGGACTAACCAAACTCTAAGAAAAAAAATTCAATAATCAAAAATATTCACTTATATACATATGACTACAAGTATTAAGGCAGAAAAACTAATTAGCACATTTTTAAGGGATGTTCAACAAAATGGGTTTTCAGTAGATTATCCAGGATTATCAACAACTTCTATCTCACAAAAATCTAAATTAATTGAGGTCTTATTGTTTAGGTGTCTTTTCTTCCATATTCCTTCAAAGAAATTGAAGTTTGGAAGAGGCTTTTTATTGTCAAAAATCTCATGTGAGGATATAGACTTTGCTATGTGCCCTGATGAAATAATCAATTCAACAAGTATTTCTTGAAAGTGTACTTTATGCTTTGCACCATGTTAGGCACGGTGAGGTGTCAAAGTAAAAATGCTATTTGCAGGAAACACTCACTATCTTTCACTGGGGACATGAGGCACACTCACAAAACAACAGAAAACAGCAAAAAAAAAACCCATCTATCCAGAGCAAGGGTATAATAATAGGTAGAGTTAGTGCTATGGGAGTAGAAATAGGCAAGAATCAGTGGGAATCAAAATATTCAGAAAAGATCCTAGGGAGAAGGTTGTTTGGGTTTTTTTTTAAGAATATGAGGTACTAGTCATCTGCATGGGGATGTGTACTGCCTGAACTAATCAAACAGCACTAATAGAAGCTTTAATATTATTTAGATAATCATTAATTTATCAAAGAATATAACAGCTCCCCTCCCTCTTTCCATGGGCTTGTACTATCTTAAACAGTTTTGAATAGTCTTGAGTCATTTGGATGCTAGTTCTTTAACTTTGCTGCTAATTCCACATTTCCTATAAGGCACTCTTAAAAGATCATAAATAGGTCAATGGCAATAAAATTGTATCCATCTGTCAAGAGAAGTTTCCATTTAATGAGAACACCAAACTACATCATCGACAAAGAATCCAAAATACTTAAGTAAAATCAGCATGGAATCTGTAGCCAAACTTCCCCAGTGGTTGATGAGAGAACGAAGGAGAAAGATAAAGTTATGGAGCCTATTTTGATACTTATATATACATATAATAAAGACTATTTTCTATCAATATAAAAATAATAGAAAGATTTTTAACTATTTTCTCTTGCTTCATTTTTATTAAAGTTTTCTTCAAACTGCACTTAAGCCTGCCTCATCCTTCTCAACCCCACTAGTAAAGACATCAGAAATCCTGATGTTTTTTTTAACTTTAGCTCTAGAGCATTCCTTAAGTCCTAGCTTAAGAAATGATCTTTTATCTTATCTCTTGACTAATGTTTCTGCTATTTCTTCAGTCACCTTTCCAGGCTGTAAAAACCACACAATTTCTAAACTAAATCCACTTCTGAAAAAGCCAAACCTTCCTTTCTTTAGAAATGCATCCAAATAACACACACAAGCCTATGTTCTTACTTACAGACAAGTAAGTCTGTAAGCAAGTAACTAGAACAAAATAAGAGAAATATATTATGCTAGACAACTCTAAATCCTACAGGACAGGGGAAGAAAGCACCACAAAAGTGGTTATCGTTCATTCTGGGAAAAGGGTCAGGAAAAACCACCTAGAGATAATGAGAATATTTAACAGAAGAAGAAGACCTACTTCAGGTAAGTCACTCTTCACAAGGAAATGGAGGGGAACAGAGGAGACATGAGCCAAAGCATGGTTTCAATTATCATATGTGGAATTGATTGCTACATTGTTGCTGACAGTGTTGTTCTTTCCATCACTCAGTGACTCTGTGTTATCTGTATAAAATCCTTCAAAACATCATTGCTGGCCTTGTTCTTAGTCTTTCATATATCATTAGTCCACGTTAAAATTGCTAATGGTATTTTGGAAGTCCTATCACATTTTTAAATACACAAATCTTATGATTCAGCCATTATTTTTCAAGGAATCCATCTTAAAGAAATAGGATCATGGCTGAATAAACATACATGAACAAAAAACTTGTAGTGTATTGCAAATGTTTAAACATAAAGTTCTCATTGTACTGTATCTAATTTTAACTCAAAGATTTGGAGCATGAAGAACTGCAAGTAATATCACAAATGCTCTCCTTTCTCTCCACGCACCTACACCAAGAGCCCTCTCAGAGAGTTAGAGACACTTCTGTGGCTCCACCACATACAATCTAAGAAAGGAAAATAGAATCTGAAGAAAGACAAATTTATCTGGTGAAAGAAAGAAAAAACCAAAAACAGTATCATCCCCTAATTTCAAAACTTATTACAAAGCTTCAGTAATTACAACAGCTAACATACTAGAAAAAGGATAGTATATAAATCCCCATTACCCATGGCAACCACAATTCTACTCTCTGATTCTATGAGTTTGACTAATTTAGATACCTCATATAAGTGAAATTATATAGTATTTGTTTGTAGTCCCACTTATTTAATTTTGCTTTTTTTTTTTTTTTGGCCCATGCTTTTAGTGTCCTATCCATTAAATCATTGTAAAGACCAATGTCATAAAGATTTTCTTAGAAGATTTTCTTCTAACAATTACATAGATTCAGATCTATGGATAAGTCTTTAGTCATTTTGAGTTGATTTTTGATTATAAAAATAATAGTCTTTGCAACAAATGGTGCTAAGACAACTACATTCAAAAGAGTGAAGTTGAACCCCTTTCTCACACCATACACAAAAACTAACTTAAAATGGATTGGGTGTTAGTGTAAGGCCCTCATGAGGCCAAGGAGGTCGAGCGCTTTCCCCGAGAGCACGGTGAGTGGGACGCAGTGCCTGTCTCTTCTCCCTCCACAGATACGAGAATTGAGACAAGGAAATTATATGCCCTACTCGACATAAATACAACTGAATATAAACTTCAGGAGGGCAAAGCACATCATCCATCTCATTCACTCCTGTATCTTCAGCATCTAATACTGTGCCAGGCATATGAAGACCTTCAAGATGGCAGAGGAGTAAGACATGGAGATCACCTTCCTCCCCACAAAAACATCAGAAATACATCTACATGTGAACAACTCCTACAGAACACCTACTGAATACTGGCAGAAGACCTCAGACTTCCCAAAAGGCAAGAAACTCCCTGCGTACCTGGGTAGGGCAAACGAGAAAAGTAAAAACACAGACAAAAGAATAGGGATGGGACCTGCCCCACTGGGAGGGAGCTGTGAAGGAGAAAAAGTTTCCACACACTAGGAAGCCCCTTCACTGGCAGAGACATGGGGTGGCGGGGGGGAAGTTTCAGAGCCACGGAGGAGAGCGCAGCAACAGGGGTGCAGAAGGCAAAGCAGAGAGATTTCCACACAGAGAACCAGTGCCGACCAGCACTCACCAGCCCAAGAGGCTTGTCTGCTCACCCACTGGGACCCGTGGGGGCTGGGAGCTGGGGCTAGGTGTCAGAAGTCAGATCCCAGGGAGAGGACTGGGGTTGGCTGCATGAACACAGCCTGAAGGGGGCTAGTGTGCCACAGCTAGCCGGGAGAGAGTCCAGGAAAATGTCTGGACCTGCCTAAGAGGTAAGAGACCATTGTTTTGGGGTGCGCGAGGAGAGGGGATTCAGAACACGGCCTACATGGGCTCCAGAGACGGTCTTGAGCCGTGGCTATCAGTGCGGACCCCAGAGACAGGCATGAGACACTAAGGCTGCTGCTGCCGCCACTAAGAAGCCTGTGGGCGAGCACAGGTCACTCTCCACACGTCCCCTCCCCAGAGCCTATGCAGCCCGCCACTGCCAGGATCCTGTGATCCAGGGACAACTTCCCTGTGAGAACACAAGGTACGCCTCAGGCTGGTGCAACATCATGTGGGCCTCTGCTGCTGCAGGCTAGCCCCACATCCATCCCCTCCCTCCCCCCGGCCTGAGTGAGCCAGAGCCCCCTAATCAGCCCGTCCTTTAACCCCCTCCTGTCTGGACAGGAACAGATGCCCTCAGGCGACCTACACGGAGAGGTGGAGCCGCATCCAAAGCTGAACCCCAGGAGCTGTGCAAAAAAAGAAGAGAAAGGGAAATCTCTCCCGGCAACCTCAGGAGCAGCGGATTAAATCTCCACAGTCAACTTGATGTACCCTGCATCTGTGGAATACCTGAATAGACAACGAATCATCCCAAATTGAGGAGGTGGACTTTGGGAGCAACGATATATATATTTTTTTCCTTTTTCTATTTTTGTGAGTGTGTATGTGTATGCTTCTGTGAGTAATTTTGTCTGTATAGCTTTGCTTTTACCATTTGACCTAGGGTTCTGTCTATCCATTTGCTTTTGTTGTTGTTGTTTTCTTTTTTAGTATAGTTTTTAGCACTTGTTATCACTGGTGGATTTGTTTTTTGGTTTGGTTTCTCTCTTCTTTTTTTTAAATTACTTTTTAATTCTTTTATTTTTAATAATTATTTTTTATTTAAATAACTTTATTTTTTTATTTTATTTATGTTTTTTCTTTCTTCCTTTCTTTTTTTCTCCCATTTATTCTGAGCCGAGTGGATGACAGGGTCTTGGTGCTCCGGCCAGGTGTCAGGCCTGTGCCTCTGAAGTGGGAGAGCCAAGTTCAGGACACTGGTCGACCAGAGATCTCCCAGCTCCATGTAATATCAAACGGTGAAAATCTCCCAGAGACCTCCATCTCAACACCAAGACCCAGCTCCACTCAACAGCCAGCAAGCTACAATGATGGACACCCTATACCAAACAACTAGCAAGACAGGAACACAGCCCCACCCACTAGCAGAAAGGCTTCCTAAAATCATAATAAGGTCACAGACACCCCAAAACACACCACGGGACATGGACCTGCCCACCAGAAAGACAAGATCCAGCTTCATCCACCATAACACAGGCACTAGTCCCCTCCACCAGGGAGCCTACACAACCCACTGAAACAACCTTAGCCACTGGGGGCAGATGCCAAAAACAACGGAAACTACGAACCTGCAGCCTGCAAAAAGGAGACCCCAAACACAGTAAGTTAAGCAAAATGAGATGACAGAGAAACACACAGCAGATGAAGGAGCAACGTAAAAACCCACCAGACCTAACAAATGAAGAGGAAGTAGGCAGTCTACCTGAAAAGGAATTCAGAGTAATGATAGTAAAGATAATCCAAAATCTTGGAAACAGAATGGAGAAAATACAAGAAACGTTTAACAAAGACCTAAAAGAACTAAAGAGCAAACAAACAATGATGAACAACACAATAAATGAAATTAAAAATTCTCTAGAAGGAATCAATAATGGAATAACTGAAGCAGAAGAAAGGAAAAGTGACCTGGAAGATAAAATATTGGAAATAACTACTGCAGAGCAAAATAAAGAAAAAAGAATGAAAAGAATTGAGGACAGTCTCAGAGACCTCTGGCACTACATGAAATGCACCAACATTCAATTCATAGGGGTCCCAGATTAGAAGAGAAAAAGAAAGGGACTGAGAAAATATTTGAAGAGATTATAGTTGAAAACTTCCCTAATGTGGGAAAGGAAATATTTAATCAAGTCCAGGAAGAGCAGAGAGTCCAATACAGGATAAATCCAAGGAGAAACAGGCCAAGACACGTATTACTCAAACTATCAAATCTAAATACAAAGAAAGCATATTAAAAGCAGCAAGGGAAAAACAACAAATAACATACAAGGGAATCCCCATAAGGTTAACAGCTGATCTTTCAGCAGAAACTTGCAAGCGAGAAGGGAGTGGCAGGACATATTTAAAGTGCTGAAACGGAAAAACCTACAACCAATATTACTCTACACAGCAAGGATCTCATTCAGATCCAATGGAGAAATTAAAACCTTTACAGACAAGCAAAAGCTAAGAGAATTTAGAACCACCAAACCAGCTTTACAACAAATGCTAAAGGAACCTCTCTAGACACGAAAAATAAGAGAAGGAAAAGACCTACAGTAACAAACCCAAAACAATTAAGAAAATGGTAATAGGAACATACATATCGATAACTACCTTACATATAAATGGGTTAAATGCTTCAACCAAAAGACATAGACTGGCTGGATGGACAAAAAACAAGACCCATATATATGCTGTCTACAAGAGACCCACTTCAGACCTAGGGACACATACAGGTTGAAAGTGAGGGGATGAAAAAATATATACCATGCAAATGGAAATCAAAAGAAAGCTGGAGTAGCAATTCTCATATCAGACAAATTAGACTTTAAAACAAAGACTATTACAAGAGACAAAGGAGTACACTACATAATTGTCAAGGGATCAATCCAAGAGAAGATATAACAATTGTAAGTATTTATGCATCCAACATAGGAGCACATCAATACAGAAGGCAAATGCTAACAGCCATAAAAGGGGAAATCTACAGTAACACTTGGTAAGTTTAAGAAAACTGGAATCATATCAAGTCTCTTTTCCGACCACAACGCTATGAGACTAGATATCAATTACAGGAAAAAGTCTGTAAAAAATAAAAACACGTGGAGGCTAAACAATACACCACTTAATAACCAAGAGATCATTGCAGAAATCAAGGAGGAAATCAAAAATTACCTAGAAACAAATGACAATGGAAACACGATGACCCCAAACATATGGGAAGCAGCACAAGCAGTTCTAAGAGGGAAGTTTATAGCAATACAAGCCTACCTCAAACAACAAGAAAAATCTCAAATAAACAACGTAACCTTACACATAAAGCAATTAGAGACAGAAGAACAACAAAAAAGAAACCCAAAGTTAGCAGAAGAAAAGAAATCATAAAGATCATATCAGAAATAAATGAAAAAGAAATGAAGGAAACAATAGCAAAGATCAATAAAAATAAAGCTGGTTCTTAAAGAAGATAAACGAAATTGATAAACCATTAGCCAGACTCATCAAGAAAAAAAGGGAGAAGACTCAAATCAACAGAATTAGAAATGAAAAAGGAGAAGTAACAACTGACACTGCAGAAATACAAAGGAACATGAGAGA
>NC_041217.1:115906846-115913678 GCF_002837175.3 Physeter macrocephalus
ACAAAGATGTCACAAAGAAAGAAAACTACAAGCCAATATCACTGATGAACATAGATGCAAAAATCCTCAACAAAATACTAGCAAACAGAATCCAACAGCACATTAAAAGGATCATATACCATGATCAAGTGGGGTTTATCCCAGGAATGCAAGGATTCTTCAATGTATGCAAATCAATCAATGTGATACACCATATTAACAAATTGAAGAAGAAAACTGTATAATCATCTCAATAGATGCAGAGAAAGCTTTTGACAGAATTCAACACCGATTTATGATAAAAACCTTCCAGAAAGTAGGCTCTATTAGAGGGAACTTACCTCAACATAATAAAGGCCATATATGACAAATCCACAGCCAACATTGTCCTCAATGGTGAAAACTGAAACCATTTCCACTAAGATCAGGAACAAGAAAAGGTTGCCCACTCTCAACACTATTATTCAACTTTGTTTTGGAAATTTTAACCATAGCAATCAGAGAAGAAAAAGAAATCAAAGGAATCCAAATCAGAAAAGAAGAAGTAAAGCTGTCATTGTTTGCAGATGACATGATACTGTAATAAAGAATCCTAAAGATGCTACCAGAAAATTACCAGAGTTAAACAATGAATTTCATAAAGTAGCAGGATACAAAATTAATGCACAGAAATCTTTTGCATTCCTATACACTAATGATGAAAAATCTGAAAGAGAAATTAAGGAAACACTCCCGTTTACCATTGCAACAAAAAGAAAAAAATACCTAGGAATAAACCTACCTAAGGAGACAAAAGACTTGTATGCAGAAAACTATAAGATAGTGATAAAAGAAATTAAAGATGATACAAACAGATGGAGAGAGATACCATGTTCTTGGACTGGAAGAATCAACATTATTAAAATGACTATACTAACCAAAGCAATCTACATGTTCAATGTAATCCCTATCAAACTACCAATGGCATTTTTCACAGAACTAGAACAGAAAATTTCACACTGTATGGAAACACAAAATACCCCAAATAGCCAAAGTACTCTTGAGAAAGAAAAATGGAGGTGGAGGAATCAGGCTCCCCGACTTCAGACTGTACTACAAAGCTACAGTAATCAAGAGAGTATGGTACTAGCACAAAAACAGAAATATAGATTAATGGAACAGGATAGCAACCCCAGAGATAAACCCACACACATATGGTAGCCTTATTTTTGATAAAGAAGGCAAGAATATAAGGAGAAAAGACAGCCTCATCAATAAGTGGTGCTGGGAAAATTGGACAGCTACATGTAAAAGAATGAAATTAGAACACTCCCTAACACCATACACAGAAATAAACTCAAAATGGATTAGGGACCTAAATGTAAGGCCAGACACTATCAAACTCTTCGAGGAAAACATAGGCAGAACACTCTATGACATAAATCACAGCAAGATCCTTTTTTACCCACCTCCTAGAGAAATGGAAATAAAAACTAAAATAAGCAAATGGGACCTAATGAAACGTAAAACCTTTTGCATGGCAAATTAAACCATAAACAAGATGAAAAGACAACCCTCAGAATGGGAGAAAATATTTGCAAATGAAGCAACTGGCAAAGGATTAATCTCCAAAATTTACAAGCACCTCATGCAGCTCAATATCAAAAAAACAAACAACCTAATCCAAAAATGGTCAGAAGACCTAAATAGACATTTCTCCAAAGAAGATATACAGATTGCCAACAAACACATGAAAGAATGCTCAACATCATTAATCATTAGAGAAATGCAGATCAAAACTACAATGAGGTATCACCTCACACCAGTCAGAATGGCCATTGTCAAAAAATCTAGAAACAATAAATGCTGGAGAGGGTGTGGAGAAGAAGGAACCCTCTTGCACTGTTGGTGGGAATGTAAATTGATACAGCCACTATGGAGAATAGTATGGAGGGTCCTTCAAAAGCTAAAAATAGAACTACCATACGACCCAGCAATCCACCTACTGGGCATATACCCTGAGAAAACCATAATTCAAAAAGTGTCATGTACCACAATGTTCATTGCAGCACCATTTACAATAGCCAGGACATGGAAGCAACATAAGTGTCCATCGACAGATGAATGGATAAAGAAGATGTGGCACATATATACAACGGAATATTACTCCACCATAAAAAGAAATGAAATTGAGTTGTTTGTAGTGAGGTGGATGGACCTAGAGTCTCTCATAACGAGTAAAGTAAATCAGAAAGAAAAAAACAAATACCGTAGGCTAACACATATATATGGAGTCTAAAAAGAAAAAAAATGGTTCTGAAGACCCTAGGTGCAGGACGGGAATAAAGACGCAGACCTACTAGAGAATGGACTTGAGGACATGGGGAGGGAGAAGGGTAAGCTGGGACAAAGTGAGAGAGTGCCATGGACATATACACTACCAAATGTAAAATCAATAGCTAGTGGGAAGCAGCCATATAGCACAGGGAGATCAGCTCGGTGCTTTGTGACCACCTAGAGGGGTGGGATAGGGAGGGTGGGAGGTAGGGAGACGCAAGAGGGAAGAGATATGGGGATATATGTGTATGTATAGCTGATTCATTTTGTTATATAGCAGAAACTAACACACCATTTTAAAGCAATTATACTCCACTAAAGATGTTAAAAAAAAAAAGGATGGAAGACCTAAATATAAGAGCTAAAACTATAAAAGTCTTTGAAGAAAACAGAGGACTACGTCCTCATTACCTAGAATTTGACAGTGGTTTCTTAAATATGACACTACAAGCAGAAATGAAAATTGGTAAATTAGACTTCACCAAAATTTTAAAACTTTTGTTCATCAAAAGACACTACCAAGAAAGTGAAAAAAAACAACCCACAGAATGTGAGAAAATATGTGCAAATAATATATCTGGTAAGTATCCAGAGTGTGTGAAGAACTCCTACACCTCACAAACAAAAAGAGAAACAACCCAATTAAAAATAGATAAAGGACTTGAAGAGACATTTCTCTAAAGAAGATATGCAAATGATCAACAATCACATGAAAACAAGCTCAATGCCATTAGTCATTAGGAAAATGCAATTCAAACCACACAAAATACCACTTCACACCCACTAGGAGAGCTATATTCAAATAAATGAAAAACAAGTGTTGGGAGAGGTGAATAAATTAGAGCGCTCATACATAGCTGGCGGGAATGTAAAACAGTGCAGCTGCTATGAAAAACAACTGGCAACTCCTCAATAAATTAAACATGAAATTACCATATGACTCAACAAATCCAAACCCGAGTCTATACCCAAAAGAATTAAAAACAGATGCTCAGACAAAACATTTTGTACACAAATATTCAGAGCAGCACTATTCACAATAGCCAAAAGATGGAAACAATCCAAATGTCTATTAACTGATTAATGAATAAACAAAATGTGGATATCCATACAATGGACTATAATTATTCCATAAAAAGGAGTGAAGTACTGATATATGCTACAACATGGTTGAACTGCCAAACATTATGCTGAGTGACAGCTAAGTAAAACGAGACACAAAAGGCTGCATATTGTATAATTCCATTTATATGGAATACGCTGAGTAGGCAAATCCATAAAGACAAAGAAAAGATTAGTGTTTTTCAGGAGCCGAGAGGAGTGGGGAACGGGAAGTGACTGATTCATGGCGTTTCCTTTTCGGGTGATGAAAATGTTACAGAACTATATAGTTGTGTATGGTTGCACAACATTCTGAATGTATTAAACACCACTGAATTGTTTTAAATGGTTAAAATTGTTTAAATCGTTAAATGTTTTAAAATGGTTAAAATAATGAATTTTATGTTATGTATGTTTTACCATAATTAAAAATTCAGCTGAAAAAATATTATCATCAATTTATTAGAGATCACAAAGAAGTAGATGATTTATTAAATGAAATACTACATGAGAGAGTCCATCTTACACTGAAAAACTGAGGAGTCAGTTCTTTTGTGTGCCTATAAAACAATCTTAAGTATGTAAGTGTCCATAGAATAGAGAATAATGGCAAGAAAAGTGAAAGGAGAAAGATGAAGGAAAAAAAGTACTAGTTGATACAGTTGTGTGTTGTCCTTGATAAAACCAACTGTTAGAGCATTTAACTAAAATAAGTATACTTTTAGCTTCACCTTGCATATACATTTTTCCAGTGTAAATTGATGTGCAGAATTGGAAGTTCTCAAGAAGCTGTTGCTGCTCTCCAAATGTCAGGAAAAGGGAAACACTTTCTTCTTCCTCAGTCAGTCTATGGCATCATACTTTAACACTGCACAGCCCGCCAGCTACATAATCTCCTGAAGGAGTTCAAAGTGGCTTCTACCATCCTTACTCTCAAACAAAGGAGAAGAAATGCTCATCTTGATTCCTCAAGGATATGCAATGGGACCTCTGTAGTAGGTGGCAGAGATTTTAGTGAGAGAAGTAATATGAGTTTACAATTGGAAATTTTGTCATTTCCAGCTACTGCCTACTCTACTTACTGTGTGACTTTGAGCAAATCACTCAACCTCTCTGAAACTTCCTCATCCATAATATGGGGATAATAGAACCTACTTTATACTATTACTGTGATAATTGAGTGGGTTAATGCATATAAAGCATTTAGAATAATTTGACACAGGAAAGTGTAGGCAACTGAGGCCTTGGCATCAGGGCAGGGAGAGTCATTTCAATTGATACAAAGTAGAACAGGAGCAGAGTTATCCCTAGAGGTAAGGGACTGGCCACAACTATTAGAGGTCAGCTTAGTCACCCAGCAAGTGACTAAATGAAATCCAGGTCCAGGGCAGAAAACCATCTGAAACTGGACCACCCAAGATAAAGATTAGGTAGAAAGGCTGAAGTCCAAAACTCACCCAAGAACTCCCTGTACCAAGATTCCCCCAACCCAGCCACTAATCATAGAAACCACAAAGCATCATTGTCGAGCCACTCTTAATAACTAAGAGGTGGCCCCAAACCAAGATCTAGTGTTACTTCTAACTGGCTGTCGGCTTTAGGGGACTGAGCCACCAGATAGCAAATTACCAGATTACTAGCAGCAGCTGGGCCAAGCTGGAGACAGCAGAGATTGACAATCAAGTTATCACCCTCATTCTGCAGAAGATGAAGCTAAGGCTTAGTGAAATTAACTGATTTGTGTAAGACCACGCAGACAGGAAATGATGGGCCAAGAATTCAACACAGAACCATAATATTCAAATCCTGGAAGATTTGTTCAGCACAGTGGAGCCTGCTAGTTACTTGCAGCTAACCTACAGCAGGCTTAGACAATGACTATTCTTTTTGTTCATAGGCATTATTCCAAATCCTATTCACCTTTGCTGCTCACAGCGTGGCCCATGGAGCGACCGCAGCAACAACTTAGAAACTTGTTAAAAATGCAGACTCTCAGACCCCAGCCCAGACCTACTGAATCAGAGCCTGGTTTTAAGAAGATTCCCAGGTGATTTGATGTACATTAAACTTTGAGAAGCACTGCTCTACACCATGCTGCCTCTCTCCTTCTCACAGAAGTTTCTTTTTTTCTGAAGGTATAACATAAATCAAGAGCAAAAGTATTTTGTATCATGGGGGAAAAAGATAGAATTTCAGAGGAGGGAGAGTTCACAGGAGGCAAAGACCTTGCAGCTGAAGAGACTTGGGGGTAGTGTGTTTGACCTGATCTTTGAAGAAAGGGTAGGACATGTACAGGAAATGATGGGGAACGGGGTGACCTTTACACAGGGAACAGGAAAAATCCCCAAGGCAGGAGAGTGTAGAACATGCAGGAAAATGGCAGGTGGTTCTGTCTGGCTGGAGCCTAAGGCATGTGAAGAGCAATGAAAATACATGCTTGAAAGAAAAATTAGGGACAGGATAGAGCATTTATTAGATGACAGGAATTAGGACTTTATTGTATAGGCATGCCCTACAGTTGAAGGGTTTCGAGCAGAGGACTAACGGGCTCAAAATTAATGTGTAAAAAGGTTAATTTATATTAGGTTCTATTTCTATGGAGGACCAAAAAGGAAACCTGAACTCTAGTGGTAAATGAAAGGTAATAAGAGGGAAGACTTGGGGAGCGGCGGCGGTGGGAATAAAGAGGAGATGCAGGATAAGAGCCGTGGTATGGAGACCTTCAGGCCCACGCAGCTAACAGGATGGAACGCTTCCAGTTGTACCCCTCCTTCAGTACCTGCTCCTTAGCGCCATGGTGCTCTGTGAAGGCGGAGACTTACTGTGTACCTATGGTTCAAACATACGCATTTAAAACCCAGTGGAGGGCTTCCCTGGTGGTGCCGTGGTTGAGAATCCTCCTGCCGATGCAGGGCACACGGGTTCGTGCCCCGGTCCGGGAGGATCCCACGTGCCGCGGAGCGGCTGGGCCCGTGAGCCATGGCCGCTGAGCCTGCGCGTCCGGAGCCTGTGCTCCGCAACGGGAGAGGCCACAACAGTGAGAGGCCCACGTACCGCAAAAAAAAACAAAAAACAAAAACAGTGGAGCCCCTGCAGTGTCTGATCCATTGTAAATGCCCCCAAATTTGTGTTGAATGTTTCTGAATATAAGCTGAATATCAGGCAACAAGTTATGTAGCCTGAGAGCTGAGATCTGAAAAAGAAATTCTCAACTTGGTAATTATCCCATTTAGTAGAATCCTCTCCCTTCGTTAGATTCCTTCCATCGAAATGGCATTTAACTCAAAAATCATCTTGGAGGGCTTCCCTGGTGGCGCAGTGGTTGAGAGTCCGCCTGCCAATGCAGGGGATACGGGGTCGTGCCCCCGTCTGGGAGGATCCCACATGCCGCGGAGCAGTTGGGCCCGTGAGCCATGGCCGCTGAGCCTGCCCGTCC
>NC_041217.1:115913688-115937229 GCF_002837175.3 Physeter macrocephalus
GAGCCATGGCCGCTGGGCCTGCGCGTCCGGAGCCTGTGCTCCACAACGGGAGAGGCCACAGCAGTGAGAGTCCCACGTACCGCAAAAAAAAAAAAAAAAAAAAAAAAAATCATCTTGGAAATGCATATTTACATTGAAAATTGTCCAATTTAAATGACTGACTGCTGCAGCAAACTGAAAGCTTTTGCAGATGTCTGATTGCCCTTGATGAACTGCCGAAGTTTAATTTTCTAAACTTACAACATGAAGACTAGCCTGAACTCATTATAACCCCATGAAGGTGCAGGCAACTGTCAGACCCGTAGCTGGCTTGTTCACTCTCCCTCAGAGAAATTCCATCTTAACTGCAATTACTACTTCTTAAAATGTCCCACTAATTCTTTTTTCCACTTTCTCCTCTCTCTCTCTCCTTCCTGCTCCTATAATATAAAAACTCATTAAGAACAAGAATCAGGATTACTTGTTAGTTAGCTCTAGACCAGGATTACTCCTAGTGCAGTATGACATGTCAGGTCAGATAATCTGGGGGTTGGGGGAGATTATTCTGTGCCCTTTGGGATGTTTAACAGCATCCAGATGCCACCCTCTACCCACTAGATGCCACTTTCAACCTATTACCTCACCCCCCACCGCTACCAGTTGTGACAACCCAAAATATTTCCAGACATCGCAAATGTCGCCTGGGGCCCTAAATCACCCCTAATGGAGTACCACTGCTCTAGCGCACTGCAAACTGCAGGCACACGGTTCATACTGAGTAATATCATAAATGCAAGAGAGACCTGGGGATTCCTTAGAAGGCTGGGAATCCTGATGTGTGTTTCTTTGGGTTCGTTATTTGGAGCACCTTAATTTAATCAAAGCACAGCTCTCCTAAATTTGCTCTGTAGTTAATAATTTCCACTCTAATGAGTTCTCCTAAGTGTCCCACAGAATCATCCAGGATTCTAAGTTATCCTGGAAAATGTTCACTTTGCATTGGAAAGTGATATTTGAGTTCCATGCCAACAGGACATAGCGTACCTAACTAAGGCATCTTCACGAGAGGTTGCACATATATAATAAATTAAAAATCTCTTTAACAGAGAACTCAAGTAGTGAATAAAAGTGAGACTAGAAGACTACACCCAGCAGAGGAGGAATTACAGTTACCGCAGGGCTGGGGAAACCTTGAAAAGAAACAAGCAAAGCACTGTCAATATGCCTTTTCATCAGATTTGATTCACATAGCCTCAAACTTAAGGAGTTTCATCCAAAATTCTCAATGCAGTTTAGCAGGAGCCAGACCACACCATTGAAACATTGAACTTCAGAAGTAAACTGAAACCCAGACAAGTTTTGCCAGCTCAGACCAGAGCCACACTTACAAAGATGACCAGACCAGTAAGAAAGCTAGCATGGAAACGGGGTTTTCAGTATTTCTGCATTTGCCGGCACTGGTTATTGGTCCTGCCAAGTCTTCAGTCACACATTCAAGCCCTTGAAAACTTAGAATCCTTTGGGATTCAAAGTGCCACTCATACATTGTTTGTTTGTGATTTTGGACCCCTGAGTAAATACTGCAGGAAATCTTTCACAGTTATCTTAATGGCAATAGACTTTAGAATTTGGAAGAAACAGCTACAGATAATTTTCCTCTAAAAAATTTAGTGGCACTATTATAATCTGTTCCTCATTATATTTGTGCTATTCAAATCATGCATAGCCCATAAAATCTCAGAAAGAGCCACAAATAACAAGAATTGAAAAAGCATAATGGCGTTCCATAGTCCCAAACTCTTCATAGAAGGCAACTGCAAAAATATACAGCTCTTATTTTTCTCCTTCTGGATCAAGTTCTATATAATTACTCTGGCAGAAATTCTCCCTATCCTATAGGAAGGGCCACAAGTGACAGATACTCAGAAAATAACAAACAACCATGTAGGTAAATGAACATTCGAATGCATGGACTAGGCAGACAAACAAGTGACAGGAGTAACCTCTTCTTGTGTGTCTGTCCACACACAGGGTGAGACATGAAGATGTCACCACCTAAATTTCCATCAGAATAAAAAATTATGGGATAGAGATATTAGTAACCATTTCAACAGATTATCTCCATTGTAAGTTTACTTATTCACTTGATGTTTCTTGAACACAGCCTGTGTGAGAGACATGTTTCCTGGTTTTAATGTGCTTATGGCGTAAAGGAGAAATAATAGGTTCATGACAATTAATTAGCTGATAAGGTATAAGAATAATAAGTGCAATAAGAGATGTTAAAGAGATTGCAGTGGGGATTTAGAGGAAAGACAGATTGATTTCTGCTGTGGGAATCAAAGCAGCCTCCATGGAAAAGATAACATTTACTCTGGAACTTCAAGGTCTAGCTCGAATGCATTCCTAAATGAAGGCTTCACAATTCCTATTGTCAAAATACTTCCCAGAAGCACTTTTTCCAGATTGTACCATAGCTTTGTTATTGGTAAATGTCTGTCTTTGCACTAGAGGAAGCTCCTTGAGGGCTGAAATGTGTAGTTGTCATATCTCTACTACCCCTGTTGTCACCCAGCACAAAACCTACTCATCATAGCTACTTAGTAAACATCATAGATTTGACGTGACCAGAAAAGTGAGACGTTTTGTTGAAAATTGCCATTATCTGTGTGATTCACAGCAGTGGAAGCTTGCTGCCCCTCGCTTTTCGCTGGCCTTGGAGTTTTCACAGTCTATCATGAGCAATTAAGAACACAATCCCCAACAACTAGAATTAGAAGGAAACGTGGTTGCCCTACACCTTTTAACGCTTCCTAAAATGTACCTCACTTCTCGCCTTGACTCACTTCACCCCAAGAGAGAAGGAATGGCTTATTGGACTGATGAATTTGAGAAGAATTTGTCATTCTCCCCCATTCCTTCCTCTAGGAGCTAGCTTTAGGCACAGGTCTGCACCCACATGAAGAGGCCTATCTTAGTCTGGCACTGCCTGGAAATGGGTGAGTATAAAAGTGTGATGGATCCTAGGATTCAATGTACAGACAATTTCAGTCTCACACTAACCTACTTCTTCCAACTTTGTTACTGATAAAGATCTTCCTCTGTATTCAATCTATCTACCGTTGGTAGAATGTAACTAACCGTATTACCAGGAATATGTGTCTATTTTGTTGAATGATTGTACCCCAGCTTCTAGAACAGTGCCTGGCCCATAATAGGCAACCAATAAATAGTTGACCATTTGCTGAATTAACTTGTTCAAAACCTCATCAAGAGAGGGGATACTATTTACTGGTCCCCAATGAAAGCTCCAAAACTACATCAAATAGATATTTAATAAATATGCGCTAAGTGAATGAATGCATGATCTTCTCACCAATCACAACTTGTATATATTTGCAAAAATCTTATCCTGTTCATTATATTTTAAAAGGTATATGGTTTAAGACATGATTTTTTCCTGTATTCTAGCATTATAGTTTTATTTAGCTAAGGAGAACGTTGAACTTTGCCAATGACATTAATTTGGATAGCAAGTGCTCAGTGCTGGATCTAATTAGCACCCAGGCCCAGCTCCAGTCTTTACTTGTGGAATAGATTTAACCAGGCATACCTGTTCACCTATACAGCCAATCAAGTGTAGTCTTATGTGCTGCCAGAGTGTAAGCTGTCCAGAGAAAAATAATACAAGTGTGTTTTTAGCTAATAGGGATCTTAACTCTATTACAAGATTCCAATCTAAGGGTTTCCATTTTGCACATAAGTAGCAAGAAGATAGGAACAGGTACTTCTAGAACCTGAACTTCAGCAAATAATAATGTGAAATAACCTTGTTATCTTGCTATCTTTCTGCTTTTGTGTTATTTGCTATTTAAGAAAAAAATGAGGAAAATGGAGACAGGAAGAAAATTACTTTTTTCTTCTTTGGAAATGAATTATAAAGTCATTTTGGTAAATTAAGACCAAAGTAAGTATCCAAAAATGAATGTATCAATGAAAAGCTTTAAGATAATTATTCAGTATTTTCAAGAATTTTTTAAATGTTTAGACTAATTTAAGATTAGTTTAATTTTATGTGTGGACTAATTTAAGATCCCCATGTGGGCAAGAGCTCTGACACAATTGACAAAAACTCCTTGCAGTCTTAGAGAATATCACATGAAGTGAAGTAAGTCAGACAGAGAGCGACAAATATTAGATATCACTTATATGCAGAATCTAAAAAATAATACTAATGAATTTATTTACAAAACAGAACAGACTCAAAGACATAGAAAACAAACTTATGGTTACCAAGGCGGAGAGAGAAATTAGGAGTATGGGACTAACAGATACACACTACTATATATAAAATAGATAAATAACAAGGATTTACTGTATAACACAGAGAACTATATTCAATATCTGGTAATAACCTATGAAAAGGAATCTAATTGTAAAACTCACATGAAAAATACTTATTACAGATTTTAAAAATTGGCTTAATCATATTCTTTATTCAAATATATTTCCAAATTATACTTGATTATTATTTTTTAAAATCCTATCCTTAAAAGATGGTAATTTTATAATAACCTATAAGTGAAAAGGATTTGAAAAAGAATATATATATCACTTTACTGTACACCTGAAACTAACACAACATTGTAAATCAACTATACTTCAATAAAAAAAAATTTTATCCTCAAAAAAAAGGAATCTAAATATATATATATGTAACTGAATCACTATACTGTATATGTGAAACTAACAATATTGTAAATCAACTATACTTCAATAATTAATAAATAAATATTCTTTATGGTCTTGATAAACTTAAAACTGACATGGATCTTGAAGATGCAAATAAACAGCTGAAAGTATGTTTAGGTATCAGTAGTATCAGGTTGCCTGACCAAATAAATGATTCTAATAAAAAATGGGTTTTGGCTCAAGATGCTAAGATACTCCCATTTGTTTTTGTTTTTGTTTTTCCTATGATAAAGCATTTTAAATCAGTCATTTGTCTTCTCAATATGTTCTTTGAGAGTCAAATTAGGAGGCCAAACATTTTCACCACATCTGTAATTTATTTAAATTACAGAAAAGTAGATCTGAGGAGAGAAGATTTTAAAAGCGGGGGCGGGGGAGGGCTTCCCTGGTGGCGCAGTGGTTGCGCGTCCGCCTGCCGATGCAGGGGAACCGGGTTCGCGCCCCGGTCTGGGAGGATCCCACGTGCCGCGGAGCGGCTGGGCCCGTGAGCCATGGCCGCTGGGCCTGCGCGTCCGGAGCCTGTGCTCTGCAACGGGAGAGGCCACAGCAGAGGAAGGCCCGCAAACCACAAAAAAAAAAAAAAAAAAAAAAAAAAAAATCGGGGGGGAAGGGTAGAGTTGGTTGTGCAGACTAAACAAACAGAGGGAAAAAACAATCATCCAAGTCTGAGAAATCAGCACAGAGCAATAAACAGGAGGAAAAAAATTAGAATCTGAAGTTAACAAAGATAAGAGTGTAGAAAGAAAGACAGGTCAAAGGTAGCAACTTCTAGACGATGAGTTCACTGAAAATGACCTGAGAGAAATCTTTGAAACCCCTTACCCCTGTCCCTATATCCCTGCAACAGGAAAAGCAGTAGTGCTCCTTGGGGAGAGTATTGTTAATCAAACTGCAGCAAAAACATTTATGGCTGCAAAAGTCTGCTGTATCTGGATTTATCATTTTCACTCATCTATTCCTTTGTATGTCTCTGTCCTTCCAATGTGTTTGGTCCCAAGACTCTTACCATGCTTAATAGTGACAGAAACAAGACGGGGCTTGGCATTCATGGTCTATTAAAGGAGTCCACAAATACTTTGACACTCCTCCAATAGACACGTGGGGTCTATAACCCTTCCCCTTGAATGTGGATGGGCTCTGTATCTACTTTGACCCATAGAGTATGGAAGAAAACCTGTGACAGTTTCTGGGCCCAGACCTTAATTAATAGACCAGCAGTTCTATTTCCTGTCTCTTGAAACACTTGCTCTTGGAACCCAGATACCATGTTTTGAGAAACCCCAAGCATCCCAAAGGAAAGGCCCACACGGAAAGGAAACAAGACCCCCAGCCTTGTTTCCCAGCTGAGCTACCAGCTAACAATCAGCACCAGCTTGTTAGCCATGGAATGACCCATCTTGGAAGAGGTTCCACCAATCACAGTCAAACTGCCCCAGCTGACATCATGTGGAAAAGAGAACAGTCATCCCTGCCAAGCCCTGCCCAAATGG
This sequence comes from Physeter macrocephalus, assembly GCF_002837175.3. NCBI lineage: Eukaryota > Metazoa > Chordata > Mammalia > Artiodactyla > Physeteridae > Physeter > Physeter macrocephalus. Next base: position 115,919,910 of record NC_041217.1, read on the forward strand.
CAGATTTCTAAGCAAAATGAATAGTGTTGTTTTAAGCCACTAGGTTTTGGTGTGGTTTATTACACAGCAATTTATAAATAGACAGTCCTCCAGCAGAATAAGTACATTTCATGTCATCAAAGCATCTCTGAAAGTAGATAAAGGTTGCAAGAGGAAGGACATTTTAGTATCTAGATGAGGTGAAGAAATATTTTCTCTTTCTGTCTCTCATCTTTAAGGTCCTGTCCTTCAATCTTTTGTTTTACTATTGTGAAAGAAAAAACAAAAACAAAAAAAAGCCTTCAACTAGAACCTTCTGTCCTTGGTTACATGTGGTTCATTGACTCACATGGCTGTTTGAGACCTCAAAACATGAGAAACAATGACTAAGCTAAGCAAGTGAAACAAGGCTCATATGTACTAGTCAGTTTGTTCCCAGGATGCCTGTTTGCAATTTGTAGCTGTAGTCTTCAGAAAAGTCTTAACTGACAGAGGATGTTTAAATTGACTTATTTTTATTCTAAAGAGCTAGTCAAAAAAATTTCTATGAGCAACTTCCCAGACATTTGTGCATGGCCCACTTCATTTTCTTTATTAGTTATCAATTTGAAAATCAGCAGCAAGATAGTAAGAATCAAGCTAATCTGGTAAATCCATTCAGCAGCCTGTTTGGAGAAACCACTGCCTCTTCACACACATCATGTGTCAGTGCAAGCACTGCATTTCCCACACTGCTCTGCCACGTGCTGATCTGTCTCCCACACTGGTCTACCCGTGCCTGGAGAGAAAGAGTCAGGCCTCACCGTCTTTGTACACCCAGTTCTTAACAGTGTTTGGCATATACAGTAAGTCTCCTACATACAAACCTTCAAGTTGCAAACTTTCAAAGATTTGAATGTGCCCCTGTATGCCAGCTGTTGTACTGTACTACCATACTTTTCAAGGTACTATACTGTAAGATAAAAAATGTTTTCTTTATTTTTTGTGTTTGTTTTTTATGTATTATTTGTGTGAAAAGTATTATAAATCTATTACAGTACCGTACTATATAGCTGATTGTGTTAGTTGCATACCTAGGCTAACTTTGCTGGACTTATGAACAAATTGGACTTACGAATGTGACCTCAGAACGAAACTCATTCATATGTAGGGGACTTACTGTAGTGCCAATATGTATGTATAAATGACCTACTTAGTAAAATGACTAATGTGCATATTTAAATGTAGTCGAAAGTTGCCCACAGATGAGCAGCCAATTCCTGATGGAAAAATGGTAAAGTAGCGTTTCTCCAGAGCTTGTCAATTGACTCTAAACACAAACATGAATCCTACTGCTGACTCAGTGTCTCTGGATTGTACTTTGACAGTCAATCTTATGACTATGACCAAAGAATAATATTTATTCTGGGTAATATTTAACTTACTCAAATACTTAATTTTTAAAAATTGGGGCCACTGGTAATATTTAATTTTTTAAATTGGGGTCACTTTATTCCAACCAGAGTCAGAGGATGGATTAGTCATAGGAGAAGACTAGACAAGGGTTTTCTGCATTTAATGGGTTCTTAGCTTCTGTTTAGACTTCTTCACCTTTCATAGGTAACAGTGATTATTGGCCGAAAGTGTGGGAACATTAAAATTTCAAAACGTTTTTCAATTAAGAAAATTTTATTTCTAAAAGGGTGATTCCCCTTCTTAGAAGTCTGAATTTTCAGAGATAATTTTCATCAAGGAAAAAAATGAAAACATTATTTAGTTCAACAGACTTTTCTCTATTTCTATAAAAATTGCTTCAAATTATGTTTTGTATAAGATTAATATTGTTTCTTGAACTTTCTTTTTGTTAGTATTGGCCCAGTACCTCTTTTCCATGCCTCTAATTTTCAAACTTCATGTGTGGGTTTGTTTTGGATATTTGTCTTATAAGAATCACATAGTACGGGATTGTTTTAATCCAATCACACAGACTTAATGGATGTGTTTACTATATTTACATTTATCGTGATTACTGACATTTTTGGAGTGATTTCTCCTGTTTTATTTTGCATTTTCTGTTTACCATCCTCTTTCCTTGATCCTTTTTCCCCTCTCCTGCCTTCTATTGGGTGAATAAAGATTTCTATGGTCCCTTTTCTCCCTCTACAGGTTTGGAAGTTACAGACTGTAACTCTACTCTGGGTGTTACTTTTAATTGTTGAAATACATACTGTGACAGAGACTGGCTAACTGTTCATAAAATTTATTCTCCTTCACAGCTGGGCACACAGCTCAACTATCTTTGCCAGCCTCCCCTGAAGTTGGGAAGGTAGGGCTACTGGACTGAGCACTAGCCAAGCTGGTGGAATGTGTGTAGAAGTGAGGAGTCCCACTCCTGAGCTCGGTCCATTAGAACCTCCATCTCCCCCCACCCCCACTCCTTGCCAGCTATATGTCAATGCCCTAGGGCATTTTCTGAAAGCCTGTGTTGAAGATAAAGCATTTATGAGTCTGCTTTGTTGAATGATAATGTGGAACAGAGACATCCCATGAACTACCTCCGCCCCTAATTGGAATATAGGTTATCAAGAAATAGATTGTGTTGAACCACTGATTTTCCACAGCTAAAGTTACCTTAATTAATACTTCACTATAAATGTTCATTTAAAATTAGACTCATTTAGTATCTCTGACTAGCACTTAAACAAGAGCTAAACATGATGTGACTACCCACTGGACTCCTGTTTCATCATCTTTTTATTATTTAGAGCTTCTTTTCACATTCTTCTTACTATTTCTTATTGTATTATTTTCACAGTCGTTAATTAATTGCATTTATTCACATATTTTTAGCAAATTTTGTTTTCACTATTGACTTCTTTTAGATGTATGTTGAAGCTACTCAATCTAACTTTCATTTCTCTTAAACTGCTTTTTATATTTTTATAACTCATTGTTTCTCTGTGCTGTGTTCTGGTGGAATTCCTCAGGGTTGTGTTCCAAACCATTTATTCTCTTGTCAGTTAAGACCAATGTAGACTTTACCCTCTCTGTTGGATTTTTATTTCAATAATTACATTTTTTATTTCCAAGATTCCCACTTTTCCATATTCACCTGTTCTTCTTTTTCATTTCTGCCTATTTTGCTTCAAGGTCTGTATTTTTTTAGTATTTTAAATATGGTTTCTCTATCTTTGTTATATATTTGGAGCAGATAGTGAATTCCAAAGAATGAACTTAACACACCATTTTGACCAAAAGTTTATAGTTCATGAAAGTACAAACAAATAAACCTAGAATATAATAATTCAACCACAGTGGAATTTTTGTCACTGTTTCTTGCTTGTTTTCTCATTCAAGTTCAGGATGACAGGTTGGAAAGATCAGGAACGTGTTAGGTGTTTTCCATCCAGTCATTCAGGGACCTCGGCTTTCAGAAGCACTACTGCCTTCAACATAAGGTTTCCATAGTTGCTCTGGATGTTGCCATCCCATGGGATCCCATGGGAAAGCCCATGGAGGAGCATTTGTGAAAGATGTTATGGATCAGGCTTGGAAGTATCACACATGACTTCTGTTCAGATCCCACTGGAGTCAGCATGATCATATGACCCAGCCTAACCACAGGCTGGAAAGCACAGTAGCTGTGCCGCTCTATGTCCTGCTACTAGAAGTGGAACAACTTTTAGTAGGCACCTGGTACTTTCTGCTACAATTCCCAAAGGGCCACTCCATTGAAAAAGTGTACTAAATATTACAGTGATGTCTTCTAGTACTCTCCAGGATCTTAAAATACAAACAGTATCAAATGTCTTGACATTCAAATATACAACTTTTGCATTTCCTCCTTTAAAGTAACAGAAGTGTCCCCTGAGGTCACTTTATGCTCATTCTTAAGCTCACAAGATGGTTTACAAACAAAGCAGATATGTTGTTGAAATTCTTGATTCTAACCGAAAGTTGTGTTTCTAGTACTCCCTCTATCAACCATGGAATGTGACCCAGGAGAGTCACTCCCATAGAAAGTCTCCCTAAGGTACATCTTTGGACTGAGGTTCCTATTTCTTTTTCTCATCTGTGTATTTTCTATAAGATATATTACCCCAAACTTATTTATGAAATCTTTTCTTCCAATCAACTTCTGAAAGTCTCATTTTCTTATGACACCAAGAAAGAACTTCAACTAGGAACTCAGCCAAGCTATAATAATAATAATAGCAACAATTTATTGAGTGCCCAATACGGAGCAGGCACAGCTGTGCTAAGAGCCTTCACACTCATTTTCTCATTGAATTATCTCAGCAATCTTGAGGATGCTCATTGTTATTACCATTTTATAAATGACCAAACTAAGGCTTAGAGAGCTGGGAAATTTGTTCAATGCCCCAGTTAAATGTGACTGAGCTGGGACTCAAAACCAGGACAGACTCTAAATCCTACAGTCTGCTTTACAAACTACTTAAGGACTTTCTAGGTAAATGGATGCTCTATTTTAGCTAAGATTTCAACTCCAAATTACTATCAGCTCCTTTTCTTTGTTGAGCTAAGCTGTGCCTTGTGGGCTTCAAGAATCTCTCTGACCCATGTAGAATAAGATCTAGACTAAAAGTAAACCTTTAGTAACCTGGCCCATGACACCTTTACCCTTAGCCACGTTTGGTAGTTCTTGGCTATTAGGATCTTTTTGCTCTAATGTTAAGAAAAGACAGGAAAACAGAAAGCACCCTTCTCTCTAAGACTTCACTCTATCATCCAAAGCAGGATGACCTTGTAGGCTCCCTAGACACCAAAGGCATGGGAGACAGGAAAGGCAGCAGAATGAACCATGAAAAAGAAAGACCTTTGACTGTATTGTACACCCTTGTATTAAAGACCCATGATATGATCTTGGTAACTCCATTTTGCCCTTGGCCAGGCCAGAGCTTCTCTGTCTTGGAAAGCAAGGTAGGAATGCCTTGAACTCCCTCTTGGAGCACAGCTGACTAAACATTTTTGTCCCCAAATGTTGTGATATTGTCCCCCTTGGGAGAGAATGCCCTAATTGAGAATCACTGGGACTTCTCTATATCCAAACCAACCAAGATTCTGTTTTTCTGTAATTTGTGTTATTAAAGCAACAGGTTTCCTTTTCATTTTCAGGTGTAAATCTAAGTACTTTTCAAGCCATACATGCATCTCACCACAAAATCTGATGTTATTGCTCCGTGGTTGAGAATCACTGCTCAGAACGGTAGAGTAAATAATCAGCTGTTGTACCTTGAAATATATTACTTTATGAATTTGCCTTAAAACCTTAGAAATTTGAGACTACAGGATGAGGTTACATAGAGAATTTCTCTTAACTTAAAATTGCTGAAAGATCTTAGTAGCTCCGTGGCATTTCTATTATGGATTTTACTATAAATAACTTTAATTCCCCATATACAATAAGCCCAATAAAACTGACATTTATTGAGTGCTTATAAGTGCCAGACACTGGGCCATGGGCTTTCATGCTAAGTGGAGGTGGAGTTCTCTCTTTTCATTAACCCCAACAGCAAGTCCATTAGCAAGTTCTGTTGGCTCTACCTACAGCAGATACAGAATTATTTCATTTCTCTCCATCTCCAACCACCATCCTTTCCAGCCTGGATCACTGTGACTACATTCTCACTAGACTCCCTGCTTCCATACTTGATGCCCTACAATCAATTCTCTAGAATACGTTTTTGTACCACAAATCAGTATTACGCCACATACATCATCCCCATCCTCCCTACACATACACAACCCACTCACACCCACACAATACCCTGGCTTAAAACCCTCAAGTGGCTAATTACAGCACTTAGAATAAAATCCAAATTTTCCCCAATTTAGAAGGCCTAGTGATTGTTCTTATCAAAGGGACAGTGAGGGCCGTGTCCCTCTGCTAGTTTCCCTGGTAACTAATGAGCCCACCTGACATCAGTTCCCCTATAACTGGTAATCTCCCCTTCCCTCAACCCCCCTGCCCCAGCAAAGACTGCCACCATGTCCTGCCTGCCTTCCCCCACACCTGGTGGGGGGTCGCTCCAGGATCTTGCTTCAGACATGTAAGATCCCTCTATCCATTAAACCATTGATGTCTCTGTTGCTGACTCTGGGCTCTTTCTTCTGTCTTGAAGCTAGGCAAGCACAGGTCTTGTAGGCCTGCAGGGTGCAGCCCAACACCTACTTAGTCTACTCTTGCTTACTTTCCCAACCTCATCTCATGCCAGCTTCCTCTTTGTCAGTTACCCAACCACAGTAAATTGTGTTTTTCTTGAAACACCAAGCTCTTTCTACCTCCTGACTCTTGCCCTCAGTTCTCTCTGCCTGGAATGCTTTCCTTGCTCATCCTTCAACAGTTGGCTCCTTATCATCCAGCTCTCAGTTCAAACATCACCTCCTCAGAGAGACCTTCCTTGTAGAGTTGCCAGATTTAGCAAAAATACAGGTCTTCCAAGTAAATTTGAATTTCAGGTAAACAATAAATAAAGTATAGGTATATCCTGTGCAATATTTGGGACATACTCAACTTTTTTTAATTCATTGTTTATCTGAACTTCAACTTTAACTGGGATTACTGTATTTTATCTGGCAATCCTACTTCCTGGAGCATCCAATCAAGAGTACCCACCATGCAATGTCAGTCACTCTCCATCAAGTCCTCTGGTTTCGTGTTCCTAACTCACCACTACCTGATATTATTTTGTTTATTTGTTTTTCTCATAAGCTTTCTGTGCTGATATAAAATTCAAGCTCACTATAATCAGCCAATTTCTCTTACCCCCACTTATTCTTGTCCAGAGTTCACTCACGTCTGGGGGAAGCTTTAATGCATAGAATGATAGATAACCAACAAGGACCTACTGTATAGCACAGGGAAGTAAGCTCAATATTTTGTAATAACCTAAAAGGGAAAAGAATCTCAAAAAGAATATATGTGTGTGTGTGTGTGTGTGTGTGTGTGTGTGTGTGTGTGTGTGTGTGTGTGTGTATAACTGAATCATTTTGCTGTACACCTGAAACTAACACAACATTGTAAATCAACTATATTCAATTAAAAAAATAATAAATTTTTAAAAAAAGAATGACCTTAATATATGACTGTGAAAATGTAAACTTATCTTCATTTTTAGGATATCATTTTAAAAAGCCTTTGATGGGGACTTCCCTAGTAGTACAGTGGTTAGGAGTCCGCCTGTCAATGCAGGGGACGCAGTTCAATCCCTGGTCTGGGAAGATCCCACATGCCGCAGAGCAACAAAGCCCGTGCGCCACAGCTACTGAGCCTGCGTGCCACAACTACTGAAGCCTGTGCTCCTACAGCCTGTGCTCCGCAACAAGAGAAGCCACCTCAATGAGAAGCCAGCGCACCTCAACAAAGAGTAGCCCCCGCTCTCCATAACTAGAGAAAGACCACGCACAGCAACAAAGACCCAATGCAGCCAAAAATAAATAAATAATTTTTGTTATTAAAAAAAAGAATTATTAAAAGAAAAATCTTTGATGGGTTTCTATATTATAAAATATATTTGTTAATTATAAAACTTTTTAAAATTACATAATTATTGATCCACAAATGAATAACTATTTTAATGATATATATATAATTTACAAATTAAGCTCTTGACATTTAGTAGAAAAAATACATATGCCATAAAGGTTATCTTCATAAGAATCAAAAAAAGAGAAAAGACTTTAAAGTTTGTTTGGGATAGGTATGTATATGTGTGTACATGGGTATGCGTGTGTGAAACTAAATGAAGAATCTTCTTTGAAAATGACTTTATTAGAAAGTGAATTAAGAATGAAATGACTTAAGAACCATATCAACTTATTCCTAAGGGTCACTTCTCAGTAGTAAAAATTTTAATTCAAACCCATTATGATGCTAACCTTAAAGAAAGAAAAAAATTTAGTGTATGTATAACTCATATATATTTTTTGATCCACAGGAGGCAATATGGTAGAATGGGTACCATCAAGAACTCTGGGGTATAGCATTGGTTCAAATTCTGGATACCTCATTTACATTCTCTTAGGTGTTGGGAAAATTATTTAACTTCTCTAAACCTCAGTTACATCCTTCTCAAAACACGTGTTTATCATATCTCTACATCACATTGTGATTAGTACTAAATGAGGCATCGTATGTTAAGCATTTACTTGGTGCCTACCTCACATCAAAGCTTCAATAAATTTTACTGTGTTTGTTTATCATCATTAAGGAAGTCTGCATATCAGCCCAATAGATACTATGAAATTTACCATTTATAAGAAGAAGAAAGTAAAACAAATAACAAATTTGACCACAACAATCAGATTCAATCAATGCATTTTGACCACCTACTGGATACCAAACACAACCATACTTAGTGATTTTATATGCAATTTTATTTATGATAGTGTAAGAGGTCATAAAAATGGTGAAACAGTTAGAACTAATTTTCACATATTTAATTTCAATCATAATTAATTATCATGCATATGTCATAATAAAATTTTCCCCAAAAAAATATGCATTTTCACATTTGTGTCCATACAACATGATAATATGGTTAACTGACAGAATATAAAGGCTTTGTAATCATGAATGAAAAGTAGGGGCCACTGAATAATGGATAAAACTTGCACTGAAAGTTAAGAGAACAGCTTCTAAACTCAGCAATGTGACAAAATAAACTTGACCTCATCTCCTTGGCCTCAGTTTTCTGACATTGCACTAGATATTTTCTCAGGTTGTTTCCAAGACTGATTCTAGGCCATTAACTAGAATTTGCAAAGTAGAGCAAAACATCAGTAATTGGATTTCAACCCAAACACAATGTCACAGTGGCTTAGCTCGATTACCAGATAAAAGCAAAAGAAATGTGGGGTCTGCCATCTGGAATTGAAGTATGACAATTCTCTGTAGCTGAAAATCAGGCTTGCTCTCCAGTCCTGATGATGTCTCTTCTCCAAACAACTACAACGGGTGAGCGTTCTCATGAGTGTGCCCCTCCACCTTTCATTTGTAGGCCTTCATACCTTTCTACACGCCAATAAGCCATCACCAAAAACTTTTGGGAAAATCAGACAGCTGAGCCTCAACAAGAAGCTCTAGCCTACTTCTGATGTGCAATGGAGTCAGCTGCCTCTGATCATGAATCAAAGGTATCTCCTTTGAAAATGTCGCCTACTCAGAACCCAATCAATCAAATGAAGATTTTCCTTTCCACTGCCAAGTGAAAGAGAGTTCCCACTAACCACCACCAATTTTTTGTTCAAGAAATTTTGAATTGGGCTAACTTCAGCTTTGTCATCATGCTTGTAACAAGCAGCAATTAAATAAATTCTGTTGGCATCCATTTCCTGAAGTAATGAAGTCCTACTCTGAAGCACGTAGGCCTTGTTATTAGTCTCACTGGAGCAATCGTTCTAATGCAAGAGAATCCAAAATTCAAATGCCAAGAGTCACAGTAGTTCTATTATCCTACCTGAAAATTAAAGCTTTCATCATCCACAAGCAGTACCTATTAGGCTTCAAAAGTAATAATAATTTTATAGATAGCTTGTGGGAAGTAGCCACATAGCACAGGTAGATCACCTCGGTGCTTTGTGTCCACATAGAGGGGTGGATAGGGAGGGTGGGAGGGAGACAGAAGAGGGAGGGGATATGGGGATATATGTATACGTATATCTGATTCACTTTGTTATAAAGCAGAAACTAACACACCATTGTAAAGCAATTATACTCCAATAAAGATGTTAAAAAAAAGTAATAATAATTTTCAAAAACACCTTCAGCCTTAATACTCATTTTTTAATTAATTATGAAATTCTATTTCTATCCATTTCTTCTCTGGATATTTTGTATTTCTTACCTGTATCAGTTTCCTAGGGCTGCTCTAACAAATATCACAAACTTGGTAGCTTTAAAACAGAAGATACTAATTCTCTCATGATTCTTGAGGCTAGAAATCCAAAATGGAAGTGTTAGCAGGGCCATGCTCCCTCTGAAATCTCTACAGGATCATTCTTCCAGTTTGTAGCAGTTCCAGGCATTCCTCGGCTTGTGGCAACAGAACTCCAATTTCTGCCTCCGTCTTCACATGGCCGTCATCTCTGTGTCTGTCTGTGTCCGATTTTCCTCTTCTCATAAAGACACCAATCATATTGGATTAGGGCCCACCCTAACCCAGTACAACCTCATTTTAACCTAACCATATCTGAAACATCCCATTTCCAAATAAGATCACACTCACAGGTGCAAGGGTTAGGACTTCGGGAACGTAATTCAACCCATAACACGACTGCTTTCTCTAATTATACTGGCAATGTAAATGCCGCAGCATGAAAATGCAAACAGGGAGGAAACGTTTGTTAAGTAATTGAGCCTGGAGAGATATCACCCATATGTGATGTTACACGTGTGGATAGTTGTTTGCACCACTAGTCTAAGAGTTTCCAAAGGGTAGGTACCGGAAGGATTGGACTGGCAGGGCAGATGGGGATTAGAGAACCCTAATGGGAGAATTGTCCCCACTTCTCAGAAAATTGTTCAGGCTTGAGCCCTAATCGAGTTACTTTGTGCTCTCTGAATAAGATAACCCCCTCAAGCAGCCAAGTCATCCTAAGGAGCTCTGATCCTACACCATATGGTTACATAGCAACAATAAAATCCTAATAATGGCTATCACTTACTGAATGCTTCCTGTGTGCCAGACATTTGTTAGGTTTTGTGCTTTATAAATTATTTCATTCAGTCCTCACAAATTATCCTTAACTCTCAAATTGTAATGATGACTCCTACCTATTCTTCCCCACACCAAAACAGGAAGAGAAGCACTGCTAGCTTTTCTTTATTCCTCTCATTCATAGTGATGCTGTCATCTTTTGTACCTACCTTCACTCCCATATGTAGCGTTATTCTGTGTATAAGAATAATCATGAAAGATGAGCCATGTTCCATCCACCCTTCCCCAATACAGTGATCTTAGGAGGCCAATATAAACTAGCAATGATTTTCCTTAGTCATTATGGATTCAATTTTAAAAATGGAAGGCACCAAAACATATGTGTTTTTGTTCAAGAAACTAAGATAATTGAAATGATTTTATAACTTAAATGATAAATCTGTAGTCATTAAAACCATAAACAGAAATTAAGATTGTTTCAGGCTGCAGTTAATCCAGGTATTTCAGAATATAAACTTGTTCCTTCAAGCTATTTTTCCACACTTGTCATACTTGTACTAATTTGCAAAACTTACCTATTGGCCTCTATCTGTTATGTTTCCAAATGAATGCTGTTACAGAATCAGCCACAAACAGCTAAAGTTTACCTTGTGACCCAAAGATCTGGGCAGCATGGGCTGGTTCCAGGGACCTGCTCTGGATAGTTTACTTAGAGTCCCCTGCCCAAGGTGACCTGTCACGTATGCTGTAAATGCACCTGCCTTCTTATTAGATGAAGCCAGAAAGCCTAAGGAATGTCTCCCAATGCTTTTGTGTGTTGGAAAAACTGAAAAGTTCATTGTTGGAAACTCAGATTTAAAAGGGTCAGCTCGACAAACTATTCATTCTTCTGTAACATTACCGGCTGAGTAATTGTGTAGCCCGTTCTTAAATAGTCACTTCTCCCATTCAGAGGAACTCTAGAATTCTTCATTATGTTGAACTGAAACCTATCATCTTAGTAGGTCCACTATTGGACCTAATTCTACATTCACCACCTAATAACTCTTCAGCTGTCTGAGAACAACTCTCCTATGTGTCTTCTCTTTTCATGTGCCTTCAGCCATGATGGTGAGGCATGGTTTCTATTTCTCCCATCCTGGTCATTTTCCCTCTTACTATGCATCAATCTCTATTTAACACTTGGCACCACACCACATTAGGTGCAATTTGGCCAATATTAAGCAAGGCATGACTACTTCTTCCCTTATTCTGGACACTATAATTTTCCTGACACAATGATTAACAGAGTTGGCTTTCTTGGTGGCCATATGTTGATTCACATAGAAGTTACTGACATCTGCTAAGTCATTTTTAGTCATATTTCCTTATCTAACAGTTGTGTAATTTATTCAGCAAAAAAAATATAAAACTTACATTGATTTTCATCAAATATCATCTTAAGAGATCTTGTTTATATTTTTGCGTTAATTCTTTCACACAATACATTCCTATTACTTATCTAATGCAAATTCAATTTCTATCAAATACATATTCTGAGGTCACTGACAAAATTGGAACAGTTTAAAACCAGTAGAAGAATTTTGCCACTATTTCCCTTGAGCTCAAATCAATGCATTTACAGTTACTTTGGGTATAGTCTGTTAGTTACACATTCATCTAGTTGAACAAACATCCAAGTCACATTTCTCCTACATGTCTATAAAAATGTTGTGAGAAACACACCATTTCTCTATTCTACTTTTTTATAAAAAAGAAAGCATTAATATAAGCCTGTTACACAAAATGAGCTAGTTTTGTGAATGCACACTGGTTCCTAGAGGTCACAACAAGCACTCTTTTAATGACACATTCTAGAAATTTTCCTGAGATTAGAACAAAACTGATCATCTAAAACCCACAAATTCTTCCTCTGCCCCTTTGAAAATTAAAACCATGTTTATTCATTGCCATTCTATCTGCTCTAGTACCTCAAAGACTACTCAAAGAAAACTAAAATAAGAGGGGTTTTTCAGTTTGTTCGGCTGGTTGTCTCAGAATACTAGGGCCTAATTCATCAAGGAAAGAAATAAAGAAAGAGGAAAAGAAAAGAAAAAGAAAGGAAAGGAAAGGAGAGAAGAAAACCACTAGAAGTCACTTAACCATTTTCTTCACTCTTCCTGAAAATCCGTTTTCTCTCTCTAGTGAACATTTCATATTTCTAGTCTAAGTTTCACTTTCCTTGACAAAGATGTTAAAAACAAAAAGGTAGTTGAGAAATTCTGCTTTGTATAACACCCACAAGCATTACACTTCCATAGACAAATATTTGTCAAAAGATTAAAAATTAAAAAAGAAAAAAAATAAGGGAGAGGCAGGCCTTCCTAAGCATGGCACCAAAGGCAGAAATCATAAAGAAAGTAAATTGCATACTTAAAAATTAAAACCTCTGTACCTCAGAAAATGTCATATAAACAAAATTTTCAGGAAAATAACAAACTCTCAAAATGTTTGCAAATTAATATTTTCATAAAGGTTTGATAGCTTCATATATGAAGTGTTTTAAAACTCAGCTGGAAAATATAGACATAACAATAGAAAAATATATAAAGTTCAAGAGAAGGAAACTGAAGGAAAGAAGGAAGGAAAGAAAGAGGGAACCAATAAACCTATTTTTAAAATCTATCTTTATTAACTTTCAAATAAATTGACATTTAAACAAAATATTTTATACTTAACAAATTAGGAAATTATTTTGTTTTATTAAATACAAAATACTTTGACTTTCTTAAAAGTCAAAGATCTAGAAACATTGACATTCTCATGTAAACTGCTATACACTGGAGGTCTAAGAAGTAATTTAGTATTTATCTAAAACCTTATACTAAGTGTTTTACATGTGTTATCTTATTTGATGTTCTTCAAACATTCAGTTCTCCTATAGCTAAAGTTTATCTTATGAACCCAGAGATCTGGGCATGAAGACACTAAGGTTGACAGGGTCAGTTTGTCATGCAGTTCTTGTTAAAACTACTCATTTACCAGGTCAGTTCTCATACCTACTGGGAAATGAAACTGTCAGCAACACAAGTCATACATTCCTCATTAAATGTTCTTGGTTTAGCTTAAGAAGACTTCCAGTGTATGTCTTGACTCTTGACAAAGTGCTCATGAATTAAGATACCCAACCTAATGTCAATCTTATATTTTGAATTAGAGGCACATTAATCACTTTTTTCTGTCTGCTCAGATAGTCCCTTAATATAATTTCAAAATGGTAGTTCTTTTATGATTCTCTTATTCATAATTATAATTTTCAACAGTGTGTGTCAACTCTGTGGTGGATTTCCACCTAGGTACTTTGTATGTAGGATACCTCTTCTCTCCTCTAGAGCAAATCTGTATCTTTTCTAACATAATGTGATATTGTGATTTATAGTAGAAATATATATTTTGTCTTTGTTCCCGTTTCTGGCACAGAGCTCCTAAAACCCTTGAAATTTCCGCTGGTGAGAACAATAAAGGTATCTTTTGTTATGTTGATGAGATGTCTTTTGGAAAACACCTAAGGACGGGGACTGCTCAGCAGAGTACCCAACTGTGTGACTAGAGCATTGGAATTTTAGTCCCTCTCCCCCAACCCACCCCAGGAGTTGAAGGGTTGAAGTTTGAGTTCAATCACCAATGGTCAATGATTTAATCAATCATGTCTATGTAATGAAGCTTCCATAAAAACCAAAAAAGAAAGGATTTGTATTGCTTCTGGGTTGGTGAACACGTGGAGATTCAGGAAGAGTGGCACGGAAACTCTGTTCCTTTTCTCCATATCTTGCCCTATACATCTCTTCCATCTGGCTATTCCTGAGTTATATCCTTTTATAATAAACCAGTAATCTAGTAAGTGAAATATTTCTTTGAATTCTGTGAGCCACTCTAGCAAATTAATCAAACTCAAGGGGGAGAAAGGGGTCTTTGGAACCTTAATCTGTAGCCAGTTGGTCAGAAGCCCAGGTGACCACCTGGCTTGCAACTGGCAATGGAAGTGGTATGTGAGAAGGCTGTGGGGGCTGCAGGGAGACAGTCTTAAGGGACTGAGCCCTAACGTGGGATCTAATACTACCTCCAGGTAGAGAATGTCAGAATTGAGTCAAATTGTAGTACACCCAGCTGGTATCCGAGACTTGCTTGGTGGTGTGGGAGAACCATCTCCATACATTGAAACTGAGTACAGAACCATTATATAGATTCTTCACTTTAGGTTCCACCCCACTGGGTATAATTTCCTATTTATTACCCTGTGTCATAATGTCAAGTGCATTTTGTATATGAACTATACTTTTAGAAATATTGGAGATATAACTATCGTATGACTTTCTAACCAATTATTTTCTTACATGAATTACTACAAACAGTCCTTCCTGCTATTTTTAATTTCTTTTTTCTTTTTTTTTGAGTTTTATTTAATTTTTTTTATACAGCAGGTTCTTATTAGTTACCTAGTTTATACATATTAATGTGTATATGTCAATCCCAATCTCCCAATTCATCCCACTGGTTCATCTGTACCATTTTCCTAGATTCCACATACATGCGTTAATATACAATTTTTTTTTCTCTTTCTAACTTACTTCACTCTGTATGACAGTCTCTAGGTCCATCATGTCTCTACAAATGACACAATTTCATTCCTTTCTATGGCTGAGTAATATTCCATTGTATACATGTACCACATCTTCTTTATCGATTCATCTGTTGATGGGCATTTAGGTTGCTTCCATGACCTGGCTATTGTAAATAGTGCTGCAATGAACATTGATTGGGGTGCATGTGTCTTTTGAATTATGGTTTTCTCAGGGTATATGCCCAGTAGTGGGAATGTTGGGTCATATGGTAATTCTATTTTTAATTTTTTAAGGAACCTCCATACTGTTCTCCAGAGTGGCTGTATCAATTTACATTCCCATCAACAGTGCAAGAGGGTTCCCCTTTCTCCGCATGCTCTCCAGCATTTGTTGTTTGTAGGTTTTCTGATGATTCCCATTCTGACCAGTGTGAGGTGATACCTCATTGTAGTTTTGATTTGCATTTCTTTAATAATTAATGATGTTGAGCAGCTTTTCCTATGCCTCTTGGCCATCTGTATGTATTCTTTGGAGAAATGTCTATTTAGGTTTTCTGCCCATTTTTGGATTGGATTGTTTATTTTTTAATATTGAGCTGCATGAGCTGTTTATATATTTCAGAGAGTAATCCTCTGTCCGTTGAATCATTTGTAAATATTTTCTCCCATTCTGAGTGTTGTCTTTTTGTCTTTTTATAGTTTCCTTTGATTTGCAAAAGCTTTTAAGTTTCATTAGGTCCCATTTGTTTATTTTTGTTTTTATTTCCATTACTCTAAGAGGTGGGTCAAAAAAGATGTTGCTGTGATTTATGTCATAGAGTCTTCTTCTTATGTTTTCCTCTAAGAGTTTTATAGTGTCTGGTCTTACATTTAGGTCTTTAATCCATTTGGAGTTTATTTTTGTATATGGTCTTGTGGAGTGTTCTAATTTCATTCTTTTACATGTAGCTGTCCAGTTGTTCCAGCACCATTTATTGAAGAGGCTGTCTTTTCTCCACTGTATGTTCTTGCCTCCTTTGTCATAAATTAGGTGACCATACATGTGTGGGTTTATCTCTGGGCTTTCTATCCTGTACCATTGATTTATATTTCTGTTTTTCTGCCAGTACCATATATTACTGGCATTTTGTAGTATAGCTTTGTACTACTGTAGCTTTGTAGTAGAGTCTGAAGTCAGGGATTCTGATTCCTCCAGCTCTGATTTTTTCCCCTCAGGATTGCTTTGGCTATTTGGGGTCTTTTGTGTCTCCATACAAATTTTAAGATTTTTTGTTCTAGTTCTGTAAAAAATGTCCTTGATAGTTTGATAGGGATTGCATTGAATCTGTAGATTGCTTTGGGTAGTATAGTCATTTTCATAATATTGATTCTACCAATCCAAGAACATGGTATATCTCTCCAGCTATTTGTGTCATCTTTCATTTCTTTCATCAGTGTCTTATAGTTTTCTGAGTACAGGTTTTTTACCTCCTTTTTATCATAAATGGGTGTTGAATTTTGTCAAAAGCTTTTTCTGCAGCTATTGAGATGATCATATGGTTTTTATTCTTCAGTTTTTATATGACGTATCACATTCATTAATTTGCATATACTGAAGAATCCTTGCATCCCTGGGATAAATTCCACTTGATCATGGTATATGATACTTTTAATGTGTTGTTGGATTCTGTTTGCTAGTATTTTGTTGAGGATTTTTGCATCTATATTCATCCGTGATATAGGTCTGTAATTTTCTGTTTTTGTAGTACCTCTGTCTGATTTTGGTATCAGGGTGATGGTGGCCTCATAGAATGAGTTTGGGAGTGTTCCTTCCTCTGCAATTTTTGGAAGAGTTTGAGAAGGATGGGTCTCAGCTATTCTCTAAATGTTTGATAGAATTCACCTGTGAAGCCATCTGGTCCTGGATTTTTGTTTGTTGGAAGATTTTTAATCACAGCTTCAATTTCATTACCTGTGATTTGTCTGTTCATATTTTCTATTTCTTCCTGGTTCAGTCTTGGAAGGTTATACCTTTCTAAGAATTTGTCCATTTCTTCCAGATTGTCCATTTTATTGGCATAGAGTTGCTTGTAGTAGTCTCTTA
>NC_041217.1:115937367-115955628 GCF_002837175.3 Physeter macrocephalus
TTCTTGATGAGTCTGGCTAATGGTTTATCAATTTTGTTTATCTTCTCAGAGAACCAGCTTTTAGTTTTATTGATCTTTGCTATTGTTTGCTTTGTTTCTATTTCATTTATTTCTGCTCTATCTTTATGATTTCTTTCCTTCTACTAACTTTGGGTTTTGTTTTTTCTTTCTCTAGTTCCTTTAGGTGTAAGGCTAGATTGTTTAATTGAGATGTTTCTTGTGTCTTGAGGTAGAATTGTATTCCTATAAACTTCCCTCTTAGAACTGCTTTTGCTGCATCCCATAGGTTTTGGGTCATTGTGTTTTCATTGTCATTTGTCTCTAGGTATTCCTCTTTGATTTCATCTTTGATTTCTTCAGTGATCTCTTGGTTATTTAGTAACGTATTGTTTAGCCTCCATGTGTTTGTGTTTTTTGTTTTTTTCCCTGTAATTGATTTCTAATATCATAACATTGTGGTTGGAAAAGATGCTTAATATGATTTCAATTTTCTTAAATTTACTGAGGCTTGTCCATTGTCATTTGTTTCTAGGTATTTTTTGATTTCATCTTTGATTTCTTCAGTGATCTCTTGGTTATTTAGTAACGTATTGTTTAGCCTCCATGTGTTTGTGTTTTTTGTTTTTTTCCCTGTAATTGATTTCTAATATCATAACATTGTGGTTGGAAAAGATGCTTAATATGATTTCAATTTTCTTAAATTTACTGAGGCTTGATTTGTGACCCAAGATATGATGTATCCTGGAGAATGTTCTGTGTGCACTTGAGAAGAAAATGTAGTCTGCTGTTTTGGGATGGAATGTCCTATAAATATCAGTTAATCTATCTGGTCTATTGTATCATTTAAAGCTTCTGATACCTTATTAATTTTCATTTTGAATGATCTGTCCATTGGTGTAAGTGAGGTGTTAAAGTCCCCCACTATTATTTTGTTACTGTCGATTTCCTCTTCTATAGCTGTTAGCATTTGCCTTATGTATTGAGGTGCTCTTATGTTGAGTGTATATATATTTATACTTGCTATATCTTCTTCTTGGATTGATTCCTTCATCATTAGGTAGTGTCTTTCCTTGTCTCTTGTAACATTCTTTATTTTAAAGTCTATTTTATCTGAAATGAGTATTGCTACTCCAGCTTTCTTCGATTTCCATTTGCCTGGAATATATTTTTCCATCCCCTCACTTTCAGTCTGTATGTGTCCCTAGGTCTGAAGTGGGTCTCTTGTAGACAACATATATATGAGTCTTGTTTTTGTATCCATTCAGTGAACTTGTGTGTTTTGGAACATTTAATCTTTTCACTTTTAAGGTAATTATCAATTTGTATGTTCCTCTGACCATTTTCTTAATTGTTTTGGGTTTGTTATTGTAAGTATTTTCCTTCTCTTGTGTTTCCTGCCTAGCGAAGTTCCTTTAGCATTTGTTGTAGAGCTGGTTTGGTGTTGCTGAATTCTTTTAGCTTTTGCTTGTCTGTAAAGCTTTTGATTTCTCCATCAAATCTGAATGAGATCCTTGCTAGGTAGAGTAATCTTGGTCGTAGGTTCTTCCCTTTCATCACTTTAAATATATTGTGCCACTCCCTTCTGGTTGTAGAGTTTCAGCTGAGAAATCAGTTTTTATCCTTATGGGAGTTCCCTTGTATGTTATTTGTCATTTTTCCCTTGTTGCTTTTAACACTTAGTGTTTAATTTTTGTCAATTTGATTGCTATGTGTCTTGGTGTGTTTCTCCTTGGATTTATCCTGCCTGGGACTCTCTGTACTTCCTGGACTTGGGTGGCTATTTGCTTTCCCCTGTTAGGGAAGTTTTTGACTATAATCTCTTCAAATATTTTCTTGGGTCCTTCTCTCTCTCTCTTCTCTTTCTGGGACCCTTATAAAGCGAATGTTGGTGTGTTTAATGTTGTCCCAGAGGTCTCTTAGGCTGTCTTCATTTCTTTTCATTCTTTTTTCTTTATTCTGTTCTGCAGCAGTGAATTCCACCATTCTGTCTTCCAGGTCACTTATCTGTTCTTCTGCCTCAGTTATTCTGCTATTAATTCCTTCTAGTATATTTTTCATTTCAGTTATTGTATTGTTCATCTCTGTTTTCTTGTTATTTAGTTCTTCTTGGTGTTTGTTCTTTAATTCTTCTAGGTCTTTGTTAAACATTTCTTGCGTCTTCTCGATCTTTACCTCGATTCTTATTCTGAGGTCCTGGGTCATCTTCACTATCATTATTCTGAATTATTTTCTGGAAGGTTGCCTATATCCACTTCATTTAGTTATTCTTCTGGGGTTTATCTTGTTCCTTCATCTGGTACATAGTCCTCTGCCTTTTCATTTTCCTATCTTTCTGTGAATGTGGTTTCCATACCACAGGCTGCAGGATTGTAGTTCTTCTTGCTTCTGCTCTCTGCCCTCTGGTGGATGAGGCTATCTAAGAGGCTTGTGCAAGCTTCCTGATGGGGTGAACTTGTGGTGGGTAGAGCTGGATGTTGCTCTGGTGGGCAGAGCTCAGTAAAACTATAATCTGCTTGTCTGCTGATGGATGGGGCTGGGTTCCCTCCCTGTTGGTTGTTTGGCCTGAGGAGACACAGCACTGGAGGCTACTGGCTCTTTGGTAAGGCTAATGGTGGACTCCATGAGGGCTCACGCCAAGGAGTACTTCCCAGAACTTCTGCTGCTAGTGTCCATGTCCCTGTGGTGAGCCACAGCCACCCCCCACCTCTGCAGGAAACCCTCCAACACTAGCAAGTAGGTCTGGTTCAGCCTCCTATGGGGTCACTGCTCCTTGCCCCTGGGTCCCGATGCACACACTACTTTGTGTGTGTCCTCCAAGAGTGCAGTCTCTGTTTCCCCCAGTCCTGTTGAAGGCTTGCAATCAAATTCCACTAGCCTTCAAAGTCTGATTCTCTAGGAATTCCTCCTCCCGTTGTGGACCCCCAGGTTTGGAAGCCTGACATGGGGCTCAGAACCTTCACTCCAGTGGGTGGACTTCTGTGGTATAATTGTTCTCTGGTTTGTGAGTCACCCACCCAGTGGTTATGGGATTTAATTTTATTCTGATTGCGCCCCTTCTGCCATCTCATTGTGGCTTCTCCTTTGTCTTTGGATGTGGGGTATCTTTTTTGGTGAGTCCCAGTGTCTTCCTGTCGATGATTGTTCAGCAGTTCGTTGTGATTCTGGTGCTCTCACAAGAGGGAGTGAGCGCACGTCCTTCTACTCCACCCTCTTGAACCAATTGCTGTTTTTAACTTCTATAATAAACCATTTGATAGCTTTACCGAGATGGCTTTTTTTCCCTTCTGCTTAATATGCATCTCGAATTGTTCTTCCTGAGGATGAAGGAAATCATTCAAGAAAGAAAGCCAGAAGAAAATGATTCCAGGGAGACAGACAAGGTTCAAAAGTCAAAGTCAAGTTGTGAGTGAGTAGAAATTTTCACTGCAAGTTAAAAGAAGTGAAGAAACTCTGTAGCACTGGAATAATTGAGTAAGAATACAATGTTACCCACAGAAGACTAATTCAGACCTTCAAAAAAGAGGGTGTCTTCCTGTCGATGATTGTTCAGCAGTTAGTTGTGATTCTGGTGCTCTCACAAGAGGGAGTGAGCGCACGTCCTTCTACTCCACCCTCTTGAACCAATTGCTGTTTTTAACTTCTATAATAAACCATTTGATAGCTTTACCGAGATGGCTTTTTTTCCCTTCTGCTTAATATGCATCTCGAATTGTTCTTCCTGAGGATGAAGGAAATCATTCAAGAAAGAAAGCCAGAAGAAAATGATTCCAGGGAGACAGACAAGGTTCAAAAGTCAAAGTCAAGTTGTGAGTGAGTAGAAATTTTCACTGCAAGTTAAAAGAAGTGAAGAAACTCTGTAGCACTGGAATAATTGAGTAAGAATACAATGTTACCCACAGAAGACTAATTCAGACCTTCAAAAAAGAGGCAACAGCCAGTTCTACATGAAACATGAAGCAGGCCACACACACACAAGGAAAAGGAAACATTGTCATCATCCCAACATAAAAGTAATAGGTCATGTAGCTGCTCATTTTCTATTGAAAATAGGCACAGTAGAGAGGTATCTGGCATATATCAGAGAAACAAAGATTAACATTCTATAATACTTCACAAAACACTTTCACATCAATATCACTTAATACTCCCCAAAACCCGGCAAGGCACATATTATCTTGCAGATAAGAAAATTTTCTTAAAGTTGTTAGGTCACTAAGGCTAATAAGCATTAAAGCTAGAACTCTAACCAAGCCTTACAAAACTAAATCCTATCCTTTTGCTATTATATTACTATAGCTGACTGCTCCTGAAAAGAAATCAATATTGTAAGCTGATAAATATTAAAAAGAAAAAACCTAGTCTCAAGTTTCTCACCAGCCACCTCTCCCAGACAATTCATCAGTAGTAAGTGACACAAACAATGAAATCAGTCAGAATAAAAAGTAGACAAAAAATCAAGTGGATAAATTATGGATATATGATTTGGGGGGGGGGATATGAAATGAACAATTTCTTTGGGCAAGGAAATTAACTTAATCATTAATTTTCCTGCTGAAATTTCCAACCACCATCTATAATATTTGTGCCTTTGAATAACCTGAACTAAGCAATTTTTCTGTGAGTCTTTACTATGAACTGAATTTATTGTCCAGATAATAGACATACTTTCATTTGTATACCTAAAGTATAACCCCAAGATATCACAATAAGTGTGACCAGGAAGAAATATAATTCAGTGTTTGCTTTTATGCTCATTCATGAAATAATTAAATATTGTGCATCCTAGACTTAAGTAACATTGATTTTAAACTAACAACATATTAGTTCTGCATGAATTTTGGACAAGGGCCACACTGTTTCATTAGAATGTTGAATTTTAAGTCTGAAAGGAAAGAAATTCTGTGTTTCAGGAATGGGCTGGACTAAAATTGTTTTTATAGCATAATTTGGCAGCCATTTAATTCTGTCTCTTTTGTAATACCTCAGAGCACCAGGTAGAGAGAGAACGCTGACCCCAGAATTGAAAGGGAAATTATAAACAAAGATATCTGGTCTCCTAAAGACAGCCACACTCTTCTTTACTAGCACTTGACTTGTCCTCCCAGTGTGTTCTGAGAATTACATGGGAGCCCCGGCTCTCTGGAACCCAAATTCAAAACTATAAATTTTTGTGGAGAACCCCAGGCTTCAAACAAAGTTTCTAACACTGTTATGCCAGAGAGAAGCTGTTTCTAATCTAGTACATCTCACAAACAACATTCCTTTTACGCGGTGCTGATGAAGTGCCAAATTCTGTACTTCTGCATACTGTTTTTGCAACATACAAAACCAGATTCTGTGATAGGAGGTAGGCTCCTTTTATTATTGCCATCATTTTAGGATATTTAGTCTTAACTAAATATCCTAAAATTCTTCATTTCTCTAACAGCTTTCTGGTCACTCTAACTTAACCCACCTCCAACATGATATAGAGAGAGAGCATTGGACTAAGAATCAAGAGTACTAAATTCTGATACCTCGTGTTCCATTAAGTAGCTGTGCAACCTTGGAAGTCATTTAACCTCTCTGGGCCTCTTTTTCTTCCAGTACAAAATGAGAAATCAGACTAGATCCATGGTTTTCAAGCTATTATCCTTAGACTATAGAAACAAGGGTTCTGAAAGAGCAAAGGATTATCAGCCAAAGAAAAAAAGAGAGAGAGAGAAGGAAAAGAAGAAAAGAGAGAGAAGAAGAAAAGAAGGGGGAGGAGGAGGAAAGGAAGAGTAAAAGGAGAAGGCAGAGGAAGAGAGGAGAGGGATGACGAAGACCCAGAGGAGAAGGAAACATTCCAACTAAGGTATCCATCTATTGCTTTTATCTTTTTTGTAGATTAAGGCTTTTCATGAGACTCTACATAAGACTTTTTTTGACACTATAAAAAAGTAGTTCTGTTGCTGAAAGAGGTTGAAATGATCTCTGAGGTTCTTTCCAGCTCTAAAATTCTGTTAATTATCATGACAGCTACATTTTGCTACAA
The DNA here is from genome assembly GCF_002837175.3 of Physeter macrocephalus. Lineage (NCBI taxonomy): Eukaryota > Metazoa > Chordata > Mammalia > Artiodactyla > Physeteridae > Physeter > Physeter macrocephalus. Next base: position 115,943,384 of record NC_041217.1, read on the forward strand.
TTTATTTAGTGTGTCCTATGTGCCAGGTCCTTTTCATCCCTTACTTTTATTTAATCCTCATGACAACTCTTCAAGGTATTCATTATTCCATTTTCCTTTCCCATGTCTCACAACTTATTAGGTAAGGAGCCAGAATTTATACAAGTATCTATCAGGTCCAAAGACCATGTCTTTTTGTATTCTCACTATAGGATTACATGATTGATGTTAAATTTAAAATCTTTAAGAAAATTACTTAGAATATTAACAGAATGTGACTGGCAGAATAATGACTCCTCAAAGATATCCATAACCTAATCCCCAGAACTTATGAAAGGGACTTCACAGATGTGATAAGTTAAAGAACTTAAGACAGGAAAATTATTCTAGGTTATTAAGGTGGGTCCCATAATCACAAGGGCTCTTATAAGGGAAGAAAGAGGCAGAAGAGTCAGAGAAGGAAATATGATGGAAGCAGAGAACCAGGATAATGCAGCATGGGAAAGACTGGACCAGCTATTGCTGGCTTTGACGATGGAGGAACAGTGCCAAGAGCCAAGAATGAAGGTAGCCTCTAGAAGTTGGAAACAGCAGGGAAACATTCTCCCCTAGAACTTCCAGAAAAAACGCAGCCCTGCCAACACCGTGGTTTTAGCTCAGCAAGATAATTTTGGACTTCTGACCTTCAGAACTGTAAGATAATAAACATATTGTTTAAGCCACTAGGTTTGTGGTAATTTGTTATAACAGCAATAGGAAACTAATACACAGGGTACTATTGAGTGGTTGTCTGTAATTTTCTTTAAAGGACTTCAGCATAGATGGTATGATATCGGTATCATGCGATATTGCATTATTAGGTTGATTACAAGCCAGGTACAATTCAGTGTCTTAATCAGGAATTTGTACTCCAGAGGAGGCCAGCTAGCTTTATACCCTTAAGGCCATACTCCCAAAGTAAAAGTTACAAGTGCTCCTGTTACAAATTTCACTGATCATTGGCAGATGTTTTATTAATTCGCATATTTCAAGTCAAGAATAGGATCTTATTGGTGAAATCAGTAGCTTGTCAGTTAGCAGAATGAATGTTAGAAATACATCTTCATTTGGTGAATGTAAAGAATTCGTGATATGTGGATTGGCTAAATATTTCAGAAACATTCACCAACCTTGAATGAACAGAGTAAAGTATAAGAATCTAGTGAGACCTTTAGCTTCAGCCCCTCAGGATGGTGCCTATGGCTTGATCTCTAAATGGCCCTGTTATTAGAGAATTTTTGGTTGACTAATAACAACCCTAAGAGAATCAGAATCCTGCCTCTAAAATGTCATCCTGTCTGCCTTGAGAGAACCATTCTTGCAAGGTAGTATCAAAGCACCAAAAAGATCAGAAACCTGAGCCATGATCAGCACAGGATCATGAAGCATTCTGTGCCTGCTAGCTAATAAAGATTTGTTTAACAAAGTCTATTTGTGTGGCCTGGATTGGTCTAAGACATATTTCATTTCAACAGCTATCATTCATTAATTTGAAGAAAACTAAAATCAGGGTGTAATTAAATTAGTCTAGGTCAGTTGGTGACAGTAGTCCATTTACAGGGGCTACTTACATTTGGAAAACATATAACTCAGTATTCTTATTTATTTGCAGCAGTAAAGACGTGTTCTATTACTAATGACATCTGCAGTGATAACTGTGAAAGGCTATTGTTTATTAACAACAATTACATTTCTGGGCTTTCCTTCACTAAATTATATTTTAGGTGTTCCAGTAGAAGTGACACAGATCTTCATGAGAGACTCCTCTGAAAATATTCCACAAGCTATCTCCATGGCTGTTTGAAATATAACCATCTATAATAGGCAGTAGCGAGGCCATCAGCCTTTGTACAATGTTCTCAGTGGAAAATTTCTGTCCAGTTTACAGGCACGAAAGGTAAAAGGCCAAAAAAAATTGTCAAGAAGCCTGCAGGGGGCGCTAAGGAAAAAAAGAAGCAGCTAACAGCAAAGATAGAAGAAAATTTGGCACATGTGAAGATCTGCCAGATTTCAAAAAAACCACTTGTTCTACCTGTCTCATGGTCTCTCGAGGAAAAAAAAAAAAAAGTTAAATAGCAAACCCAAGCAAGATAAAAATATACTTGACAGAGCTTTCCCCACGTGAAGGCACACTGATCTGCAAGAAAGGATGAAAGTAGAATAGATGATAGAAGATTTGATAAATCAGATTTTTCACACAAAGGAAAACCACCCTAACAGATATGTCATTGCAACATGCTGTTTCAATTCTTTATACTCTGCATTATTTTGAGGGGAAATTTCCCTGCAAAATGCCTGTGATGGCTACAAATAGGCCATATGGAAATGATAAACAAAACGTCTGTGTTTGCTTCCACACACGTGAACTAGTCTAAATGATTTAAAACTTTAACAGAATTCTCAGTCAAAAAGAAAAACTGTGGAGTCAGTTGTTTGCTTTGCTTCACAGAATGTTAGCCTAGAAAAAAAATCTTAAAATTCATCTATTCCAGCCCTTTTATTTTACTAAGTAATTAACTTGCCCAAGGTCACAGAGCTGGTTAGTGCCAAAATGAAGTGATCGTTCTATACCACCATTGTTCTGTCATATCTGTCTGTTGTATTTGTATTATTTGGGTATTTTCCTTTTATTAATTTACATAAAATTTATAGTGTGTCTGGTAGCAGTCTAAATAAGACTTCTTTCTTAATTTGCTGAATTTAATAAACGATAAATTGTATTTTCATTGTTAAGACATCCTTTGTCTCTATTCAAATACTACATGCGACATAGTTTCCCACTCTTTCCCACCTGCCTTCCTTTGCCTTTGATTTTCCATCTGCTTGGAATGTCATTGACCCCATTCTCTGCCTGGCCAACTCTCTTCCCCGTGAAGACCTAGGTCACTTGTCAGTCCCCCTGCGAAGCCTTCCCTGAGTGCCCCAGGAAGAGTTGGCCACTTGTGTTCCCTCTTCACATCCTCACATAGTGCTCCTCGTGCAGGTTTTAAACATCTTTATACATCTACCTCTCCCACTCAATCATGAACTCCTTAAAGTCTGGGACTATTACTAAGCATTTTGTTTTCTGCCCGCCCTCTACCTTATTCCTTAGCACTTAGCACCCTGTTGATTATCTAACAAGGCCCCAAAAGTATATTACATCTCGTGAGTTAAAGAGATACATTTTAATGTCATTATAACAATTATCAATATTTTAAATGGAAAAAATAAATAATAATAAATAAATTTCATTCATTATGTAACAGGTTAGAAAAGGAAGTAAGATGTAAACCCTGCCCCACAGAAGCTCTAGTGGAGTCAAGTAAACAGACACAAACACTTGTAATATGGGTGTCAAAACTATAAAACTCTACATGACTAGCTTCAAAACCTTTTCTCCCTGTTTGGTTTTCTCCCATTATTTTCACATTTTAATACCAGAATTTAGTGACTATTTTTTAAATTAACTAGCCAATGATCTTCTTAAACAGAATATGGATTTGAGCAGTAGCATACACATATGCCTGTTTACATTTGCTTAATTTCATTCCAAATTTACATTTAAAACTATTTTGGTGGATGTGGTCGGCACAATAATGGCTCCCAAAGATGTATATATCCTAATCCCCAGAAGCTGTGAATATATGTTACATGGCAAGAGGGAATTAAGTTTGCAGATGAAATTAAATTGCTCATCAACTGACCTTGACATGGAAAGATTATGCTGGATTATCTGGGTGGGCCCAATGTAGTCACATGGGCCCTTAAATAAGGAAGAATGAAGCAGAAGAGTCAGAACCAGAGAGGTGACATCATGAGAAGGACTTGATCAGCTAGTTTTGAAGATGGAGGAGAGGGGCTATGAGCCGAAGAATGTGGGCAATTTCTAGAAGATGGAAATGGCAAGAAAATGGATTCTCCCTAAAACCTCCAGAAGGAATGCAGCCCTACTGACATCTTAATTTTTAGATACAATACACATTTTGGACTTTGGACCTCCAGACCTGTAAGATAATAGATGTGTGTCGCTTAAGCCACTAAGTTTGTAGTATTTGTTATAGCAGCAATAGGAAATTATACAGTGAGAATCTAATCATATATATAAGTACTTCCATAACTGAATAAAAGTGGCCATCACTTTTGGATGACCATATTTCACAAATCACTAACATACCTTCAGGGTTTTTTAACAAATATATTATCAATTTCAATCAAATTTTTCTTATTTATGGCAAGGCATCTGATTTCCCTAGTGAAGATTAGCTTATAAAACTAATAGGATATAAGTAGTATCAAATATCACAAAACAATCATCAGGAACTCCACTGCTAAATCTCTGCAGAGATATGGAAAGGGAAAGAATTTTTAGAAATAATTATGAGATTTGAAAATTGAGTAGTAAAAGGAGAAATATATAAGATCATATTTTTATTAATAATGTGTATTTTATTCTATAAAGAAAAAAACTATGTTCCAATGTGAGTTACTCTGATACGATAATTTTCATAGATTTTTTCCACATACATAACAAATATAATAGAGAAAACTCAAACAACCTCAGCAACTATGATATACCTCTCCTTCTATGGCCAGTGTTGTAAAAACAGTCTCCAAAACTTTTTGAGAGTTTGTAACCATCCTGTTAAAATGACATACTATTATTTCTTTTAATTGACAAATACATACATGAACAGTTGTCCTTCAACTGGACGTTTTGGCCTTGGCTCCTCAATCCATTTCACAGCTCTTGGCCCATATCCAAGTACATAATTATTTGAGATTGTGAATGATAAGAATAAGTGAGTCCTGACAGCAAGTATTTATCTGTCACTCTCTGGCACTACATCAGTCAGTAATAGTAGTTAGTTTGATTTTCATGCTCTGGATTTTCAAGTTCCAGTTATGTTGATCAAAAAAAAAAAAAAAATTCTTGCTCAACCCTCACCTTCCAAGTAAGTCAAAAGACACTAACAATTTGTATTTAAGTTATGCATTTGTCTTAATCTGTTTGGGCTGCTATAATAATATACCACATGCTGTATATCTTATAAAAACAGAAATTTACTTCTCAGGAAGGTTGGAAGCTCTAGAGGCTGGAAGTCTGACATCAGGGTGCCAGCATGATTAGGTGAGGGCCTTCTTCCATGTTCCAGGCTTTTGGTTGTATAACTACATGGTTGAAGGGTCAAGAGAGCTCTATGGGATCTCTTTTGTAAGGGTACTAATCCCCTTTATATGGGCTCTACCTTTCATGACCTAATCACCTTCCAGAGGCCCCACCTCCTAACACCATCACATTAAGCATTAGGATTCCAACATATGAACTGGGGGTTGGGGCCATAAGACCATAGTAACACACTGGCCAACATACAGTATTATCAACTTCTTCCTCAATGTCACCCTCTGTTTTATCTCTACCCCAAATCCAATTAGTCACTGTCAATTCTATGCAGCACTGTTTCTCAATTTTAATCCCCAAGTCGACCCCCATTACCAATGTTCTACTTCAAGCTGTTCTTTCTCTTACCTCTAATCTTCTGATCTAGTCCATTGCCCATATCACCTCCAAAATCTTCCTTCTTTGTTTTGAAACTTCTATTTGTTACCATTTTCCTACAGAATAATCATTAAATCCTTTATCACAGCATACAAGACTTCCTCAGTTTGATGGCAACCTACTTTTCCAGCAGTATTTCACCCATTTTTCCCTACCTCCTACCCTCCAGCCAAATAAAACTTTCCATTATATCCTTCAAATACATCACACCCTTTCATGCTTTGTTGCCTCTGCACATAGTGTTTCATATTCAGGCATTCTCTGCCTGGCAAACTCCTGGTATCCTTTTAGACTTGCCTCAGATGGGGATCTTTGAGAGGTCATTTCTAGTTTCACTAAGTATCAAAGTCCTTCTCTGTGACTCCACAGGTTTTTGGATTCTGCTAGTTATCACACTGAATTATAATTATACTTTTACATACTGTCTGAATGAAATACAAACACTTGACTTGAACTGGGCTTCTTTTAATTGAGACTAAATACTAAATAATTATATTACATCTTCCTCTAGATTTTGGAAAATATATAGGGTATGTAATGGGAAGCCCTATGGGAAGGATGCCAAGCCAAAGATTAAATTTATATTTCTTTTTCTCTTCTTTAGCAAGGGAAGTGCCAGTTATAGCTGCAGTGTGTTTGTGTGTGTGTGTGTGTGTGTGTGTGTGTGTGAAGTAAAGTTATATATAGGTCAAAAAAATCATCTTGGGATCACAAAAGACAGCATCCTTTGGAAAGTGGGCATAGAGGAATAGCTCAGTAATCTGGAGGAAGGCGTATTTGTTTTCAAGGGCTGCTGTAAAAAATTACCACAAACTTGGTTACTTAAAACAACAGAAATTTATTTTCTCACAGTTTTGGAGGCCAGAAGTTTGAAATCAGTTTCACTGAGCCAAAAACAAGGTGTCAGCAGAGCAGCACTCCCTCCAAAGTATCTAGGGGAAAATGTGTTTTTCCATCTTCCAGGTTCTAGGGTTGCTGGCATTCCTTTCCGTGTGGTTATAACAATCCTTCCATTACTGCTGCTGTAGTCAGATTGCCTTCTTTTCTAGGTGTTTTTTTTTTTTTTTTGGCCATGCCGTGCAACATGTGGAATCTTAGTTCCCTAACCAGGGATCAAACCCAGGCCCCCTGCAGTGGAAGCACAGAGTCTTAACCACTAGACCACCAGGGAAGTCCCTCAAGCTGTGTCTTAAAATCTCCCTCTCTTTTCCTCTTATAAGGATGCATGTGATGTAATCCTGGATAATCCAAAACTCTTTCTTTGTCAAAATTCTTAATTTAATTACATCTGCAAAGACATTTTTTCCCTCACAATCTTTGGTGGCCATTATTCAGACTAATATAAAGGGAGGAAAAAAAACACCTTTTCCTGATTAAAAGTAAAGAAGGGGGCTTCCCTGGTGGCGCAGTGGTTGAGAGTCTGCCTGCCAATGCAGGGGATACGGGTTCGTGCCCCAGTCCAGGAAGAACCCACATGCCGTGGAGCGGCTAGGCCCATGAGCCATGGCTGCTGAGCCTGCGTGTCCGGAGCCTCTGCTCCACAACAGGAGAGGTCACAACAGTGAGAGGCCTGCATACCGCAAAAAAAAAAAAAAGTAAAGAAGGAACAGGTATTGCCAACAAAAATGGCAGAGTAGGAAAATCCAAAATTCCATCCCTCCAAAAAGTATTACTACTCATAATCACCTTATTTGGATCTCTGGAAACTAATCAAAAACTCACAACAACCAGGGGAATACTTAGTGAAGAAAGAAGCTGATAAATTGCAGTATTTTAAGAATTCTCTGTCAAATCACTAGCTGATGAAACAGAAACTTCAATGGCCACACACAACAAAGAATACAGACTTTATAAAAACTGTTTAGAAAACTCACTAAACAAACAAACATCAACAACCCACAACAGGGAGCACACAACAGAGGGGGTGAATTTGATTTCCAGAGTTGCCACATTATGATATTAATATGCTCCTTTGCCAACAAAAAGTTGCAAGACATGCAAAGAAAAGAAAAAGTATGTCTCACTCACAGGGAAAAATAAGTTAACAGAAACTGTCCCTGAGGAAGCCCAGACATTGAACTTAGCAGGCAAAGATTTTAAATCAACTGTCTTAAATATAAAAAGATATACTCAAGTGAACAATGTCTCATCAAATAGAGAACATCAATAAAAAGATAGGAATTATAAAAAGTAATCAAAAAGAAATTCTGATGTGAAAAGTACAACAACTGAAATGAAATAGTCACCCAGGCATCAGGGTTCAACAGCAAATGTGAGCAGGCAAAAGAATCAGCAAACCTGGAGAGAGCACAGTTGAGATTATCTAGTCTGAGAAGCAGAAAGAAAAATGAATGAAGAAAAATAAACAGAGTCTAAGAGACCTGTAGGACATCGTCAAGCATACCAGCATATACATAATGGTAGCCCCAGAAGGAGTAGAGGGAGAGAAAGGGGAAGAAACTATACTTGAAGAAATAATGGTTGAAACGTCCCAAATTTGATGAAAGACATGAATCTGCACATCCAAAAAGGTCAATGAATTCCACATAGTGTAAGTTCAAAGAGATTCACACCGAGACACATTATAATCAAACTGCCAAAGAAAAAGACAAAAAGAGAATCTTGAAAACAGTCAGAGAGAAGGGGATCATCACATACAAGGAATTCTCAATAAGATTAACAACGAATTTCTTCTAGGAACAAAGGAGGCCAGAAGAAAATAGGATGACATCTTTAAGTGCAGAAGTTACAAAAACAAACAAATTGACCTGTCACTTAAGAATTCTATATACAGCAAAATTATCCTTTAAAAATAAAGGAGAGGGCTTCCCTGGTGGTGCAGTGGTTGAGAGTCCACCTGCTGATGCAGGGGACACTGGTTCATGCCCCAATCCAGGAAGATTCCACATGCCACAGAGCGTCTAGGCCCGTGAGCCATGGCCGCTGAGCCTGCGCGTCTGGAGCCTGTGCTCTGCAATGGGAGAGGCCACAACAGTGAGAGGCCTGCGTACCACAAAAAAAAATTAAAAATAAAATAAAATAAAGGAGAAATTAAAACATTCCCAGATAAACAAAAACTGAGCAAGTTCATTAACAGTAGAACTTCCCTATGAGAAATGCTAATGGTAGCCCTTCAAGCTGATATGAAAGGCCATGAGATTGAATCAGTAATCAAAATCTATCAACAAAGAAAAGCCCAAGACCAGATGCCTTCACTAGTGAATTCTACCAAACATTTGAAGAATGAATAACATCAATTCTTCTCAAACTCTTCCAAAACATAGAAGAGGTAGGAATACTTACTAATTTATTCTATGAGTCCAGCATTATCCTGATACCAAAGCCAGACAAAGACATCACAAGAAAAGAAAGCTATAGACCAAGATCCCTGATGAATATGGATGCAAAAATCCTCAACTAAAAAGTAACAAATCAAATACAGCAGTATAATAAAAGGATTAATCACCATGACCACCTGGGATTTATGCCAAGAATGCAAAGGTATTTCCTCATATGAAAATCAATCAATGTAATACACCACATAAATAAAATAAAAGGGAAAAACACATTATTGTCTTGATTGAAGCATTTGACAAACTCCAACACCCTTTCATAATAAAAGTGCTCAAAAATTAGGACTATAGAAGGGAACTTCCTTGACATAATAAGGATTTATGAAAAGCCCACAGCTAATATCATACTGAAAAACTGAAAGCTTTCCCCCTAAGATCAGAAATAAGAAAGGATGCCCACTTTCACCACTTCTAGTCAACATCGTACCAGTAATTCTAGCCAGGAAAATGAGTCAAGAAAAAAGATAAAAGACTTCCAAACTGGAAAGGAAGAAAACTATCTCTAGTCACAGATGACATGATATTATCTATAGAAAATCCCAAAGAATCCACAAAAAACAACTAGAATGAATAAACTAATTCACCAAATTTGCAGGATATAAGATCAATAACAGTGAATTATATTTCACATCAATGAACAATCTGTAAAGGAAATTTTAAAAATAATCCCATTTACAATAGCATCAAAAAGAACATAATACTAAGGAGTAAAATTAAGCACACAGATGCAAGACTTGCACACTGAAAACTACAAAACATTGCTAAAAAATTAAACAAGACCTAAGTAAATGAAAAGGCATGTGTGTTCATGGATTCAAAGACAATATTTTTATGATGACACTACTTCCCAAAGTGACCTACAGATCTGATGCAAGCCAACCAAATCCCAATAGCTTTTTTGAAGATATGAAAAAGCTGATTCTAAAATTTATATGGAATAGTAAAGGACCCGAAATAACCAAAACAATCTTGAAAAAGAACAAGGTTGAAAGATTCACACTTCCCAGTTTTAAAACTTACTACAAAGCTACAGTAATTAAAGCAGCTAGCATATTGGCATAAGTATAGACATATAGATCAATGAAACATAATTGAGAATACAGAAATACATCCATACATCTATAGTCAATTGGTTTGCCACAAGGGTGCCAAGACAACGGAACAGGGAAAGAAGAGTCTCTTCAATAAATAGTCCTGGCAGCAGAGGAAACCATAAACAAAATGAAAAGGCAACCCACAGAATGGGAGAAAATATTTGCAAATGATGTGACTGTAAAAGGATTCATCTCCAAAATTTACAAACAGCACAGGTGTCTCAATATCAAAAAAGCAAACAGCCCAATCTAAAAATGGGTAGAAGACCTAAATAGACATTTCTCCAAAGAAGATATACAGATGGCCAAGAGGCACATGAAAAGATGCTCAAGGGCTCCCCTGGTGGCGCAGTGGTTGGGAGTCTGCCTGCTGATGCAGGGGACACAGGTTCGTGCTCCAGTCCGGGAGGATCCCACACGCCGTGGAGTGGCTGGACCCGTGAGCCGTGGCCGCTGGGCCTGCGCGTCCGGAGCCTGTGCTCCGCAACGGGAGAGGCCACACGGTGAGAGGCCTACGTACCACAAAAAAAAAAAAAAAAAAAAAAAAAAAAAGATGCTCAACATCACTAATTATTAGAGAAATGCAAATCAAAACTACAATGAGATATGACCTTACAGCAGTCAGAATGGCCATCATGAAAAATTCTACAAACGAGGGGAGAGAAAATGGTGGAAGAGTAAGATGTGGAGATCACCTTCCTCCCCACAGATACATCAGAAATACATCTACACATGGAACTGCTCCTATAGAACACCCACTGAATGCTGGCAGAAGACCTCAGACCTTCCAAAAGGCAAGAAACTCCCCACATACCTGGATAGGGCAAAAGAAAAAAGAATAAACAGAGACAAAAGAATAGGGACAGGACCTGCACCAGTGGGAGGGAGCTGTGAAGGAGGAAAGGTTTCCACACACTAGAAGCCCATTCACGGGTGGAGGCTGCGGGTGGCAGAGGGGGGAAGCTTCAGAGCCACGGAGGAGAGCGCAGTAACAGGGTGCACAGGGCAAAGCAGAGAGGTTCCCGCAAGGAGGATAGGTGCCAACCAGCACTCACCAGCCCGAGAGGCTTGTCTGCTCGCCCGCCGGGACAGGCGGGGGCTGGGAGCTGAGGCTCGGGCTTCAGTCCGAAGCTGGGAGAGGACTGGGGTTGGCTGCGTGAACACAGCCTGAAGGGGGATAGGTGCCAACCAGCACTCACCAGCCCGAGAGGCTTGTCTGCTCGCCCGCCGGGACAGGCGGGGTCTGGGAGCTGAGGCTCGGGCTTCAGTCCGAAGCTGGGAGAGGACTGGGGCTGGCTGCGTGAACACAGCCTGAAGGGGTTAGTGCACCACGGCTAGCCGGGAGGGGAGTCCAGGAGAAGTCTAGAGCTGCTGAAGAGACAAGAGACCTTTTCTTCCCTCTTTGCTTCCTGGGGTGCGAGGAGAAGGGATTAAGTGCGCAACTTAAAGAGCTCCAGAAATGGGCGTGAGCCGCGGCTATCAACGCGGACCCCAGAGACGGGCATGAGACGCTAAGGCTGCTGCTGCAGCCACCAAGAAGCCTGCGTGCGAGCACAGGTCACTCTCCACACCTCCCCTCCCAGGAGCCTGTGCAGCCCGCCACTGCTAGGGTTGCGGGATCCAGGGACAACTTCCCCGGGAGAACGCATGGCGCGCCTCAGGCTGGTGCAACGTCACGCCGTCCTCTGCTGCCACAGGCTCACCCCGCATCCGTACGCCTCCCTCTGCCTGGCCTGAGCCAGAGCCCGCAAATCAGCTGCTCCTTTAACCCCGTCCTGTCTGAGCGAAGAGCAGACGCCCTCGGGAGACCTACGTGCAGAGGCGGGGCCAAGTCCAAAGCTGAACCCCAGGAGCTGTGCGAACAAAGAGGAGAGGGGGAGGTCTCTCCCAACAGCCTCAGAAGCAGTGGATTAAATCTCCACAATCAACTTGAAGTGCCCTGCATCTGTGGAATACCTGAATAGACAGCGAATCATCCCAAGTTGAGGAGGTGGACTTTGGGAGCAAGATATATTATTATTTTCCCCTTTTTCTCTTGTGGTGAGTGTATATGTGTGTGCTGCTTTGTGAGATTTTGTCTGTATAGCTTTGATTTCACCATTTGTCCTAGGGTTCTGACCGTCTCAGTTTTGGGTTTTTTGTGTGGTTTTTTTTTTTTTACTTTTTAAAATGTTTCTTCTTAATAATTATTTTTTATTTTAATAACTTTACTTTATCCTACTTTATTTTATCTTCTTTCTT
>NC_041217.1:115955755-115956657 GCF_002837175.3 Physeter macrocephalus
TCTTTTTGTGAGTGTGTATGTGTGTGCTGCTGTGTGAGATTTTGTCTGTATAGCTTTGCTTTCACCATTTGTCCTAGGGTTCTGACCATCCTGGGTTTTTTTTGGTTTTTTTATTTTTTAAATTTTTCTCCTTAATAATTATTTTTTATTTTAATAACTTTATTTTAGCCTCCTTTATTTTATCTTCTTTCTTTCTTTATTTCTTTCTTTCTTGCTTGCTTTCTTCCTTTCTACCTTCCTTTCTTCCTTCGTTTCATCCCACCTTCCTTCCTTTCTCCCTTCCTTTCTTTCTTTCCTTTCTATTTTTTCTCCCATTTATTCGGAGCCGTGTGGATTAAAGGCTTTTGGTGCTCCACCAGGCGTCAGGTTGGAGCACCTCTCCACCTCTCTGAGGGGGGAGAACCAACTTCAGGACACTGGTCCACAAGACACCTCCCAGCTCCATGTAATATCAAATGGAGAAATTTTCCCAAAGATCTCAATCTCAACACCAAGACCCAGCTTCACTAAACGACCAGCAAGCTACAGTGCTGGACACCTTATGCCCAACAACTAGCAAGACAGGACTACAGCCCCATACATTAGCAGAGAGGCTGCCTAAAATCAAAATAAGGCTACCGATATCCCAAAACACACCACCAGACGTGGACCTGCCCACGAGAAAGACAAGATCCAGCCTCATCCACCAGAACAATCGTGGAAATAGAAGAGACAAAATGCAAGAACCATTTAACAAGGACCTAGAAGAAATAAAGAGGAAGCAAGCAACGATGAGCAACACAATAAATGAAATTAAAAATACTCTAGATGGGATCAATAGCAGAATAACTGAGGCAGAAGAACGGATAAGCGACCTGGAAGATAAAATACTGGAAATAACTACTGCAGAGCAGAATAAAGAA
>NC_041217.1:115957367-115957846 GCF_002837175.3 Physeter macrocephalus
CATATCAATAATTACCTTAAATGTAAATGGATTAAATACTCCAACCAAAAGACATAGACTGGCTGAATGGATACAAAAACAAGACTCATATATATGCTGTCTACAAGAGACCCACTTCAGACCTAGGGACACATACAGACTGAAAGTGAGGGGATGGAAAAATATATTCCATGCAAATGGAAATCAAAAGAAAGCTGGAGTAGTAATACTCATATCAGATAAAATAGACTTTAAAATAAAGAATGTTACAAGAGACAAGGAAGGACACTACATAATGATCGAGGGATCCAAGAAGATGATAAAACAAGTATAAATATATATGCACTCAACATAAGAGCACCTCAATACATAAGGCAAATGGTAACAGCTATAGAAGAGGAAATCAACAGTAACAAAATAATAGTGGGGGACTTTAACACCTCACTTACACCAATGGACAGATCATCCAAACAGAAAATTAATAAGGAAACACAAGCTTT
>NC_041217.1:115960588-115964664 GCF_002837175.3 Physeter macrocephalus
ACAAGCAGCTCATGCAGCTCAATAACAAAAAAACAAACAACCCAATCCAAAAATGGGCAGAAGACCTAAATAGACATTTCTCCAAAGAAGATGCACAGATTGCCAACAAACACATGAAAGAATGCTCAACATCAGTGATCATTACAGAAATGCAAATCAAAACTACAATGAGATATCATCTCACACTGGTCAGAATGGCCATCATCAAAAAAAATCTAGAAACAATAAATGCTGGAGAGGGTGTGGAGAAAAGGGAACACTCTTTCACTGCTGATGGGAATATAAATTGATACAGCCAGTATGGAGAACAGTATGGAGGTTGCTTCAAAAATGACAAATAGAACTACCATACGACCCAGCAATCCCAGTACTGGGCATATACCCTGAGAAAACCATAATTCAAAGAGTCATGTACCAAAATGTTCATTGCAGCTCTATGTACAATAGCCAGGACATGGAAGCAACCTAAGTGTCCATCAACAGATGAATGGATAAAGAAGATGTGGCACATATATACAATGGAATATTACTCAGCCATAAAAAGAAACGAAATTGAGTTATTTGTAGTGAGGTGGATGGACCTGGAGTCAGTCATACAGAGTGAAGTAAGTCAGAAGGAGAAAAACAAATACCGTATGCTAACACATATATATGGAATCTAAGAAAAAAAAATGTCATGAAGAGATTAGTGGTAGGACGGGAATAAAACACAGACCTACTAGAGCATGGACTTGAGGACATGGGGAGGGGGAAGGAAGCAGCCGCATGGCACAGGGAGATCAGCTAGGTGGTTTGTGACCACGTAGAGGGGTAGGATAGGAAGGGTGGGAGGGAGGGAGATGCAAGAAGGAGGGGATATGGGAACATATGTATATGTATAACTGATTCACTTTGTTATAAAGCAGAAAAACACACCATTGTAAAGCAATTATATTCCAATAAAGATGTTAAAAAAAAATCTACAAACAATAAATGCTGAAGAGGGTGTGGAGAAAAGGGAACCCTCCTACACTGTTGGTGTGAATGTAAACTGGTGCAGCTACTGTGGAAAACAGTATTGAGGTTCCTCAGAAAACCAAACATAGAATTATCATATGATCCAGCAATCCTACTCCTGAGCATATATCCAGAGAAAAACATGGTTTGAAAGGATACATGCTTTCCAGTGTTCATCGCAGCACTCTTTACAATAGCCAAGACATAAAAGTAACCTAAATGTCCATAGCCAGATGAATGTATAAAGAAGGTGTGATACATATATACAATGGAATATTACTCAGCCATTAAAAAGAATTGAATAATATCATTTACAGCAAAATGGGTGGACCTGGAGATTATCATACTGAGTGAAGTAAGTCAGACATAGAAGGACAAATATCATATGATATCACTTATATGCAAAATCTTAAATAAAATGAAACAAATGAACTTATTTACAAAACAGAAACAGACTCACAGACTTAGAGAACAAACTTATGGTTACCGGGGGGTTGGGAGAGCGGCTGGTATAGATTGGGAGTTTGAGAATGACACGTACACACTGCTATATTTAAAATAGATAAACAGCAAGGACCTACTGTATAGCACAGGGAAATCTGCTCAATATTCTACAATAAGCTAAATGAGAAAAGAATTTGAAAAAGAAAAGATACATGTATATATATAACTGAATCACTTTGCTGTATGCCTGAAACTAGCACAATGTTAATCAATGATACACCAATATAAAATAAAATAAAATAATGTCAAAAATAAAAAATAACAAGCAAATATATGGTAATAAAATGGACAACCTGGAAGAAATGGACAAATTCTTAGAAATGCACAACCTTCCGAGACTGAAGCAGGAAGAAATACAAAATATGAACAGACCAATCACAAGCACTGAAATTGAAATCGTGATTTAAAATCTTCCAACAAACAAAAGCCCAGGACCAGATGACTTCACAGGTTAAGCATAACCTATGAAACCATAAAACTCCTAGAAGAGAACACTGGCAAAACATTCTCTGACATAAATCATACAAATATTTTCTTAAGTCAGTCTCCCAAGGCAATAGAAATAAAAGTAAAAATAAACAAACAGGACATAATCAAACTTATAAGCCTTTGCACAGCAAAGGAAACCATAATAAAAATGAAAAGACAATCTATGGACTGGGAGAAAATATCTGCAAATCATGTGATCAACAAGGGCTTAATTTCCAAAATATACAAACAGCTCATATAACTCAACAACAAAAAAACAAATAATCCCATCAAAAAATGTACAGAAGACCTAAATACACATTTCTCCAAAGAAAACATACGGATCACCAGTAGGCACATGAAAAGATGCTCAACGTAGCTAATTATTAGAGAAATGCAACTCAAAACTATAATGAGGTACCACCTCACAGTGGTTGGAATGGTCATCATTAAAAAGTCTACAAATAACAAATGCTGGAGAGGGTGTAGAGAAAAGGGAACCCTCTTATACTGTTGGTGGGAATGTAAATTGGTAAAGCCACTGTGGAAAACAGTATGAAGGTTCCTCAAAAAACTAAAAATAGAGTTGCCATATGATCCAGCAATCCCACTTCTAGGCATATACCCAGACAAAACTACAATTTGAAAAGATACATGCACCCCTATGTTCACAGAAGCACTATTCACAATAGCCAAGACATGGAAACAATCTAAATGTCCATGACAGAGGAATGCATAAAGAAGATATGGTATATATAAATATATACAATGGAATATTACTCAGCCATGAAAAAGAATGAAATAATGCCATTTGCAGGATGGACCTAGAGATTATCATACTAACTGAAGTAAGTCAGAAAGAGAAAGACAAATACCATATTATATCACTTATATGTGGAATCTAAAATGAGATAAAAATCAACATACCTACGAAACAAAAACAGATTCACAGATATAGAGAACAGACTTGTGGTTGCCAAGGGGTGGGTAGGGAAGGGAAGGAATGGGCATTTGGGATTAGCAGAGACAAATTATTATATATAGAATGGATAAACAGCAAGGTCCTACTGTATAGCACAGGGAACTATATTCAATATTCTGTGACTGGTCACCTAATCTATGACAAAAGAGGCCAGAATATACAATGGAGAAAAGACAGCCTCTTCAATAAGTGGTGCTGGGAAAACTAGACAGCTACATGTAAAAGAATGAAATTAGAACACTCCCTAAAGCTATACACAAAAGAAAACTCAAAATGGATTAAAGACCTAAATGTAAGGCTGGATACTATAAAACTCTTAGAGGAAAACATAGGAAGAACACTCTTTGACATAAATCACAGCAAGACCTTTTTGATCCACCTCCCAGAGTAATGAGAATAAAAACAAAAATAAATGGGACCTCATGAAACTTAAAAGCTTTTGTAAAGCAAAGGAAACCATAAACAAGATGAAAAGACAACCCTCAGAATGGGAGAAAATACTTGTAAACAAAGCAACTGACAAAGGATTAATCTCCAAAATATACAAACAGCTCATGCAGCTCAATATCAGAAAAAACAAACAACCTAATCAAAAAATGGGCGGAACACCTAAATAGACATTTCTCCAAAGAAGACATACAGAAGGCCAACAAACACATGAAAAGATGCTCAACATCACTAATTATTAGAGAAATGCAAATCAAAACTATAATGAGGTATCACCTCACACCAGTCAGAATGGCCATCATCAAAAAATTTACAAACAATATCAAAAATGTGCAGAAGACCTAAATAGACATTTCTCCAAAGAAGATATACAGATTGCCAACAAACACATGAAAGAATGTTCAACATCATTAATCACTAGAGAAATGCAAATCAGAACTACAATGAGATATCATCCCACGCTGGTCAGAATGGCCAACATCAAAATTCAAAAAGAGCCATGTACCACAATGTTCATTGCAGCTCTATTTACAGTAGCCAGGACATGGAAGCAACCTAAGTGTCCATCAACAGATGAATGGATAAAGAAGATGTGGCACATATTTACAATTACTCAGCCATACAAAGAAATGAAATGGAACTATTTGTAGTGAGGTGGATGGACCTAGAGTCTGTCATA
>NC_041217.1:115965039-115967529 GCF_002837175.3 Physeter macrocephalus
TGGCATGGACATATATACACTACCAAATGTAAAATAGATATCTAGTGGGAAGCAGGCGCATAGCACAGGGAGATCAGCTCGGTGCTTTGTGACCACATAGAGGGGTGGGATAGGGAGGGTGGGAAGGAGGGAGATGTAAGTGGGAAGAGATATGGGGATATATGTATATGTATAACTGATTCACTTTGTTATAAAGCAGAAACTAACACACCATTGTAAAGGAATTATACGCCAATAAAGATGTTAAAAATTAAAATTAAATTAAATTAAAATTTAAAAAATTAAAAATAAAATAATAGTGCTAGGACAACTGTATAACCACATGCAAAAGAATGAAGTTAGGCCCTTACCTCACACCGTACACAGAAGTTCACTCAAAATGGATCAAAGAGCAAAATGTAAGAGTTAAAAATATAAAATTCTTAGAAGAAAACATAAGAGTAAAACTTCATTGTCTTGAATTTGTCAATGGTTCCTTAGGTATTATACCAAAAGCACATGCAAAAAGAAAAAAAAATAGATAAATTGGATTTCAACAAAATTAAAAAATTTTATTCATCAAAGGATACTATCAAGAAAGTAAAATGACAGTCTGTAGAATAGGAGGAAATATTTACAAATAATGTAGCTGATAAGGATCTAGTAACCAGATATATAAAGAATTAATAAAAAATCCTCCAACAAACAATAGCCCAGGACCAGAAGGTTTCATAGGCTATTTCTATCAAACATTTAGAGAACAGCTAACACCTATCCTTCTCAAACTCTTCCTAAATATAGCAGAGGGAGGAACCCTCCCAAACTCATTCTACAAGGCCACCATCACCCTGATACCAAAACCAGACAAGGATGCCACAAAAAAAGAAAACTACAGGCCAATATCCCTGATGAACATAGATGCAAAAATCCTCAACAAAATTCTAGCAAACAGAATCCAACAGCACATTAAAAGAATCATACAAAATGATCAAGTGGGGTTTATCCCAGGAATGCAAGGATTCTTCAATATATGCAAATCAATCAATGTGATACAGCATATTAACAAATTGAAGGAGAAAAACCATATGAGCATCTCAGTAGATGCAGAAAAAGCTTTCTACAAAATTCAACACACTTTTATGATTAAAACCTTCCAGAAAGTAGGCATAGAGGAAAATTACCGCAACATTATAAAGGCCATATTTGACAAACCCACAGCCAACATCATTCTCAATGGTGAAAAACTGAAACCATTTCCTCTAAAATCAGGAAAAAGAGAACGTTGCTCACTCTCACCACTATTATTCAATATAGTTTTGGAAGCTTTAGCCACAGCAATCAGAAAAGAAAAAGAAATCAAAGGAATCCAAATCAGAAAAGAACTAAAGCTGTCACTGTTTGCAGATGACATGATACTATACATAGAGAATCCTAAAGATGCCACCAGAAATCTACTAGAGCTAGTCAATGAATCTGGTAAAGTTGCAGGATAAATAATTTATGCACAGAAATCTCTTGCATTCCTATACACTAATAGTGAAAGATCAGAAAGAGAAATTGAGGAAACACTCCCATTTACCATTGCAACAAAAAGAATAAAATACCTAAGAATAAACCTACCCTAGGAGGTAAAAGACCTGTACTCAGAAAACTATAAGACACTGATGGAAGAAATTAAAGATGACACAAACAGATGGAGAGATCTACCATGTTCTTGGATTGGAAGAATCAACATTGTGAAAATGACTATACTACCCAAAGCAATCTACAGATTCAATGCAATCCCTATCAAACTACTGCTGGCATTTGTCACAGAACTAGAACAAAAAATTTCACAATTTATATGGAAACACAAAGGACCCCAAATAGCCAAAGCAATCTTGAGAAAGCAAAACGGAGCTGAAGGAATCAGGCTCCCTGACTTCAGACTATACTACAAAGCTACAGTAATCAAGACAGTATGGTACTTGCACAAAAACAGAAATATACATCAATGGAACAGGATAGAAAGCACAGAGATAAACCCATGTAAGACCAGACACTATCAAACTCTTAGAGGAAAACATAGGCAGAACACTCTATGACATAAATCATAGCAAGATCCTTTTTGACCCACCTCCTACAGAAATGGAAATTAAAACAAAAATAAGCAAATGGGACCTAATAAACGTAAAACCTCTTGCATGGCAAAGTAAACCATAAACAAGACAAAAAGGCAACCCTCAGAATGGGAGCAAATAGTTGCAAATGAAGCAACTGACAAAGGATTAATCCCCAAAATTTACAAGCAGCTCATGCAGCTCAATATCAAAAAAACAAACCACCCAATCCAAAAGAGGGCAGAAGACCTCAATAGACATTTCTCCAAGAAGATATACAGATTGCCAACAAACACATGAAAGGATGCTCAACATCACTAATTATGAGAGAAATGCAAATCAAAACTACAATGAGGTATCACCTCACACCAGTCAGAATGGCCATCATCAAAAAATCTACAAACAATAAATA
>NC_041217.1:115967584-115995611 GCF_002837175.3 Physeter macrocephalus
GTATGGAGATTCCTTAAAAAACTAAACATAGAACTACCATACGACCCAGCAATCCCACTACTGGGCATATACCCTGAGAAAACCATAATTCAAAAAGAGTCATGTATCACAATGTTCATTGCAGCTCTATTTACAATAGCTAGGACATGGAAGCAACATAAGTGTCCATCAACAGATGAATGGATAAAGAAGATGTGGCCCATATATACAATGGGATATTACTCGGCCATAAAAAGAAACGAAATTGAGTTATTTGTAGTGAGGTGGATGGACCTAGAGTCTGTCATACAGAGTGAGGTAAGTCAGAAAGAGAATAACAAATACCATATGCCTACACATATATATGGAATCTAAAAAAAAAAAAATTCTGAAGAACCTAGGGTCAGGAGAGATATAAAGATGCTTACATAGAGAATGGACTTGAGGACACGGGGAGGGGGAAAGGTATGCTGGGACGAAGTGAGAGAGTGGCATGGACATATATACACTACCAAGTGTAAAGTAGATAGGTAGTTGGAAGCAGCCACATAGCACAGGGAGATCAGCTCAGTGTTTTCTGTCCACCTGGAGGGTCAGGATAGGGAGGGTGGGAGGGAGACGCAAGAGGGAGGAGACATGGGGATGTATGTATACTTATAGCTGATTCCCTTTGTTATACAGCAGAAACTAACACACCACTGTAAAGCCATTATGCTCCAATAAAGATGTTTTTAAAATTTTTTTAATTAAAAAATAAAAATTATGTTTTATAATTTCCACATATTTGTGAATTTTTCAGTTTTTCTTCTGTTATTGATTTCTAGTTTCTTCCCATTATGGTCAGAAAAGATACTTGTTATAATTTCAGACTTCCTGTATTTGCTAAGACTTTTTGTGTGACATAATATGTGATCTCTCCTGGAGTAGGTTCTGTGTGCACTTGAGAAACTGTATATTAGGCTGCTATTTGATTAAATATTCTGCATATGCCTGTTAGATATATTTCCTTTTTGGTCTTTTTACTGTATATGCTATCCATTACTGAAAGTGGGGTATTGAAGTCTCCAGTGTATTGTTGTCTATTTCAGCCTCAGTTCTGTCAATGTTAGATTTATATATTTAGGTGCTCTGATTTTTGTTGCACATATATTTATAATTGTTATAGCTTCCTAATGACTTGACTTTTTATCATTACACGATGTCCTCTTAGTCTCTCATGAAATTTTTGACTTAAAGTCTATTTTGTCTGCTACAAGTATAACTACCCTGCTTTCTTTTGATTACCATCTGCAGGAAATATCTTTCTCTATTCCTTCATTTTAAACCTATGTGTATCCTTAAGTCAGAAATGAGTTCCTTAAAAAATAATAAAATAAAATGAGTTTCTTCTAGGCAGCATATACTTGAGTCATGCTTTTTTCCATTCAGTCACTCTGTGTCTTTTGATTAGAGAGTTTAATCCATTTGCATGTAAAGTGATTATTGATAAGAAAGGATTTACTATTGCCATTTTTAATTGTCTTCTGTTAGTCTTGTAGTTCTTTTATCTTTTCTTCTATTGCCATCTCCCTTTTTGTTTTCTTGATTTTTTTACATTGATATGCTGATTCCTTTCTCTTTCTCCTTTGTATAACTTCTGTAGGTATTTTCTTTGTGGTTATCATGGGGCTTACATAAAATATCTTATAATTACAATAGTCTATTTTAAGCTGATAACATCTTAAGTTCAATCACGTACAAAAACTCACCACTTTTCCTCCCCCCCACTTTATGTTTTGTTGTCACAATTTACACAATCTACTTATATTACATATCTATTGACATTTTATAGTTATTTTAATGCTTTTGCATTTTAACTTTTATACTTGAATTAAAAATATAACAATTATATTTTCTTACTGAACACCATTACAGTATTAAAGTAATGTATATGTGTCTACATATTTACTTTTACCAATGAGTTTTATACTTTCTTACACTACCATGTTGCTATTTAGTGTCCTGTCATTTTAACTTAAGAATTCCCTTTAACATTTCTTGTAAGGCAGGTCTAGTGATGATTAACTCCTTAGTTTTTATTTGTCTGGGAAAGACTTTATCTCTCCTTCATTTTTGAAGAAAAAATTTACTGAGTATAGTATTCTTGGTTAGCAGGGTTTTTTTTTTTTTCTTTCATCACTTAGAATATATCACCTCACTCTCTCCTAGCCTGCAAGGTTTCTGCTTAGAAATCTTATACTCTTAGGGCAGTTACCTTGTAAATGACAAGCTACTTTTCTTTTGCTGCTTTCAAATTTTCTCTTTGTCTTTGAGTTTTGAGGATTTGATTATAATGTGTCTCATTGTTTGTTTATTTGTTTTTTATTCATCTTATTGTAATCCATTGCACTTCTTAGATCTAGATGTCCATTTCCTTCCCCAGATTTGGGAAGTTTTCAGTCAAGGTTCATTTTTCTAAAATAAGCTTTCTGGTTTCTCTCTCTCTCTCTCTCTCTCTCTGTCCCCTCCTTCTGAGACTCCCACAATGCATACATTAATCCTATTGCTGCTGTTCCATAAGTCCCTTAAACTTTCTCACTTTTTTCAATTTTTTTTTCTCCTGACTGGATAATTTCCAACAATAATCTTCAAGTTTACTGATTCTTTTTCCTGCTTTGTCTAGTCTGCCATTGAAGCTCTCTAGTGAATTTTTCAGCTAAGTTACTGTATTCTTCAGGTTCCTGATTTCTGTTTGGTACTTTTTTATATTTTCTATCTCTTTGTTAAAAGTCTTACTTTCTCTATATGTTGTTCTCCTGACCTTGGTGAGCATCTTTATGATGGTTATTTTGAATTCTCTGTCAGGTAAACCATATATCTCCATTTCACTAGGGTTAGTTTCTGGAGATTTTTCTTGTTCCTTTGTTTGAAATATATTTGCCTGCTTCTTCATCTTTCTTGATTCTCTGTATTGGTGTCAGTGCCTTAGACAAATCAGCCACCTCTCCTAGTTTTCATAGACTGGCCTCATACAGGAAAAGACCCCCACTGGTCAGCCTGCCCAGAGACTCTAGGGACCTTTCAAACCTTCCTGCTTGTCCAATCCACTTTCTTTGTTTTTTTTTGCAGCCCTCAAGCATCCAGTGCACCAGAACAAGTCAGATGGAAGTTAGTCCCTCAGGCATCTCTCAGAGAAGTTGGATCATTGAACACTCCACCCAACTTTTTCCCTCCCCAAGGAGAAGCTGGGTCTGGAGTTTTTCATCCATTCACTCTGTACTGACCCAGGGAACGAGGCACGGTTACCTCCAAACCTCCATCTCTGTTCTCACCAACCCCTAGGTGACTAGATTTTGCCAGGTTCCATCTACTCTGAGTCATGAAAGACTGAAAGAAGCCAGTCCTTTGTGTATCCTCCATAAAAGTTGGGGCATTGGACACATGGACCCACTCTTTCCCTCCCTAGGAAGAAGCTGGGAGCCAGGGATTTTCCTCCACTCACTCTGTGCTTAGCTAGGGGAAGAGCTATGGTGACTATTAGCCCCAGTCACCGTCTTTTTTTTTCTACAGGAAATTAGATTGTGCTGGTCCCATCAGCAATCTAAGACTGGAAAAACTGAATTCAGTCTTCTGGGGAGGCTCCACAGAAAATCTGGGGTGCTGGTCATTTGGACCAACTCTTTCCGTTCCCCGAAGACAAGCTGAAAGCTGGGTTGGGGGTCCTCCTCCCAGTTGTATGACACTGTGCTAGGGACTGAGATTCCAGCAAGAAGGTATCTTGAATCTCCTGTTAGCTTCAATGAGTATGGTTTTATGTTTTCCTGGAGTGCAATTAGTTTCTAAATTTCTCACAAAAGGAACTTGTCCATGAATTGTTGCTGAATTTGTCCATGAATTGCTTCCTTTCCATAGGGGAAAGGAAAATCCATAGCTTCCTGCTCCACCATCTTTCTGATGTCCCTCAACTCATTTTTAATGATAAGGAGGAGACAATTCTACTTTCATTAGTCACAGAGTCTTTAGTTATAGAGGTATAGCATCTCGGAGTTAGTAGATTTTAATTACCATCCCATTCAAATATGAATTCCGCACTTGAGTTCCAGTGGCAGCTGAGAAACTACTTAGAGATACCAACATTGTGTCATAATGGAAGGACAAGAATAAGGCAGGGTTATGGTCAGGATAGGGTTAGAGTTAAATGTTAACTAATGAGATAATCAGGATTTCAGTACTGATATTTTTAAGAAATGGAATGCTTGAGCATAATTTTATACTGGAAAGAGTATGGCACTGGGGAGAAATGGGTTGAAGAGAGATGGGATATAATATATAGCTCAAAGGCTAGAGGAGATGGATAAGGTTAAGTGTGAAAAGAGTAGAACAATTTCTTTCCTAGGCAATCACAATAATAACAAAAAAAAACTAGACATGCTAACTCGTGCACTTACTTTGTGCCACGTACCATGCACTACATGTACATTATCTCATTATTTCTTATATCAAGCCTATGTGGTAGATACTGTTATTACTCTCATTACACAGAGAAGGAAATTTAAGTACAGAGTGAGTAAGTAATCTGCCTAAAGTCACACACCTAATAGATTGAAGAGCTAAAATGCTTAATCTGACTCCAGAGCCCCTGCTCTTGATCACTCCCATGCTTTCACTAAGGAAGGAAAGAAAGATGATAAAAATAGATTTGATTTCAGAAGTGAATAGGAAGAATACTGAGGAAATGCTTACCTGATGACCTTGATGTTCTGAATAAAGGTAGAAGCAACATCTGCTCAGGTAGGGACAAGGATGTGGCTGGGAATTGAAAAAAAAAAAAGAGTAGAGGCTTACAAAATCCATATAAGACTGGAAAAGGAGCCCTGCTATGGATTAACAAAAGAACTTCTAAGCATCATCAGAAGCCCTGCTGAGTTTGGAACGGTAGTACTCGTAATGGCACCATCAGCATGGTTATGCAACTTTCTTGAGCACTTCTCAGAAACCCAGAGGCAGAACCAAGAAGAAAGATCATTGATCCACAGCAGAGGGACTGACAAAGGGGTGAGATGGGCAGTAAATGTATTAAGGGAATTGAGGATGACGGTGAAAATAGTTGCAATATTGCTTATTGGGTCCAGGCCAAATTGGAAGGGAAGCGAAGCTAATGAATGTCAGTTGAGTCACATAGTAAGAATGAAAGTCACTTTCTTTTCGGTGTGTAGGAACTTTTAAATTTACCTTAACCATTTTATTTTAAATCCTTAATTATATAAGGCAACTTTATCTCTTAGTTGAAAGTCACTTTATATTTTATTCTTTAGTTGAAAAACACCTATATCTCTTAATTACTAAGTAGACTAGATTAAGAATCAAGAGATAGGAAATTAGACGAATTCTACACTAATGAACTATGTAATCAACTAAGTCAGTCACCTTGTGTCTCAGTTTTCTTTACTGAAAAAGAAAAAGAAAGAAAATTAGATTTAATGATCTAATATTCTGTTTCATTTCTTCTTTTCATTCCATGATTAAAATAAATTACAGAAATTTTCAAGTTAGTTCTCTAGCTTTACCATAATTAGAAACTGACTTTCCCAAATATGTGTTAAGATAAAACATTTTTAAACCAATGGCTGCACACCTTTCAACACCAACTTCATAATTTCAACAATCACAGAGTGAAATCATATACAAAATGCAATAAAAACAATTAGCTGCTCAACACCTCCATCTACAGGGTCACGATACTCTTAAAATAGAATGATAATCCACACAGCAACATAGAAAGACTATTCCTAGTCTTAAAGCTAATTAAACTAGGTTTTAATGTTAGCACCGTGCTCAATCAGTCTTTATTTATTTTGTAACTATTTAAGTTTAATTATTTTTGCTTTCTTTCAATTTCCTCTTTACTCCTTTATGTCATATAGTTCTTACCCAGAACTATAGGCATTTACTAATCAGTATTTACTAAATGCTTTAATTTATTTTTTCTTCTAGTTTTATTGTGATATAATATACAGCACTGTATAAGTTTAAGGTGTACATAATGATTTGACTCACATACATCATGAAATGATTACCACAATAAGTTTAGTGAACATCCATCATCTCATATAAATATAAAAGAAAAAAAAAGAAAAATATATTTTTTTCTTGTGATGAGAAATCTTAGGATTTTGCTCCTAATATTTTTCATATATAACATAAAGCAGGATTAATTATATTAATCATGTTGTACAATACACCCTTAGTACTTTTTTATCTTATAACTGGAAGTTTGTACCTTTTGATTGCCTTCATCCAATTCCCCCTCCCCCACCCTCCACCTCTGGTAACCACAGATCTGATCTCTTTTTCTATGAGTTTGTTTGACCTACAACACTATTTTAACTCCTGGTGTACAACATAGTGGTAGAGAATTGGAGGAAAAAGAAGGGAAAGATAGGAAAGAAAAGGAGAGTGGGGAGAGAAAGAAGGAAGGAAGTGGAGGAGGGAGAAGGGAGAGAGGGTGATGGAAAGAGAGATAAGGGGAGAAAGGTAAAAGCTGAAAGATAAGGGGAGAGTAAGAGATAGAAGAGAAGGAAGAAGAGAGGAAAGGAGAGTGGAAGTGAGAACAAGTGAAAAGGGGAGAGAATGGAAAGTAAAAGAGGGATAGAGAAAAGGAGGAAATAAAGAGATGAGAGGATAAGAGAAAGAGAGAAAGGGAAGAGAGAGGAGAGAGAAAAAAGATAGAGGAAAAAAAGGAAGTAAAGAATTGACCTGATGAGGACTAGTGGATCTACCTTTGGAATAAATGCATGTGTCATTATATAAGGTTTATGTGAATAATTTTACTTTAATAGAATCTAGACAAGTTTAGGATTCATTTGCTAAGAAAATTAAATGTTGTCTAGTTTTACACATTTGCTTTGGGCATCACTTTTTAGTAAACATTGAATTTCAAAGTGCATTCTTAATGCTAACATATTTCATCCTTTGGTAGCATATATTTTCCTTTTCATTGGCATACATTTTCCATTTGTGCCCTTCTTTTTTTTTAATTTATTTATGTATTTATGTATTTATTTATTTATGGCTGCATTGGGTCTTCGTTGCTGCATGCAGGCTTTCTTTAGTTGCGTCGAGCAGGGGCTACTCTTCGTTGCGGTGCGAGGGCTTCTCATTGCGGTGGCTTCTCTTGTTGCAGAGTACAGGCTCTAGGTGCACAGGCTTCAGTAGTCGTGGCACATGGGCTCTAGAGTGCAGGCTCAGTAGGTGTGGCGCACGGGCTTGCTTGCTCCACGGCATGTGGGATCTTCCCAGACCAAGGCTCAAATCCGTGTCCCCTGCATTGGCAGGTGGATTCTTAACCACTGCGCCACGAGGGAAGCCCCTGTGCCCTTCTTTAAGAGAAGTATTTCTAGATTTCTATCCCAAAGAATTTCACAGAAAAAAAATGGCCATAGATCAGCTTTGGAATAGGGTTTTTCCTCTTGCATCCTTTCAACAATTTCTCAGGCTATACTTGGGAACTTATAAAACTGTAACTGTTTTTGGAGAGCTCTATCCAGAGAGTCTACATGCTGACATGGCTGATCTTTTTGGTATGTGTGGTTATTCACTATTAACTAATTTCTATCAGCAAGCAATCTAAGGAGATAATAGTAAGTTAGCATTTTATTGCAAAATATATTGCTTTATCAAGTCAATAAAGAAAAACACTCTTCGAAGATAATTAATGCAAAATCTAAGACATTCTGCTACATTTCACTTAAAATTACCCTCAAGGTAAAACCACGAAGGAAGCCCCTGTGCCCTTCTTTAAGAGAAGTATTTCTAGATTTCTATCCCAAAGAATTTCACAGAAAAAAAATGGCCATAGATCAGCTTTGGAATAGGGTTTTTCCTCTTGCATCCTTTCAACAATTTCTCAGGCTATACTTGGGAACTTATAAAACTGTAACTGTTTTTGGAGAGCTCTATCCAGAGAGTCTACATGCTGACATGGCTGATCTTTTTGGTATGTGGTTATTCACTATTAACTAATTTCTATCAGCAAGCAATCTAAGGAGATAATAGTAAGTTAGCATTTTATTGCAAAATATATTGCTTTATCAAGTCAATAAAGAAAAACACTCTTCGAAGATAATTAATGCAAAATCTAAGACATTCTGCTACATTTCACTTAAAATTACCCTCAAGGTAAAACTCATCTTCACTTGTAAGCATCTAAGAACTAAAACTAGAAAACTTATAAATATTATACATCTTTTAAGTGTTTAAATTTGCAGTAACTCAGTCTGTTTCAACTTAAAAAATCAAATGTTCAGTCTTACTACCAAATGATCACCATCAATAAAAACAAATATTTCAACATAAAAAAATTAAGCTGAATCAGATGATTTTTACAAATTCAAAAACAATTTATCTTTTTACTCTATTTTGAAGGAAATCTTGGGGCCTGAAATAGAAACCCAGATTTTTAAAATATGACACTCTAAATCTAATTATTTTGCATCAAATTAGCATTTCCTTCAAAAGAACAAAATAATATAACTATTAGACTCTAATTTTTTATTTTTTAACATGAAAATATTTAGTGATGTTATGAAATCCTACCTCCAACAATGGAGAAAGTATGACAACCAGAGAAACAAATAGCAGCAACATCAAAGAAAACACTGGCAAAACCCACAAAGAAATCTTGAAGTTACTTCTCTTTTCAGAGGTTTTTACCCCCCACAAGACACTGACTGGTTTCCGTGATTACTATTGTGATTCCATTGACATCACTTAGCCAACCTGCTATCGTGATAGTTTTGACTTCTATGTTAGATTTTAGTGCCAGAGAATATTCAGATAATATTATCCCATTTCTTTTTGGAGAGAAAATTGTAAACAACTATTTTTCCAAAGATGCCTTCATCTTTTTGATTAATATTTTGCCATAATTTTAAAGTTTTCCAAATTTTCAGTCTTCATATAATTGAAATTTAAAATAAGACTCCAAGACTGAAACCAGCTCAACTAATCCCAAAGAAGCTTTGAACCAAGACTTTAAATAAGTTCCTCAAAAAGCTATTGTCATCATGATTAAATACTTAAGAGTGAAATTTCTGGATCAGATGGTAACTCTATACCATTCTGAGGAAATGCCAGTCTCTCTTCTAAAGTGGCTGCACCAATTTACATTTCCACCAGCAACGTATCTGCATTCCAATTACTTCACATCCTCCATACCAACACTTGTTATTGTCTGTCTTTTTAATTATAAGCGTTATAGCAGGTGTGAAGCAGGATCTCATTGTGGTTTTAATTTGCATTTCTCTAGTGACTAATGAAGTTGAGCATCTTTCCATGTGCCTGTTAGCCCTTTATATCGCTTCTTTGGAGAAATGTCTATTCAAATTATTTTCCTGTTTCTAAATTGGATTATCTTTTTATTATTGAATTGTAAGAGTTATTTTTATATTCTGTGTGTAAGTACTTATCAGATAAATAATTTTCAGCACTTTTCTACCAATCTGTGGATTTTATTTTCACTTTCTTGATGGTATCCTTGGAAGTGCAATGAAGCATATGCCCACACACACACACAAAAAAGTACATGAATGTTCAAAGCAGTATTATTCATAACAGGCAAAAAATGGGAAAAAGCCAAATGTCCTTCATCCACTGAACAAAATATAGTACATCTTGACAATGGAATATTATTCAGAATCAAAAAAAGAATGAAGTACTGATAGCTACAACATGGATGTACTCAAAAACATTATGCTGATGAAAGAAACCAGTCACAAAAGACCGCATATTGTATCACCATATTTAAAATGTGCATAATAGT
Organism: Physeter macrocephalus; assembly: GCF_002837175.3. NCBI lineage: Eukaryota > Metazoa > Chordata > Mammalia > Artiodactyla > Physeteridae > Physeter > Physeter macrocephalus. The sequence goes on from NC_041217.1 coordinate 115,977,363, forward strand.
CAAATTTATAGAGACAAAAGATATATTAGTGGTTGTCTAGGGCTGAAAGGTGAAGGTGGGGAATGAGACGGGGGAATGTGGAGTGGCTGCCAATGGATACATGGTTTTTTGGGGGATGATGAAATGTTCTAAAATTATATTATAGTGATGGTTTCACAACTCTGTAAATATACTAAAAACCACTGAATTGTACACACTGAAAAGATTAAATGTATGGTATGTAAATTATATCTCAATAATGCTGTTTTAAAAAAAAACTAATATATACAATCTCTACATATACAAAAGGTGAGACAGAATCCCTTAAACCCTGCTACACTTCCAAAATTTATACTTCTCCAGAGGGACTTAGAGGTGACTGTGCAATTGGAGAAAAAAAATAATCAGACTTTTGAGGCATTACTGGACACTGGTTCTGTATTGGCACCAATTCTTTCTATTCCAAATGTCAGTGGGTTCCACCAGTCAGAGGAAGAGCTTATGTAGATTAGGTTATCAATAGAGATTTGGCTTAGGATTTGTCATTCTCCTGAATGTACTTCCTTGTACAGGGAGCCCAGGGTGTTTCCCAACCCACACTGTGGTTATTTCCCCAGTTTCTGGAATGCATAGTTGGAATAGACATCATCGGCAACCAACAAAATCCTACCTTTGGTTCTCTGTGCTGTGAAGTGAGGGCTACTATGGAAAAGTCAAGCAGTACTCTAAAAAGTAATACAGCATTTCTGGAGGAATTGCAGATGAATCACATCATAAAGAATTTGAAGGATGCAGAGATAGTGATTCTCTCCATGTGCCCATTCAGCTCACCTGTTCGACCTCTTCAGCAGACAGATATATCTTGGAAAATGATAGATAAACTTAATCAGGTGCTAACTCCAAATCCAGCTGCTGTTCCAGATAGTTTCTTTACTGAAGAAAATCAACACACTCTCTGGTATGCAGCGCTTGATCTGTCGATTTTATTCCTCTCTATCTGTTAGTGAAGACCATCAGAATCAGTTTTCTTTCAGTTGGTAGGGCCAGTAGCACACCTTAACAGTCTTATCTTGGAAGAAACACATTTGGAAAATCGATGAAATACAGGTGTGAATTGGGGGAGTGAGAGTATGTAGACTGATGTCTCCAAGTGGGCACAAGGTGGGTAAACATTTTTTCTCTGTTAATGCTCACCAAAGAGTGACCTCAGCGGAGGAAAATCTTAATAATTAGGTAAGCAAGATGCTATTCTGTGGATCTCAGGCAATCTTTCCCACAATGGGTATAAGAACAAAAGGATGAAGTTTCTACATGAGCTCAGCAATTTGGACTATCACTCACCAAGGCCTATTCAGCTATAACAGCAGCAGAAATGCCAAACCTGCCAACAGCAGAGACCAATACTGAGGCCCAGTATGGCACCATTCCCCAAGGGAACTAGTCAGCTACATGGTAGCATGTTTATTAGCTTGGACTAATTCCATCAAAAAGAGGTAGAATTTTGTTCTCACTGGAATAGACACTGGGAATATGAATTTGCCCTTCCAGCCCTCAATGAGGTTGCTAATCCGTGGATTTGCAAATGCCTTATTCACCATCATCAGATTCCACGCTGCATTGCTTCTGGCTAGGGAACTCATTTCACAGTAAGTGAAGTGTGGCAACAGACTAATGCTCATGAAACTCAATGTTCTTGCCCTTTTCCCCATCACCCTGGGATTGCTGGCTAGCTAGAGCTGGGATGATCTCTACTGAAGACTTAGTTACAGAGCAAGCTAGTTACAGTGCAGCACTTAGTGACTCTCCAGTGACGCCATTCAGAATGCAGTATTTTCTCTGAATCAATAATCAATATATGGTCCTGTTTTTCCCATAGCCAGGATGCATGAAAATGGAGTGACTCCTCTCCCTATTACCTCTAGTAATCCACTAGCAAAAGTTTGCTTCCCATTCCTGCAGCTTTGCTGGATTAGAGATCTGAGTTCCCCAAAAAAGAATGCGTCTACCAAGTGACACATTAATGATTCCATTAAAATGGAAACTGAAACTGCCAATTGATCAATTTGGGTTCCTCATGTCAGTAAACCAACAGAGAATGGAGATAATTGGAGTGATTGATCCTACCTTATCAAAACAAAATTGGTTGGCTACTCTAAAATGGGAGCGGGGAGGAGTATGTCTAAAATGTAAGAATTCCCTTGAAGTGCATCTTAGGAGTTCCAAGATCTGTGATCTAGTTCAATAGAAAACAACAATTCAACGCAGACAGGACTGTTAATGGCTCAGACCCTTCATTTAGGAAGATCTGGGTCACCCCAACAGATAAAAATGTATGACCAACTGAAGTGCTATAAACTATTTTTTTTTTTTTTTTTTTTGCGGTACACGGGCTTCTCACTGTTGTGGACTCTCCCGTTGCGGAGCACAGGCTCCGGACGCGCAGGCCCAGCGGCCGTGGCTCACGGGCCCAGCCGCTCCGCCGCATGTGGGATCTTCCCGGACCGGGGCACGAACCCGTGTCCCCTGAATCGGCAGGCGGACTCTCAACCACTGCGCCACCAGGGAAGCCCTATAAACTATTTTTGATTCTATTTTTCCCTTTCCTATTTTCCTACTACTGAACAAATGTTAATAGTGAGTACTTTTATATTTCAATATTTAAGATACAGGTTATCCAAAAAAAAAGTGTGACTCTGATAGCAGAAGAGCTAATATTATCCAAAGATGAATAAAGCGGACTTTGTGTATACTCCACTGGGGAGAATGTTAGCATACTTTTGGTTGCATGAGGAATGACTGCACTATGTTAACTGGAAGGATGATTTTGTTACTGAATTTTTTTGGATGTTAAACAAGGTCAAAAGAAGTGTATACATGCCAAGAAATAAGAGGTGGATTTGCTTGAAATGCAATTTACAACTCCCAGAATCCTCTTGCCAGTATGGTTTGGGAAAGGGGACTTGTGCAAGAATTGGAAGGCAGAAGTGAAGCAGGAGTCACTACTCTGAGAAGCTCATCACAGTCAGACACTGAGGGACAGGGGCAGAGGTGGCCGGCATGTAAATCACTCTCATCTGCTCCTCATTCAGCTTGTCTTCCAAACTACTGGCCCTGCTGACCCAGCAGCCCCAGGACTAACACCAGGATCTTGGCTGTGCACCCACAGAGGTAACTATTTGCAACAGACCTCTCCACAATCTCCTACTCTGAGGCCCCACTTCTAGAGCTGGACTGACTTGGCCTTTCAGAAGTGTCTGCACACTGTGACTCCGCCACCCACTCCAGGGCTTCAGAAGGATGCTCAGTGACTTGTTCTGTGGTCCTCTAACTCCCCCTTTCAGATCTTCGCTTTCGTCACTTTACCATATTTGTGTAAGGTTTAACTCCTAAAATAAATCCCTTATATCCATAATATTCATGGTGGTTTGGCTTCTCTGATGAATGATAACTAAACCCTAACTGATCCTGTTTCTAGCCACAAGGGCCTAATTGCTTATAAGTAATTCCAGGAATTATGTTGGATGGGGAAGGGACCTGTCTTTGTATAGCTGTAACCTAGCTATTCCAGCTTCATACTCCATTAGCATGTTGGAAAACACTTTAAGACCCATATTCGTAAGTTATTACATTACCTCCACTCCCATAAGAAGGAGCCCACAACCCCACAATCACCTTTTGGGAGAGAATGTATTTTTTTGCCCAGAATCTTACACCAATGAAGGATTCACATCTAGAATGTCATATGCAGTAAGTATGGATGTACTGTTTGATTGACCTATCATTAAAATTCCATTTTTTGAGGCTTACATTGATTCACTTGGTTTATATTTTCTACATTTATTAACTCCAACTTGGTGCTTTTCTGAAGGTGTCCCTCTAAAAAGTTGCAAAGCCAATTAGACTTAATACAAATATAAATTTTATGAGTGCCATATTTTAACTACCAAAGCCACTATCACCTGAAGAATGAGATAATGGTAATAGATTTATTACATCTTATATTTGACATTTTCAGGCACTGAAATTCAAACTCACTTCTGAAGGTCTGTAAATTAACTTACATCAAGTCAGTTACAGTTTTTACAACATGGAATAAATACTAATTAGTTGTTAGAGTGCTTCTCTGGTTTTGTCTCATTTATTTAAAAATAATGTCATGAGCTTGAAACCATGAATATTAACAGTTGAAAGCTCTGACACAAAATTTATCTTTAAAACAAACAGCTCTGACATGAGTAATAGAAGTCTTCATGTCCCCACAAGTCAATGTGTTAAAATTTCTTTTCTCGGGCTTCCCTGGTGGCGCAGTGGTTGTTTTGTAGATAGGTTCATTTGTGTCATATTTCAGATTCTACATATAAGTGATATCATATGGTATTTGTCCTTTCTCTTTTCTGACTTACTTCACTTAGTATGATAACCTCTAGGTCCATCCATGTTGCTGCAAATGGCATTATTTCATTCTTTTTTATGGCTGAGTAATATTCCATTGTATATATGTACCACATCTTCTTTATCCATTCATCTGTCAATGAACATTTAGGTTGTTTCCATGTCTTGGCTATTGTGAATAGTGCTGCTATGAACATAGGGGTGCGTGTATCTTTTTGAATTATAGTTTTGTCTGGGAATATGCCCAGGAGTGGGATTGCTGGATCATATGGCAATTTTATTTTTAGTTTTTTGAGGGACCTCCATATTGTTTTCCATAATGGCTGCACCAATTTACATTCCCACCAACAGTGTAAAAGGGCCCCTTTTCTCCACACCCTCTCCAACATTTATTATTTGTAGACTTTTTAATGATGGCTACACACCCTCTCCAACATTTATTATTTGTAGACTTTTTAATGATGGTCATTCTGACTGGTGTGAGGTCAGAACTAAATACAATGAGGTCATGGTAGTTTTGATTTGCATTTCTCTAATAATTAGCAATGATGAGCATCTTTTCATGTGCTTACTGGCCATCTGTATGTCTTCTTTGGAGAAACGTCTATTTAGGTCTTTTGCTCATTTCTTGATTGGGTTGTTTTTCTGTTATTGAGTTGTATGAGCTGTTTGTATATTGTGGAAATTAAGCCCTTGCCAGTCACATCATTTGCAAATATTTTCTCCCAGTCTGTAGGTTGTCTTTGCTTTGTTTATGGTTTCCTTTGCTGTGCAGATGCTTATAAGTTTGATTAGGTCCCATTTGTTTATTTTTGCTTTTATTTCTATTGCCTTGGGAGACTGACCTAAGAAAACACTGTAATGATTTATGCCAGAGAACGTTTTGCCTATGTTCTCTTTTAGGAGTTTTATGGCTTAAGTCTTTAAGCCATTTTGAGTTTATTTTTATGTATGGTGTGAGGGTGTGTTCTAACTTCATTGATTTACATGCAGCTGTCCAACTTCTCCAGCACCACTTGCTGAAGAGACTCTCTTTTCCCCACTGTATATTCTTGCCTCCTTTGTTGAAGATTAATTGTTCATAGGTGCTCTCTATTCTATTCCATTGATCCATATGTCTGTTTTTATGACAATGCAAAGCCATTTTAATTACCGTAGCTTTGTAGTATTGTCTGAAGTCTGGGAGCATTACGCCTCCTGCTTTGTTCTTTTTCCTAAGGATTGCTTTGGCAATTCTGGGTCTTTTATGGTTCCATGTAAGTTTTAGGATTACTTGTTCTAGTTCTGTGAAAAAATGTCATGGGTAATTTGATAGGGATCACATTAAATTTGTAGACAGCTTTGGGTAGTATGGCCATTTTAACAATATTAATTCTTCCAATCCGAGAGCATAGGATATCTTTCCATCTCTTTGAATCATCTTCAGTTTCCCTTATTAATGTTTTGTAGTTCTCAGCATATATGTCTTTCACCTCCTTGGCGACGTTTATTCCTAAGTATTTTTTTATGCGATTTTAAAAGGGATTTTTTGTTTACATTCCCTTTCTGACATTTCATTGTTAGTGTAAAGAAATGCAACTGATTTCTGTATATTTGTTAGTCTTATATTGGATCTTGTTTTCTTAACCCAATCTGAGACTACAGGTTTTTAATTATCTTAAACCATTTGTATTTATTTTATATTCAGATATATTTCAGCCATCTTATTTCATATTTTCCACTTATTGTATTTTCCCTTTTTTTCCCCCTTTCCCTGATTTCCATTTGGATATAACTGCTTTCCTTCTGTAGGTTTAAAAGGTAAACATCCTATATTTGTTCTTATGGTGGTTATTCAGTGGAAGATATTTATTTATCCTTACTGATTTCTTTAAGTTATCAAAATTAATATCTTTTCCTTCAACAAGGGTCCTTTAGCATGCACTTATGTCTCCTCAACTCCTCCACACATAGTCCATTATTAATATTATTTAGGTATTTTGTTCTGGTTCATTGTATTGTACTTTCCCATGTTTATTTCTTTGATACTGGGTTTTATTTTTTACAATAAACTTACATGATATTTTGTTACTTAACTCCCAAATCTCTTCTAACTTGAGAATTTTCTCCAAGAACATTTGGTGGGGGTTTGTGCAACAAGGTCTTACAAGCCAGTAGTATTTTTTATTATATTCTCACATTTGAATGACAATTTACCTGGATAAAAAAATTCTAATTCAAAATTATTTTCCTTCAATACCTTAAAAATATTACTTCATTGTTTTCTTACATATAATGTTGGTGTTGAGAAAAGTGGTCTCAATCTGGTTCATCTTCCTTCGTGAGCAATAGGTTTCTGGAAGCTTTCAGAATTTTCTCTTTGTCTTTTGTTCCTATATTCCACTATTAAATTTCTGCATGTGGTTGTTCCCTTCTCTCCCTGTTTGGCCCTGTATGAGGCTTTTCAAGCTGGGATTTTCTATCATTAATAATGGGAAGTTAAGCCTTATTATGTGTTCAAGTATTTATCCTCTCCTTTTCTTTTCTCCCTCTATGAATCCTATCAACTGGATATTTGCACTTCTCTTCTTTGTCATATCTCTTAGCATTTATTTCATTTTATTTTTCTCTTTATTCTGTCCTTCTTCCTATGGGTAAGTTCCTCAATCTTTTCTTCTTCACTAATTCATTCTTCTGCTACATCCTTGCTGATACTCACCCTAACACTTATATACCTTATTTTAATATCACATTCTTCATTCTGGATATTTCCCCTTAGTTCTTACTTATAACTTTTTTGTTCTTGCTTCAAATTACTAAAAAGTATATTTTCCATGCATTTTTAAAATTCTTGGTACCTTCTGTTCCAATAATACTGCTTCAGATGGTATATGTTGTTCAGTTTATTGTCTTTCAATTATCATAGTTCTACTTCTCAGGGACCTAGTATCTGTTTGTTTTGTTTTGCGTGCTTGTGAATAGAAGAGCATTAGCTATTCTGTCTGGAATTGTGTCATGAGAATGGCTTGAAAGTCAGTCTCTAGTTTGTCAGTCTGAGTGAGTCGAATGAGAGGGCAGAGGTTGAGGGGAGGGAGGGTAGAGAGTTGTAGACACTACAAAACTACTATTGACACTCCCCTTTTCTGTCACTCCACAGGCAGATCCTCTGATTAGGGTTTCACCCTTAAATACTTGGAAAGAAACACCATTGAAAGAAGGAAGTCTTCCTACATTATAATCCCATTATCCCTGGGCTTTTGAGAGGAAAGGGATGGAGGAGTGAAAGTCCAAGGGCAGCCAGTCTCTCCATGGCCACTTTCAGCCACATCTCACATCAGCAGAGATTTTGTGGGACTTCATTATTGCCCCTGGGCCATTGCTGCCAATTTCTGTGGGGAAAGGGTGGGCGTTAATTGTCCCAAGGAAATGGGGAAGAGGTAAGAGCATAACTTGAAAACTTCCCTCCATCCTCACTGCCTCTGGCAGCCTGCTGCCTAGAACTGCAGCCATCACACCCACCGGGCAAGATAACCTTAGCCCCACTCCCTCATTTTATAGTTTCTTCATGGTCGAGTTCTCCATCTTGACAGGAACCAGAAAACAGCTTTAATTCTTTCTGGAAGCCTTGGGCCTCACACCCATGTTATTCTTCATCATCATCCAAAATGCAATTCCCACTAGTCCGTTTTTCTCTCCCACAGTTTCATCCCATTTTGCTTTGCACTTCTTTCCTCTAAACAAATCATAATGCTCCTCTCCCTCTGAAACTTATTTACTGTGTCTCAGAGAAACTCCTCTCAGGTTAAAAATATCTTTACAACATCCTCAGCTTCTTCCAGCTCCTTGCCTAAACTGAAACTTGGGTACACCACAAGTACACAGCCTCCCCACAGCCCACTCAGGGTCCAATGCCCATAATCCCTTATATACCGGGCTTGGGTATTGGGATCAGACTTTTCCTCCTTCCCTGATGCTGCTGTCCAGATCTCTTCTCCTCTGCCTTTAGGTAAAAATCTTTGCTCCTTTAGGAATCATTCCTTTCTTATTCCTCATTACTGTTGTTTACCAACCTCCATCCACATCTCCCTGATTAACCAAAGACACTGGCAAATAACTCAAACTTTCTAGACTTCTGCCATCATTCTGGGTGACTCTGACATTCATGTGGACAGCTCACTCATCACACTCTCTTTTTAATACCTTCATCTCCTCAACTCAATACCTTCAACTCCATACCCCTCCAGCTACAATTCCAGTATTAATAATAATGAAAATCATGTTCATTTATTTTCTTTACTTCTTGCTAGAAATATCCTTAGTATTTTTATGTAATTGTCTTATTTAACCCTGACAGCATTACTCTGGATTAGGTACTATTTTTGATTATATTCATTTCTCAAATGAGAAAACTGAGAGTTTAGGTAACTTGTCCAAGGTTGGTCACACTGTTTACAATTAAAACAGCCAAGATTCAGGAAGTGAAAAAAGGATACTTGAAAATACCAAAGCATATAAATTTTGATTTCTCCTCTCCTCCCTTTGGCACTAAAAAGAAAAAGTCAAGAATTAATGCATCAATAATATGGAATCTGCTTTTTCAAAAGCAGCTGGAAAAGTTGTTAAGCTAGTAAATGAAGTAAATCATAAAAAAAAAAGTATAAAACAAAGATCAATCTGTTTTCATCTTTGTTAGAAAATACAGTCCTTCTGCTAGAAATTTCTGGAGCTGACACAGTTATTACCAGAAAATTTATGAAAGTTGAGCAAAATTGGTCCCAAGATAGTTAAAACAATCTAGCTAACGTGCTGAAAAAGAAAATAAATGTCCTATAAACCTTGATTCATGAAAGGATTCTAAGATACCTTTCCCTAACTTCATCTTTTTCAAAAATAGTGATATCTAATCTTATTTTATGAATTAACATTTTATTATTCTTCAAGCATTATCTAATGACCACATCTACATAATATTTATACATAGAGGCATAAAGAAATAGAACAAGAAAATTATTAGTATCTTCTGCTTTCAAGCTGTCTGACTACAGTTCTGAATATCTGCCAGCCTCATCAAGCATTCATTGTAAAAAAAAAAAAAAAAGTAAAATATAAAAATGATCCTGAATTTGAATGATCACTGAAGAGAAATTGTAAAACTGCTAGAAATGAAAAATGGCTTATTTGGAGGTTGAGAAAGGAGGTTTAATCATCCAAGAAAAAGGAAGATTTTGCCAGAATTCATAATTTACTCATAGAATTCAGTTATTTTACATTATTCACCTCACCCTTCTTCCTTCTTCCTTAATTAAGGTGATAACAAAAAAAACCAATGAAGTTTAAAGTCACAGTGGTTTTGTTTTTAGTGAAGAAGAAAATAGAAAAATTTTAAATTACTTTTAAAGATAATTTTTTTTAATCTTCCTTTCATCTCCAAAGTAGCAGAATATGTCAAGTATCTGGAGAGTATCTTGGAATTCATTACACAAGAATCCAACTGTCATGCTTCCCCCAACCATCCTGGCTGCAGCCCACAGTTTGTGGTTTTAGGTCCCTATCTCCCATAGGGAAGAGAGGCAAGTGGAACCAGACACCCTTCTATGTTGACTAAACTGTCCCATGCACAAGTTTCCAGAAGATTCTACTGTGGCTTCATTTAAAACAATACACATTTCAGATAATGGCCCATTATTGTCATCTAGGCTGGTTAATCCAAGGAAAGTGACTTGTGCATTTACCATCTTATACAAAGGCAACTCAACTACTCAAGCCAGCCCCAAATTTTTTCCCCCAAATGAAATAAACAAAAAACAGAGAGGGTTTGTGATCAATACCTCACCACCCCCAACAAGGAAATTCTACAGAATATGTTGTAAGGAGAAAGAAAATGACCCCAGGTTGAAGTTTGTGATGTTAGAAGCAATGATGAAAAAAGAAATTAGAAGTATGTGGGAAATCTGAATAAGCAGATTGTAGGAAACAACAATAAACATGTCTAAAACAATAGCAGTAGTGTCTAACTAGTGATTTTTTTAAAAGCTAGAACTAAAATACAGCACAGAATTGTATGTATATAAAATGAGATTGGTATTACTGAATCAATGCCTTTAAGGTTACATTATTCACAAATATAGTAATTTTGTTGATCAACTTTAAACTTACTAAGTGTGCATGTCAAAAAATTTAGGGAAGCACTGAGTGTATAACTTCCAAACTAATGTGAGAAGGAGGAGATGAAATGAGAGGAAAAGGAAACTAAAGAGAAGGTTGTGTGTTTCGACCATTAACCCACACAGACTAATACACCAGTAAATGTAAGGATGTACATAACTACATAGCCCATGATCCAGAAGTTCCATGCCTAGTAACATACCTTCAAAAATTTCTTGCACATGTGCACCAGGCTATACTTACACCATGTAAGGGAAGCAACCCCCTCAAGGTCTCTCTACTGTTCCCTCTTCCTGGCACAATCTCCCAGACCATTGCATGGTTCTTTCTCTCATCTTCAAGTCTGTTTTCAACTGCTCACATTCTTAGTGAGATCCCCTCTGATCGCCCTGTTTAAAAATGTCAATTCCATCCCCAATTCATTTTCTCTGCCTTATGTCTATCACACTTAACCACATTCTCACAAACCATATAATTTACTTATTATTTTGTCTGTCTCCTCCAACTAGAATACAGATTCTATAAGAGTGGGGATTTTGGTCTCTTTTGTTCACTGATGTATCTTCAGAATCTAGAACAGTGCCTGGCATACGGTAGACATGCCACTGAAATAATACAGAGTTTTGTTTATCTTAGCAGAAAAAAAAGAAATAACCCTAATGTCAATCAACATGGAAATGGATAAAGTGTGGCATATTCATACAAAGGCGTATCATGCAATAGTGAAAATAAATGAACTACATGCATCAACATGAATGAATTCTAATAACTAATTGTTGAGCAAAAAGCAAGTAACTAAAGAATATATGTAGTATGACCCCCTTTATGTGAAGTTCAAAATGTGAAATGTAAACAGCATATTGTTTAGAGATACATGACTATCTACTATAACTATAGACAAGAGCAAGAGAACAAAAAACAAAATCAAGATAGTGATCATGTCTGTGTGCTAAGAGAGAAGGGTAGGATGAGAGAGGAGTACAGAACTTCTATTTATTAAGCTGGATGGTAAGTACATGGGTGTTTGCTTTACCATTATTCTTGGTATATTATTATTTCTTGTATATTAAATTATAATAAAACCAATTATTTTAAAGGGCAACGCATGTTTGGCTCTTGTCTCTCAATGGTTTTCTCTGCTTCCCTGGCCACTGATATGTAAACCATGCTGCATGTCTCCCATGCTGCTGAGTGGACAAGCGTCAACTGTGACCATAAAATAAGCAGCCCCAAGGGCTATGTCTGGGGGAAGAAAGTAATAAGACTTAGTTCAGTCCCAGGCCTAGGCCTTGTTTTCCAACACAGTCCATGGAAATCCCTATATTTGGGGAGATAATAAAATGGTGTTTTGATACTTAATCTTGTCAAATCAGTTCTCAAAAACAGAACTTCACAAAGAATGAGCAGATCAAATCCTACTATTATAATTACATGTAAATGCTTACAGAAAATACTCAAAGAGACAACCAAAAATGCCAAGTCTTTATTCCACTCCTTCTTGATGAGTCAAGGTAGGATATTTCCTCAGGTAGCAGATAATTTCCTTCAGAAATAGAAACAAATCTTTTCAGCACCATGACACACTATGGCATCTAATCTTCAACAGACCATCAACTAGGGATCCAAGTCACTGTGACTGAACTGTCCATGGTACATGCCATGAGTACCTTCAGTCAATGGCCTGCACTATATTTCACTTTTTACTACAAATGACTCCTGATGATTCTGTAATAAATGGACTTAAGTCTCACAGCCTTGTAAAATGTTGTCACCTTGGATATAAATTTTATAATATTATTATAATAAATATAAATTAATGCTGACCATTTGAAGAGCCTGAACACTTAATTAATTTTGACCATTCTATATTACACCTAGATTATTCTCAACATAGAAAAAATAAATCATTTCCTGATGTTATAGTTGTCATAGGTGCCATATCTAAAAGTTCTTCAGTCACATCTAAATTTCCCTCAGTCCCAAGACAGAGACAACCTGGTGGTATTATTTATATTTGTGTTCTCAGCAGCCACAATTTTAAAGCTCTACAAATACTCCCACATATACAATCAACACACTGAGAAGCAGTATTTCTAGAGAGGTTTACATCTGTAAATGCTTGCTTCTGTTTAGGACACAATTTCTGCTACACTCAGTGATAATGTTATATAAACTTATCATCTGCAAAAAGTTTTGATACCTGGTCAATTTTTTCAATTAACACACAATTGCATTTTACAGCATCTGCACTTATTTTATTCACATTCCAAAACAAGCCCTACTGAAATGTCAGTTCCTTTATCTGATCATTAGGTTTTTCTTTTTTATCAATTATCTTTACCTTTTATCAGTCACAGTCCTAGGATTGTTTATTTCCTTATGTGCTTCTTAAGTTGTATTCTTTCAAAGCAGACATACTTTGATGTTAAATGTATGGAAAATTTTTCTCTTACATGTACACACACAAAACATTCCCTCTTGCTCCATCCCATTTTTCCTGACATAGGCAACCTTCTTGGTCTATCTTTTACTTTGCTGCTGGTGCTGGGGACAAGGATACGAGAAATATTCCACTTCTCTCTTAATAAATGGTAACTGATGCTCAGTCTCAACATCAGGGAGACCATATGAAGAGCAACTCCAGTACTCACCTCCAGTCAATAACTGTGGTGTGAAAATGTGGGTCCGTTATTGTGAAATATCTTGATGCTCCAAGAGGTACCAGAAATACACACTTGGGGTTTAAAAAAAACTCATAACTTTTAATGTTGGCAAATAATTCACTTTTTCTCCTAACACCATATACCTCAGATAAAACACTGGCCAGGTGTAGCCTATAGTGGATCCATTTGAGACTCCAATAAATGCTTCGGTGCTTCTGTTGTTGATGTTACCTTATCAAATACAAAGGTTATTTAAGATATTTAAAAGGCTCCCAAGGAAACAGAGGACTCTGGTGGCAAGTAATTAATACTGGGTTCCAAAACTCTGCAGAAAAATACCTGTACTCCTAGTTAAACAACAAAACCACACATTTCTGGTCCAGGGTCAATGCAAGTTCACTTGGGGCAGTATTGAAATGGAAAGATAAATGGAGTCAAATTACATTTTTCCCTTCAATCTTTATACACAATGAGGCTACCATTCTTCTCCTTTTCCTCTCCCTTCTCTGCTTTATCAAATCTGAAAGCGTCAAGCCATTCTATGGCTTCCCAATATTAAAAGTACCAGAATGTTTGAAATCACCAGATAAAAACAAACAAAAAAATCCATTAATGCAATTAATTCCTATTGAAGAAGCCAGAATTTCTTGAAGAAATCACTGATTCCAAGTCTAGGACAGGAATTGTATAAGAAGAACCTGGAATATCTTGACATACCAGACAGCAAGGAGGCTATCAACAGGACTCAAGAGCCAACTGGAAGAGGATACCACTGGTCAATGATGGGGCAATATAAGCTTTGCTAAAGAAAAGAATTGTGATGGGTTGAAACCCATCAAATATGTTTAAACCCATGAGTCCATTATATTTTTAAAATTCAAAAGATGATAGAGAACAAATTTATTATCTTAAATAATGGTTTAAAAGGAGAAGGGAGATCCAGCCTTGACAGGGGATCAAAGACTTTATCCTGCCTTTCTTATGTAAATTGAAACAATGGGCAACCAAATAGTTGAAGAAATAAAGCATTTCTTTATAAAAGTATTCCAATTACGAGATGAAAAAGAAATTACAGAATTAGAATATCTCCATTGAATTAACAAATTAAGGCTTTGAGTATTAACAGTTTCTAACATCAAGGAAAATCAAAACGTAATGATAATCCATGAACAATATACTTCCCAATGAAAGAAGACAGCACAACAAACAACCTGATTTTTTAAATGGGCGGAAGATCTAAATAGATATTTCTCCAAAGAAGACATACAGATGGCCAACAGGTACATGAAAAGATGTTCAACATCATCAATCATCAGGGAAATGCAAATCAAACCCACAATGAGATATCACCTCACACCTGTTAGAAGGGCTATTATCAAAAAGACAATAAATAACAAGAGTTGGCAAGAATGTGGAGAATAGGGAAACTCATGCACTGTTGGTGGGAATGTAAATTGCTGCAGCCACTATTGAAAACAGCAGGGAGGTTCCTGAAAAACATTTAAAATAGAACTAACATGTGATCCAGCAATTCTACTTCTGGGTATTTACCTGAAGAAAATGAAAACTCTAACTTGAAAAGATTTATGCACCCCCATGTTCACTGCAGTATTATTATTTACAATAACCAAGATATGTAAACCACTGAAGTATCCATTGATGGATGAATGGATAAATAAATTATGGTAAAGATATATATATACAATTTTATACATATGTATATATACAAACACACAATGAAATATTGTTCAGCCATAAAAAAAGAATGAAATCTTGCCATTTACAACAACATGGATGGACCTCAAGGGCATTTTGTTAATTAAATATCAGACCAAGAAAGACATATAGTGTATGATCTCATTTATAAGTAGAACCAAAAAAACAAACAAAAAAAATCACATATACGTGGATCAATGGAACAGAATAGAGAGCTCAAAAATAAACCCACACACCTACTGTCAATTAATTTTCAACAAAGGAGGCAAGAATACACAATGGAGAAAATACAGTCTCTTCAACAAGTGGGTTGGGAAATTCGGGCAGCTGCATGTAAATCAATGATGTTAGAACACACGCTCATGCCATACAAAAAAATAAACTCAAAATGGCTTAAAGACTTAAATATAAGACATGACACTGTAAAACTCCTAGAAGAGAATATAGGCAAAATATTCTCTAATATAAACCCTACCAATGTTTTCTTAGGTCAGTCTACCAAGGAAATAGAAATAAAAGCAAAAATAAACAAATGGGACCTAATCAAACTTACAAGCTTTTGTACAGCAAAGGAAACCATAAATGAAACAAAAAGACAACCTACAGACAGAGAGAAAATATTTGCAAATGATGCAACCAACAAGGGATTAATTTCCAAAATATACAAACAGCTCATACACCTCAATAACAAAAAAAAAAACCCAATCAAACAATGGGCAGAAGACCAAAATAGACATTTCTCCAAAGAAAAAATACAAATGGCCAACAGGCACATGAAAAGGTGTTCAACATCACTAATAATTAGAGAAATACAAATCAAAACTACAAGGTGATAACCTCAACCAGTCAGAATGGTCATCATTAAAAAGTCTACAAATAACAAATGCTGGAGAGGGTGTGGAGAAAAGGGAACCCACCTACACTCTTAGTGGGAATGTAAATTGGTACAGCCACTACGGAAAACAGGATGGAGATTCCTCAAAAAACTAAAAATAGGGGACCAAATCCAAAGCAGAACCCCAGGAGCTGTGCGAACAAAGAAGAGAAAGGGAAATTTCCCCCAGCAGCCTCAGGAGCCACAGATTAAATCTCCACAATCAACCTGATGTATCCTGCATCACTGGAATACTTGAATAGACAACAATTCATCCCAAAATTGAGGCAGTGGACTTGGGGTTTCCTTTGTGCATCCAACTTGTTTCTGGTTTATGTTTATCTTATTTTAGTATTTAGAGTTTATTATCATTGGTAGATTTATTTATTGATTTGGTTGCTCTCTTCCTTTTCATATATATATATATAGATTTTTTTTTTTTGCTTTTTCTCTTTTTGTGAGTGTGTATGTGTATGCTTCTATGTGATTTTGTCTGTATAGCTTTGCTTTTACCATTTGTAAAAGTTCAGTCTTTTTTTTTTTAATATACTTTTGAGCACTTGCTATCATTGGTGGATTTGTTCTTTGGTTTCGTTGCTCCTTTCTCTCTTTCTTATTTTTTTCTTTATTTTTATTACTTTTTAATTTTTTTATTTTTAATAATTATCCTTTTTTAATTTTAATAACTTTATTTCATTTTATTTTACTTTATTTTCTTCCTTCCTTCCTACATTCCATTCTTTCTTTTTTTCTCCCTTTTCTTCTGAGCCGTGTGCCTGACAGGGTCTTACTGCTCCAGCCATGTGTCAGGATTGTGCCTCTGAGGTGGGAGAGCCGAGTTCAGGATATTGTTCAACCAGAGATGTTCTGGCTCCATGTAATATAAAATGGCGAAAGCTCTCCCAGAGATCTCCATCTCAACACTAAGACACAGCTCTACTCAACAACCAGCAAGCTGCAGTGCTGGACACCTATGCCAAACAACTAGCAAGACAGGAACATAACCCCACCCATTAGCAGAGAAGCTGCCTAAAATCATAATAAGGTCACAGGCACCTCAAAACACAGGCACAGACGCCGTCCTGCCCACCAGAAAGACAAGATCCAGCCCCACGCACCAGAACACAGGAAGCAGTCCCCTCCACCAGGAAGCCTACACAATCCACTGAACTAACCTTAGCGACTGGGGGCAGACACCAAAAACAACGGGAACTACGAAGCTGCAGCCTGAAAAACGGAGACCCCAAACACAGTAAGTTAAGCAAAATGAGAAGAGAGAGAAACACACAGCATATGAAGGAGCAAGGTAAAAACCCATCAGACCAAACAAATGAAGAGGAAATAGGCATTCTACATAAAAAAGAATTCAGGGTAATAATAGTAAAGATGACCCAAATTTTGGAAAAAGATGGAGAAAGTACAAGAAACGTTTAACAAGGACCTCGAAGAACTAAAGAGCAAACAAACAATGATGAACAACACAATAAATGAAACTAAAAATTCTCAAGAAGGAATCAATATCACAATAATGAGGCAGAAGAACAGATAAGCGACCTGGAAGATAAAATAGTGGAAATAACTACCGCAGAGCAAAATAAAGATAAAAGAATTGAGGACAGTCTCAGAGAACTCTGGGACAACATAAATGCACCAACATTCGAACTAAGGTGTCTCAGAAGAAGAAGAGAAAAAGAAAGGGACTGAGAAAATATTTGAAGAGATTATAGTTGAAAACTTCCCTAATATGGGTAAGGAAATAGTGAATCAACTCCAGCAAGCACAGACAGTCACATACAGGATTAATCCAAGGAGAGACACTCCAAGACACATATTAATCAAACCACCAAAAATTAACTACAAAGAAAAAATATTAACAGCAGCAAGAGAAAAACAACAAATAACATACAAGGGAATCCCCATAAGGTTATCAGCTGATCTTTCAGCAGAAACTCTGCAAGCCAGAAGGAGGTGGCAGGACATATTTAAAGTGATGAAAGGGGAAAACCTACAACAAAGATTACTCTACACAGCAAGGATCTCATTCAGATTCAACAGAGAAATTAAAAGCTTTACAGACAAGCAAAACCTAAGAGAATTACGCACCACCAAACCAGCTTTACAACAAATGCTAAACGAACTTCTCTAGGCAGGAAACACAAGAGAAGGAAAAGACCTACAATAACAAACCCAAAACAATGAAGAAAATACATATTGATAATTACCTTAAATTAAATGCATTAAATGCTCCAACCAAAAGACATAGACTGGCTGAATGGATACAAAAACAAGACAGATATATATGCTGCCTACAAGAGACCCACTTCAGACCTAGGGACACATACAGACTGAAAGTGAGGGGATGGAAAAAGATATTCCATGCAAAAGGAAATCAAAAGAAAGCTGGAGTGACAATTCTCATATCAGACACAATAGACCTTAAAATAAAGACTATTACAAGAGACAAAGAAGGACACTACATAA
>NC_041217.1:116000656-116002829 GCF_002837175.3 Physeter macrocephalus
TACACCTCAATAACAAAAAAAAAAAACCCAATCAAACAATGGGCAGAAGACCAAAATAGACATTTCTCCAAAGAAAAAATACAAATGGCCAACAGGCACATGAAAAGGTGTTCAACATCACTAATAATTAGAGAAATACAAATCAAAACTACAAGGTGATAACCTCAACCAGTCAGAATGGTCATCATTAAAAAGTCTACAAATAACAAATGCTGGAGAGGGTGTGGAGAAAAGGGAACCCACCTACACTCTTAGTGGGAATGTAAATTGGTACAGCCACTACGGAAAACAGGATGGAGATTCCTCAAAAAACTAAAAATAGGGGACCAAATCCAAAGCAGAACCCCAGGAGCTGTGCGAACAAAGAAGAGAAAGGGAAATTTCCCCCAGCAGCCTCAGGAGCCACAGATTAAATCTCCACAATCAACCTGATGTATCCTGCATCACTGGAATACTTGAATAGACAACAATTCATCCCAAAATTGAGGCAGTGGACTTGGGGTTTCCTTTGTGCATCCAACTTGTTTCTGGTTTATGTTTATCTTATTTTAGTATTTAGAGTTTATTATCATTGGTAGATTTATTTATTGATTTGGTTGCTCGCTTCCTTTTCATATATATATATATAGATTTTTTTTTTTTGCTTTTTCTCTTTTTGTGAGTGTGTATGTGTATGCTTCTATGTGATTTTGTCTGTATAGCTTTGCTTTTACCATTTGTAAAAGTTCAGTCTTTTTTTTTTTAATATACTTTTGAGCACTTGCTATCATTGGTGGATTTGTTCTTTGGTTTCGTTGCTCCTTTCTCTCTTTCTTATTTTTTTCTTTATTTTTATTACTTTTTAATTTTTTTATTTTTAATAATTATCCTTTTTTAATTTTAATAACTTTATTTCATTTTATTTTACTTTATTTTCTTCCTTCCTTCCTACATTCCATTCTTTCTTTTTTTCTCCCTTTTCTTCTGAGCCGTGTGCCTGACAGGGTCTTACTGCTCCAGCCATGTGTCAGGATTGTGCCTCTGAGGTGGGAGAGCCGAGTTCAGGATATTGTTCAACCAGAGATGTCCTGGATCCATGTAATATAAAATGGCGAAAGCTCTCCCAGAGATCTCCATCTCAACACTAAGACACAGCTCTACTCAACAACCAGCAAGCTGCAGTGCTGGACACCTATGCCAAACAACTAGCAAGACAGGAACATAACCCCACCCATTAGCAGAGAAGCTGCCTAAAATCATAATAAGGTCACAGGCACCTCAAAACACAGGCACAGACGCCGTCCTGCCCACCAGAAAGACAAGATCCAGCCCCACGCACCAGAACACAGGAAGCAGTCCCCTCCACCAGGAAGCCTACACAATCCACTGAACTAACCTTAGCGACTGGGGGCAGACACCAAAAACAACGGGAACTACGAAGCTGCAGCCTGAAAAACGGAGACCCCAAACACAGTAAGTTAAGCAAAATGAGAAGAGAGAGAAACACACAGCATATGAAGGAGCAAGGTAAAAACCCATCAGACCAAACAAATGAAGAGGAAATAGGCATTCTACATAAAAAAGAATTCAGGGTAATAATAGTAAAGATGACCCAAATTTTGGAAAAAGATGGAGAAAGTACAAGAAACGTTTAACAAGGACCTCGAAGAACTAAAGAGCAAACAAACAATGATGAACAACACAATAAATGAAACTAAAAATTCTCAAGAAGGAATCAATATCACAATAATGAGGCAGAAGAACAGATAAGCGACCTGGAAGATAAAATAGTGGAAATAACTACCGCAGAGCAAAATAAAGATAAAAGAATTGAGGACAGTCTCAGAGAACTCTGGGACAACATAAATGCACCAACATTCGAACTAAGGTGTCTCAGAAGAAGAAGAGAAAAAGAAAGGGACTGAGAAAATATTTGAAGAGATTATAGTTGAAAACTTCCCTAATATGGGTAAGGAAATAGTGAATCAACTCCAGCAAGCACAGACAGTCACATACAGGATTAATCCAAGGAGAGACACTCCAAGACACATATTAATCAAACCACCAAAAATTAACTACAAAGAAAAAATATTAACAGCAGCAAGAGAAAAACAACAAATAACATACAAGGGAATCCCCATAAGGTTATCAGCTGATCTTTCAGCAGAA
This sequence comes from Physeter macrocephalus, assembly GCF_002837175.3. Lineage (NCBI taxonomy): Eukaryota > Metazoa > Chordata > Mammalia > Artiodactyla > Physeteridae > Physeter > Physeter macrocephalus. The sequence goes on from NC_041217.1 coordinate 116,002,805, forward strand.
ACTCTGCAAGCCAGAAGGAGGTGGC
>NC_041217.1:116002845-116003239 GCF_002837175.3 Physeter macrocephalus
TAAGAGAATTACGCAACACCAAACCAGCTTTACAACAAATGCTAAAAGAACTTCTCTAGGCAGGAAACACAAGAGAAGGAAAAGACCTACAATAACAAACCCAAAACAATGAAGAAAATACATATTGATAATTACCTTAAATTAAATGCATTAAATGCTCCAACCAAAAGACATAGACTGGCTGAATGGATACAAAAACAAGACAGATATATATGCTGCCTACAAGAGACCCACTTCAGACCTAGGGACACATACAGACTGAAAGTGAGGGGATGGAAAAAGATATTCCATGCAAAAGGAAATCAAAAGAAAGCTGGAGTGACAATTCTCATATCAGACACAATAGACCTTAAAATAAAGACTATTACAAGAGACAAAGAAGGACACTACATAA
>NC_041217.1:116003319-116008284 GCF_002837175.3 Physeter macrocephalus
CAGAGTAGGGGACTTTAACACCCCACTTTCACCAATGGACAGATCATCCAAAATGAAAATAAATACGGAAACACAAGCTTTAAATGATACACTAAACAAGATGGACTTAATTGATATTTATAGGACATTCTATCCAATAACAACAGAATACACTTTCTGCTCAGGTGCTCATGGAACACTCACCAGGATAGATCATGTCTTGGGACACAAATCAAGCCTTGGTAAATTTAAGAAACTTGAAATTGTATCAAATATATTTTCCGAACAGAATGCTATGAGACTAGATATCAATTACAGGAAACAATCTGGAAACATACAAACACATGGAGGCTAAACAATACACTACTAAATACCCAAGAGATCACTGAAGAAATCAAAGAAGAAATCAAAAAATACTTAGAAATGAAAGAGAGTGAAAACACGATGACCCAAACCTATGGAATGCAGCAACAGCAGTTCTAAGAGGGAAGGTTAGAGCAATAAAAGCATACCTCAAGAAACAAGAAACATCTCAAATAAACAACCTAACTTTACACCTAAAGGAATTAGAGAAAGAAGAACAAAAAAAGCCAAAAGTTAGCAGAAGGAAAGAAATCATAAATATCAGATGAGAAATAAATGCAAACGAAATGAAGGAAATAGTAGCAAAGATCAATAAAACTAAAAGCTGATTCTTTGAGAAGATAAACAAAATTGATAACCCATTAGCCAGATTCATCAAGAAAAAAAGGGAGAAGACTCAAATCAATAGAATTAGAAATGAAAAAGGAGAAGTAACAACTGACACTGCAGAAATACAAAGGTTCATGAGAGACTACTACAAGCAACAATATGCCAATACAATGGACAACCTGGAAGAAATGGACAAACTCTCAGAAAAGCACAACTTTCTGACACAGAAACAGGAAGAAATAGAAAATATAAGCAGACCAATCACGAGCACCGAAATGGAGACTGTGATTAAAAATCTTCCAACAAACAAAAGCCCAGGACCAGATGGCTTCAAGGCAAATTCTATCAAACATTTAGAGAAGAGTTAATATCTATCCTTCTTCAAAGTCTTCCAAAATATAGCAGAGGGAGGAACACTCCCAAACTCATTCTACAAGGCCACCATCACCTTGATACCAAAACCAGACAAAGATGTCACAAAGAAAGAAAACTACAGGCCAATATCACTGATGAATATAGATGCAAAAATCCTCAACAAAATACTAGCAAACAGAATCCAACAGCACATTAAAAGGATCATACACCATGAGCAAGTGGGGTTTATCCCAGGAATGCAAGGATTCTCCAATATATGCAAATCAATCAATGTGATAAACCATATTAACAAATTGAAGGAGAAAAACCATATGATCATCTCAATAGATGCAGAAAAAGCTTGTTACAAAATTCAACACCCATTTATGATAAAAACCCTCCAGAAAGTAGGCATAGAGGGAACTTACCTCATCATAATAAAGGCCGTATATGACAAACCCACAGCCAGCAACATTCTCAATGGTGAAAAACCGAAACCATTTCGTCTAAGATCAGGAAGAAGACAAGGTGGCCCACTCTCACTACTATTATTCAACATAGCTTTGGAAGTTTTAGCTACAGCAATCAGAGAAGAAAAGGAATCCAATTGAAAGAGAAATTAAGGAAACACTTCCATTTACCATTGCAAGAAAATGAATAAAATACCTAGGAATAAACCTACATAAGGAGACAAAAGACCTGTATGCAGAAAACTACAAGACACTGATGAAAGAAATTAAAGATGAAACAGACAGATGGAGAGATATACCATGTTCTTGGATTGGAAGAATCAACATTGTGAAAATGACTATACTACCCAAAGCAATCTACAGATTCAGTGCAATCCCCATCAAACCACCAATGGCATTTTTCACAGAACTAGAACAAAAAATTTAACAATTTGTTTGGAAACACAAAAGACCCCGCATAGCCAAAGCAATCTTGAGAAAGCAAAACGGAGCTGGAAGAATCAGGCTCCTGGACTTCGGACTATACTAGAAAGCTACAGTAATCAAGACAGTATGGTACTGGCACAAAAACAGGAATATAAGTCAATGGATCAGGATAGAAAGGCCAGAGATAATCCCACACACCTATGGTTACCTTATTTTTGATAAGGGAGGCAAGAATATACAATGGAGAAAAGACAGCCTCTTCAATAAGTGGTGCTGGGAAAGCTGGACAGCTACATGTAAAAGAATGAAATTAGAACACTCCCTAACACCATACACAAAAATAAAATCAAAATGGATTAAAGACCTAAATGTAAGGCCAGACACTATCAAACTCTTAGAGGAAAACATAGGCAGAACACTCTATGACATAAATCACAGTAAGATCCTTTTTGACCCACCTCCTAGAGAAATGGAAATAAAAACAAAAATAAGTAAATGGGACCTAATGAAACTTAAAAACTTTTTCAGGGGCTTCCCTGGTGGCGCAGTGGTTGGGAGTCCGCCTGCCGATGCAGGGGACACAGGTTCGTGCCCCGGTCCAGGAAGATCCCACATGCCGCGGAGCAGCTGGGCCTGTGAGCCATGGCCGCTGAGTCTGTGCGTCCGGAGCCTGTGCTCCGGAACGGGAGAGGCCAAAAAAAAAAACTTTTGCACAGCAAAGGAAACCATAAACAAGATGAAAAGTCAGCCCTCAGAATAGGAGAAAATATTTGCAAATGAAGCAACTGACAAAAGATTAACCTCCAAAATTTACAAGCAGTTTTTGCAACTCAGTATCAAAAAAAAACAAACTACCCAATACAAAAGTGGGCAGAAGACCTAAATAGACATTTCTCCAAAGAAGATATACAGATTCCCCAAAAACACATGAAAGGATGATCAACAACACTAATCATTAGAGAAATGCAAATCAAAACTACAATGAGGTATCACCTCACACTGGTCAGAATGGGCATCATCAAAAAATCTACAAACAATAAATGCTGGAGAGGGTGTGGAGAAAAGGGAACCCTCTTGCACTGTTGGTGGGAATGTAAATTGTTATAGCCACTATGGAGAACAGTGGCTAAAATAGAACTAAAAATAGAACTACCATACCATAGCAATCCTACTACTGGGCATATATCCTGAGAGAACCATAAATCAAAAAGAGTCATGTACCACAATGTTCATTGCAGCACTATTTACAATAGCCAGGACATGGAAGCAACCTAAATGTCCATTGACAGATGAATGGATAAAGAAGATGTGGCACATATATACAGTGGAATATATCTCAGCCATAAAAAGAAAGGAAATTTGAGTTCTTTGTGATGAGGTGGATGGACTTAGAGTCTGTCATACAGAGTGAAGTAAGTCAGAAAGAGAAAAACAAATACCATATGCTAACACATATATATGGAATCTAAAAAAATAAAATAAAAAAAGAAGTGGTTCTGAAGAACTTAGGGGCAGGACAGGAATAAAGATACAGACGTAGAGAATGGACTTGAGGACACAGGGAGGGGGAAGGGTAAGCTGGGACGAAGTGAGAGATTGGCATGGACTTATAAATACTACCGAATGTAAAATAGATAGCTAGTGGGAATCAGCCACATAGCACAAGGAGATCAGCTTGGTGCTTTGTGACCACCAAGAGGGGTGGGATAGGGATGGTGCGAGGGAGTCACAAGGGGGAGGAGATATGGGGATATATGTATAGCTGATTCACTCTGTTACAAAGCAGAAACTAACACACCATTGTAAAGCAATTATACTCCAATATAGATGTTAAAAAATAAAAATAAAAAAATAGATTAAAAAACTAAAACTATAGTTTCCATATGATCCATCAATCCACTCCTTAGCATATTTCCAGACAAAACTATAATTAAAAAAGACACATGCACCCCTATGTTCACAGCAATACTATTCACAATAGCCAAGACATGGAAATAACCTAAATGCCCATCAACAGATGAATGGATAAAGAACATGTGGTACATATATACAATGGAATACAGCTCAGCCATAAAAAAAGAATGAAATAATGCCATTTGCAGCAACATGGATGGACCTAAATATTATCATACTAAGTGAAGTAAGTCAGAAAGAGAAAGACAAATACCATATTATATGAGTTATATGTGGAATCTAAAATATGATGCAAATGAACTTATCTACAAAACTGACTCACAGATATAGAGAACAGACTTGTGGTTACCAAGGGGGAGGGGGGAGGGACTGGATGCATTGGGAGTTTGGGATTAGCAGATGCAAACTATTAAACATAAAATGGATAAAAAAACAAGGTCCTACTGTATAGCACAGGGAACTATATTCAATATCCTGTGATAAACCGTAATGGAAAAGAATATTAAAAAGAATGTATATATATATATATATATATGTATAACGGAATCACTTTGCTGTATAGCAGAAATTAACACAACATTATAAATCAACTATACTTGAACAAAATAATTTTTTAAAAAAACTCATAGATACAGAGAACAGATTGGTGGTTGCCTGAGGCAGGGGTGGAGGGTGAAAGAAAAGAGTTAAGGGAGTCAAAAGTTACAAACTTCCAGTTATAAAAAATAAGTCATGGGGATGTAATGTACAGCATGGTGGCTAATAATATTGTATTGCATATTTGAAAATTGCTAAGAGAGTAAATCTTAAAAGTTCTCATCACAAGGGACTTCCCTGGTGGTCCAGTGGCTAAGAGTTCGTGCTCCCAATACAGGGATAGGTGTGATATTAAAAGAATATGCTCAAGGACAGGAATAAAGACAGAGACGTAGAGAATGGACTTAAGGACACAGGGAGGGGGAAGGGTAAGCTGGGACAAAGTGAGAGAGTAGCATGGACATATATACACTACCAAATGTAAAATAGATAGCTAGTGGGAAGCAGCCGCATAGCACAGGGAGATCAGCTCAGTGCTTTGTGTCCACCTAGAGGGGTGGGATAGGGAGGGTGGGAAGGAGACGCAAGAAGG
>NC_041217.1:116008318-116034398 GCF_002837175.3 Physeter macrocephalus
CCCGTGAGCCATGGCCACTGAGCCTGCGCGTCTGGAGCCTGTGCTCCGCAATGGGAGGGGCCACAACAGTGAGAGGCCCGCGCACCGCAAAAAACAAAAAAAAAAAGAGGGAGGGGATATATGGGGATATACATGTGCATATAGCTGATTCACTTTGTTATACAGCAGAAACTAACACAACAATGTAAAAAAATTATACTCCAATAAAGATGTTAAAAAAATTTATTGTAAGTAGCAAACCCCTTTTGGAAGAAAGTAGCTACAGGCATTTACCTGGTCGTATCTGCAGACTCCCTCTAGATGCACAGCTATATTTTCTCAGGCTTGTGCCAAAGACCCAGTGGTGGGTGGAGTAGAATAAGTCACCACCAGGATAGTCATCCAAAGAAAATTCTGTGCCAGGAGTGAGCAAACCAGCGACTGGGAAGGGATGCAGAAGGCCCAAGAGCCAAAAGAGTTTAATTGAGCTAGGACTCAAACTGGAACCGTCAAGCAGACCGAAAGCCAGAGAAACGGAGTCTAGGTCAAAACCAGGCAGTCAGAGATGAGATCAAGATCCGAAGACTTAAGGACAATATAGAAACTGAACTTAACACAACCCAGCAGAACCCTGCCTAACAATAGGCAAGGACCCCTAGTACCTTAATTGAAAATCTAAAAAGTATTGTTACACAATGCAGCTTTTATCTGAACACTAAAAGTAGCCCTAAATTTTTTACAAGCATAGCTAACGGAAAAGAATTCTTCTTCTTGTAGAGATTTTTAAAAAGACAAAATTAACGTAGTAGTGGTAGTTGAAAACAAAACCTTGAAGATCAATTTCTGTCATAGAATGAAGAATTACCCTCTGTTCTATGGTGTTCTATAAATCGATGGAGAAAAAAATACTGTTTAATATTAAATAACTCCGATGGCAATGAAATTCAAAATAGTCACTTTTCTTTGAGAAAGTAAGGTTGGTTTGTTTCTTTGTTTTAATTCCCCAGTGTCAGCACTGTGACTCAAATTCAGTGGACCCCTCAATACACATTTGACAACTAAATGAAGGACAGTTTTGTGTGTCTGGCCCATAAAGCTTTCCTTTGTACTCATTTCTCAGTGAAATTATAATCTCTTTCTAATCTGAAATTTCTTCAAAACTATATCAAAAGTGAATTTTTCACTCTGAAATTTCTGTATAAAACTAATCAGGGCAGAAAGATTGGATTCCATGAAATTTGTTTCTAAAATGGCTCAGTAGAAAAAGAAATGTGTCATAAGGATGTGCTTTAAGCTTCAATCTTTAGCGATGATTCATTCCAGTTTCAGAACATACACCTGCAATGTTGGCATCTTGGACAGAAATTGCTGCTTCAGAATCTGTCACTCTATTTATTGCTCCTTACTCTAGACTCAACAAGAGGTGGAATTACTGGTACAAATAACTATTACATGGGACTACAGTAATTAGAAAGCTGTTGGTTTGTAATTGACAGTTCGTTTCAGTTCTTTCATAGTCAGTGAACACATAAAATGAAAATGATTTCACATTTGACAGGTTAGGTTGTTTCTTGTTAATAGAGTGTAATAACACAGGAGGGCAATATTTGGATAAACTAACAGGTATATGAGGGGCCTGCATTTGTTCGTTAATACATTTTATAACAAATGTAGATCTTGCAGGAAAAACTACTCTGCAGTGAAAACAAATTATTGGTTAGAGGTACTTGGTTCAAGAAGCCAACAACTGTCAGATTGAATTTCTACCCTTTCAATCTGCTTTTCTGCAGATCTTCCTAAAACCTCATTCTTTAAAAAAAAAAAAAAATTACTCAACTCAGTGAGAAGGAAAATGTTTCACTGTGGGGAGTTTAGACCTGGAAAGAAATAGAAAACAGGTTATTTTCATGGCAGGCCTTTGTTTATATGTTTAAGAAACAAATTCTTAGAATATTTGTGAAGAAACACGTTACTCTTAGACATCAATCAGAAATCAACATGTCAGGAACTGTCACTTCCTGCCAAGATGGAGTAACAGGGACCAGTTTACCCTTCCACCTTAAACAACTAGAAAACCAAACAAAATATATGGAAAAAAATGATTTTCAGACATTGGACAACAGGCAGCATGAGACTTGATCCCTGGGAAAAGAGAAACAGATGAGATAAGTCCTAGAAGAAGTTCCAGGCTGCAGCACAGAGCATGTGTGACCCAGACAGAGATCAATGGTATCACTGGATTGAGGAGACAGAGATTAAAATACAGGGAGGCCAAGGAAGCTAGAATGTGTAGGAGAAGCTCCCCAAAGACAAGAGAGCTGCAAAGAGAGAATGCAGAGGGGTCTATTTCACTCTTGACAATTACAATGTGACTATTTCAGCATGCATGAAACGAAACTACCCCAGGCCAGGCAAAGAACCAATAGCCCAAACAATTCCTTGAACTCACACAGGGCTAGGAATATTTTGTGTTCCCACCAGCCAGAATGGAAAGAGGTCCTAATAGGCAAGGTATTGTGTAAAGCCTTCAGAAAGGTATCACCTCAGTAGTGAAACTAAATTAGCCCTAGACTAAATACAGCTTTTGGTCTGCCCTAGTAACGCTTAAAAGCAAGCCTCAAAAGGACCACACTTATTTTAAGTAACTTAACTTCATACCAGAACAAAGTCTGACACCATTGAAAGGAATATAACCAAAGCTATCACCCAATGACATAAAATTCCCAAAGTCTGGCACCCAATCAAAAAATGCCAGTAATATGTTTACCAGAGAGAAAGGGGACTGGGAGGTGGTCAACTGGGGTGAAGGGGATCAACTGTACAGTGACGAATGGTAACTAGACTTTTGAGGGTGATCACTTTGTAGTGTATACAGATGTGGAATTACAATGTTGTACACCTGAAACTTATGTAATAAAAAAAATAGTACTATATGACACACAGTTAGAAGAAAAATCAAACAATAGAAACAGATCCAGAAATTATAGAGATGATGGGATTAGCATAAAAGGACATTAAAATAATTACATAACGACACTTCTCATATCTCTTTCTTCGTGGTCCTCGAATTGTTTCACACCTTCTCATTCTCCAGTTGCCCCAAAGCTCTCCCTCATCACCCCCTAGCCCACATGGTCTTTTCTCCCCACGCCCCCCAGCCCCAATTTACCCTCCCTGCCAATTCTCTGGTTCTAAATCACAAAAATCTAAGAACAAGTCAACTCTAGACTGGGGAATACAGAGGGCTGGGGCAGGGCAGTGAGTCTGGAAACATTCTCATACTTATAATTTTAGTCTCTCTGTTCATACAGATCCAAATGGAGACAGTGAGTGTTCTTCTGAGGTCAAGTGAGGTTTACTGTTTTCTCTCACAGTCCAATCAGCACTCTGTGGCCTTAGCTTTGCTCAAAGATCCAGGCAGAAACAGTGGTAAAAAATTGTTTTGGATTTTAATACAATTTAACCCCCAGTGGAAGAGCAGGTATGGTTAAGCCCAAATCAGGGTGGCAGAAATGCTTTCTCAAGTGGGAAAAGGAGGGACTGACAAACCTGCGTTTGGGAAATATCAGCTCTGCCCACCACCCCCATGTTAGCTCCACATGTAGGAGGTAATGTTTTTAGACCCAAGTCAGGGGCTCTTGGGGTCTTCCTGCCTCGGTGGAGCTTAGGCCCATACGGATGAGGCAGGAAGAGTTAGCCTTCAGTTCAAGGTAGCAACTGAAATGTTCTTGTTTCTTATCCATGCCAAGCCTAGGTGAGATTTTTAATTAGGTAAAAACTGAAAACCTCTCCCTCCCATAAAAGCACCCTTTTCCTTTCTTCTAATAGCTGTATCTTTGTCCCAAGTGTTCATATTCTCACAAATTCCCATTCTTGTTCCTAGATGCCTGTTGGAATAAACTCCACTATGATAGGGACAGATAGCAGGTTAATCCCTATGTAGAGATGGGCCTTTCCCTTCTTCACAAAGCCTTTTTACACACATAGCACTCATCTCCACAAAAATTTGTGACATGGACATCATTATTACTGTTTTACACTTAAAGAAAAGGGTTCAAAACTATTAAATGAAGACAGAGCCAGGCTTCAGGGCGGAGGATCCCACGCATGAGTTGGAAAGCTAGCGTTTGCTTTCTGGCCCTGCAGTTACAACCTGTGACAAATCAGTTAAGTACTCTGAGCCCTCTTTTCTGGAGAAGGGAGAAGGTTGTCTACTTCACAGTTTTGTTGCTAGGATTACATTTTTAATTCAGGCAAGAGGCTTGGCAAACATCAGCAAATGTCACTTTGGAGCCCGTTGGAGGTCACAGGTCACAGGGTCAATAGGGTCCTCAGGATCCCCTTTCTTGAAGCTGCCTGTGACACTGACAGGCTGGAGCAGAGCTGGGTGGGTATGCCCTGGAGCTCTGCTCCTAGTGTGGAATTCCATCCACCTCTCTCTTTATGAGACAAGCATGAGCTCATCCCTGAGAGGGGAAAAGAACACCTGGGTTCACGCAGCTGGCAGCGTGAGCATAGATGCCAACTGGTTAGGAGTGGGAGGAAACAAGAGCTGCCCCAAACCTGGAAGCCTTGGAGGACCAGGTGCTAAGGGCCCAGCTAATTCAGGTTACACAGCTCTGAATCAGTCTCCAAAGCAACTCAAGGAACTAATTGCACTGCCTGTCTCCACAATAAGATATCGGTAAAGACTCATGCACACTACAAATCATTGATGATTTATACTGACTTTCCTGTTCCACATTTAAAACTGGTCCTTGGGACTAGCCATGAAGCATACAAAATGAGATAAATGGGTGTTTGGAGATAAAAGTAACCCCTCAGTCCCAACTTCTGCTCTTGCTGCCCTGGGCTTTAGAAGCTTGATAACATCGGGTTTGTATGCGTTGTTGTTAATCTTTTTGGCTCATTAACCCCTTTGAGAATGAGGCAAGCTATTGACTCTCAAGCCTGGAAAAGCACATATATACATATGCTCACCCCAAAATTGCATGTAATTCCAACAGATTCCAGGTAGATCCCAAGTTTCAAATCCTGTGAGATAGTTCACTAGACCCCATCTATTAGAAGAAAACTGAGTCCCAAAGGAGTCAACTAATTTTCCCAAGGTAGTGAATTGATTAACAGAAATGTGAACACAGATCCTGTGACTCCAAATGCAATGCTTTTCCTACCGCCCACTCGGGTTTATCCCAGAGCTCCACAGACAACCCAACCACAGACTGGGCTCTTCTGAGGTCTCACTTCCCAGGTGCTTTAGAAAGGTGAGTCACCTGTAGGCAGTGACTGCATCTGTCACTTTCTGTGGGTACAACCACTCGAATTCCCGGCATAGGTTTATTCATTTACACATATTTACTAAGCCCCACCTATGGGCCTGGCACTATGGGCTTCAGGGATACAGAGCTGAAGAAATATATATATGTATCAGCACTGCCAGCATGGAGCTTACGATCCAGTTTGCTACCTCACCTCTGAAAGGCAGCAAACCCCTAAAATGGTAATTTGTTTCTATAGCACTCTGTATATTATAAGAAAAGTTATAAAATAGTCATAACTTTCAACACTGAAATGTGTGTGTGCACATGTATTTTATATGTGTATATTATATATATAGTCAATAAGCTTTGAGCTAGTTCACTGACATATATACGTTACCTTAAAACAGATGTTGTTGGTAATTAATGGTAAAATGTGATTGATGGGTTGGTTAGATATTTTTTTTAATTCTCAAAAATAAACTAATTGGCTTGACCTCATTGGAAAATATAATTTAAAAGACATTTTGAACAACTTGTCCTCATGATTCTAGACTCTCTACAAATTTATAATTCAATAACTCTTTGATATTATGATCACACGTTACTCGAAAATATTGTTTTTGAGAGTGGTGTGGAAGGAAAATGGCATGCTTGAACGGGGTAATCGCACTCCACTGCCAGTTGGAATCTTTTGGAATTTAAAAAAGCTGTTAGCTCTGGCTTCCCTGGTGGCGCAGTGGTTGAGAGTCCGCCTGCCGATGCAGGGGACACGGGTTCGTGCCCCGGTCCGGGAAGATCCCACATGCCGCCGAGCGGCTGGGCCCGTGAGCCATGGCCGCTGAGCCTGCGCGTCCGGAGCCTGTGCTCCGCAAAGGGGAGAGGCCACAACAGTGAGAGGCCCGCGTACCGCAAAAAAAAAAAAAAACAAAAAAAAAAACTAAATATTTGTCTAATGTCACTATGTTTAATAATAGATTCAAGCAAAAATGCGAAGGAGAAAGAGAGGAGAAGGGGAAGAAGGAAAAAGGGAGGAGGAGAAAGAAATAAAAACAGTTTGAGATGTGGTGAGTAATCAGTCTGCTGGATAAACTCCTATTTGAAGTGTATATATGTGTAATCTTATCACCAGATATATGTAGAAATTTCTTTCCCAGGCACTAATATTGGAAATATTCTTATCCTAGTAAGGAACAATGCAACAAGCCAAAAACAAAATCCCAGACCAACAGAAAACATTATAACTATCTGAAATAACTCATTACCAATATTATTTAAGGTAAGAAGGTAATTTTCTTCCATAAAATGCCCTCTCCACCTCTCCCCATTTTGCCCTCTCTGACTGGACACGACAATGTTCCAGAATGAAGTTTCCTTTCTGGCACAGCCTTTCTTTTTTTTTCAATTGAAATATAGTTGAAGTACAGTATTATGTTAGGTTCAGGTGTACTATATAATTACTTGACATTTGCATACATTATGAAGTGATCACCACCATGTCTAGTAACCATCTGTCCCAATACGAAGTTATTAAAATATTATTGACCATATTCCTTATGCTGTACATTACATCCCTGTGACTTATTTATTATATAACTGGAAGTTTGTACCTCTTAATCCCCTTCACCTATTTCTTCACCCTTCAGCCCCCCTCCCCTCTGGCATTCACCCATTTGTTCTTTGTATCTATTAGTCTTTTTTTCATTTTGTTTGTTTGTTTTCTTTTGTTTACTTTTTATTTTATATTGGAGTACAGTTGATTAACAAAGTTGTGTTAGCTTCAGGTGTACCACAAAGTGATTCAGTTATGCATATACATGTATCTATTCTTTTTCAAATTCTTTTTCCCAATTAGGCTGTTACAGAATATTGAGCAGAGTTCTCTGTGCTATACAGTAGGTCCTTGCTGGTTATCCATTCTAAATACAGCAGTGTGTACATAGTTAGGGAGTTTGGAATTGACATGTTTTGCTTTTTTTAGACTACATACATGTGAGATCATTCAGTACTTGTCTGACTTACGATAGCATAATACCTGTAGATCCATCCATGCTGTCACAAATGGCAAGATTTAATTTTTTATGGCTAAGGAATATTTGTGTTTGTGTGTGTGTGTGTATCTCACATCTTCTTTGTCCATTTATCTATTGGTGGACACTTAGGTTGCTTTCCTAACTTGGCTATTGTAAATAATGCTGCAGTAAACATAGGGGTTCAGGAAAATACCCACTTTAGGCAAATACCCATAAGTGAAATTGCTGGATTATATAGTAGTTCTATTTTTAATTTTTTGAGGAAACTTCATAAGGTTTTCCATAGAGGCTGCACCAATCTACAATCCCATCAACAGAGCACAGGGGTTCCATTCAATCCACATCCTCACCAACACTTTTTATTTGTTGGGGTTTTTTTGGTTTTGGGGTTTTGGTTTTTTGGGGGGTTTTTTTGTTTGGTTTTTTGTTTTGTTTTGTTTTTTGATGATAGCCATTCTTACAGGTATGAGGTGATACCTCATTGTGGTTTTGATTTGCATTTCCCTGATGATTAGTGATGTTGAGAATCTTTTCATGTGTCTGATGGCCTTCTATATGTCTTCTTTGAAAAAAATTGATTCAGGTCCTCTGCCCATTTTTTATTCAGGTTGTTTGGTTTTTTTTTTTGATGTTGGGTTGTATGAGTTCTTTATATATTTTGGATATTAACCCCTTATTGAATATATCATTTATAAATAGCTTCTCCCATTCAGTAGGCTGACTTTAAGTTTTGTTGATAGTTTCTTTTGCCGTGCAAAGCTTTTTAGTCCCATTTGTTTATTTTTGCTTTTGCTTCCCTTGCCTGAGGAGACATATCCAAAAAATATATTGCTAAGACCAATGTCAAACAGTATATTGACTATGTTTTCCTTCTTCTTTCTCTTTTTTGTATGTGTATCTATTATAGGTTTTTGGTTTGTTGTTACCAGGACATTCATATATAACATCATATAAATACATGTGATTATTCTAAGTTGATGATCCCTTAAGTTTGAACACATTCTAACAACCCAGCATTTTTACTCACCCCACCATGTTTAACATGTTTGACATCATATTTTACATCTTTTTGCTTTGTGTTTCCTTTAACTACTTATTATCGATATAGATGATTTTACTACTTTTGTCTTTTAACCTTTCGACCAGCTTTATAAGTCGTTGATTTACTACCTTTACTGAATATTTGCTTTTACCAATGAGATTTTTCCTTTCATAATTTTCATATTTCTAGTTGTGTCCTTTTCTTCTCTGCCTAGAGAAGTCCCTTTAACATTTCTTGTAAAACCAGTTTAGTAGTGCTGAACTCTTTTAGCTTTCGCTTATCTGTAAAACCCTTTATCTCTCCCTCAAATCTGAATGATGGCCTTGCTGATTAGAGTATTCTTGATTGTAGGTTCTTTCATTACTTTGAATGTATCTACCATTCTGGCCTGCAAACCTTCTGTTGAAAGGAAGCTGATGGTCTTATGGATATTCCCTTGTACATTGCTTGCTTCTTTTCTCTTACTGCTTTTAAAAATCTCTCTCATTTTTGTCATTTTAATTATAATGTGCCTTGGTGGGGATTTCTTTGGGTTGATCCTGTTTGGGATTCTTAGTGCTTCCAGGACCTGGATGTCTGTTTCCTTTCCAAGGTTAGGAAAGTTTCCAGCTATTATTTCTTCAAATAAGTTCTCTGCCCCTTTCTCTCTCTCTCTTCTCCTTCTGGCATGTCTACAATGCAAATGGGAGTACACTTGATGTTGTCTCAGAAATCTCAAACTATCTTCATTTCTTTTCATTCTTTTTTCTTTTTCTGTTCAGCTTGGATGATTTCTATTATTTTGTCTTCCAGAGCACTGATCATTCCTCTGCATCATCTAATCTACTGTAGATTCCTTCTAGTACATTTTATATTTCACTTATTGTATTCTTTAGCTGTTTTGTCCTTTATATTTTCTAACTCTTTGCTGAAGTTCTCACTGTGTTCATCCATCCTTTTCCCCAGTTCATTGAGCATTCTTTATGACCATTGCCTTGAACTCCTTATTGGGTAGATTGCTATCTCCTCTTTGTTTACTTCTTTTTATAAGGTTTCTTCTTGTTCTTTTGTTTGGAACATATTCCCCTGTCTCTTCATTTTGTCTAATTCTCTGTGTTTATTTCTATGTATAGGTAGGTTGGTTATGTTTCCCAAACTTGAAGAAGTGGCTTTTTGTAGGAGATGTCCTATGGGGCCCAGCAGCACACTCTGCTCTGGTCATCAGACCTATATGCTGTAGGGGGCCCCTCTGTGGGTTGTGTAGTCCCTTCTGTTGTGGTGGGGGCAAGTACTGTATGTATACTGGTGGGTGGGGCTGGTGCCTAGCCCTGTTGGCTGCCAGGCCCTGCCTCATGCAGTGGCTGCCAGCCCATTGGTGGGTGGGGCTGGGTCCCAGCACCACTGGCTGCGCAGCTCAGGGGGTCTGAGGCTGATGCCAACTTGCTGGTGGATGGGGCCAGGTCCCAGTAAGTTGGGTGCATGCCTGGAAGGTGGCAGATGGGGCCAGGGCTGGTGCCAGCCCACTAGTGGGCAAGGCAGTGTCCCAGGGCTGCTGGCTGTGCAGCCTTTGCATGGGGTAGGGGTCTTAGGTTCCATCAGCTGTTGGGTGAGTAAGCCCCAGATGCTAATAGGCTAGAGGGAAGACTCCAAAATGGAGTTTGTCAGCACCAGTGTCCTTGTGGTAGAATGAGCTCCCAAAAATGTTTCCTGCCAGAGTCTATATCCCCGAAGGGAGTCCCAGTTGCCTCCTGCCTCTCCAGGAGGTTCTCCAAGATCAGCAAGTCAGTTTGATGCAGGCTCCTTTCAAATTCCTGCCTCTACCCTGGGTCTCAGAGCATGTGAGATTTTGTGTGAGCCCTTTAAGATCAGAGTCTCTGTTTCCTATAGCCACCTGGCTCTCCCATATGCAAGCTCCACTGGCCTTCAAAGCCAGGTGTTCTGGCTTTGAAGGGGCTCATCTTTCCAGAGCAGAACCCCCAGGCTGGGTGACCCAATGCGGGACTCAGGCCCCTCACTCCTTGAGGAAAACCTCTGCAATTGTGATTACCCTCCCATTTGTGGGTCACCCACCCCAGGGGTGTGGGTCTTGACTATAGTGCATCTCTCTCCCTCCTACGTATCTCATTGTGGTTCCTTCTTTATATCTTTAGTTGTGGAAAATCTTTCTTGCTAGTCTTCAGGTCGTTCTCGTGGATAGTTGCTCTGTAAGTAGTTGTAATCTGGTGTTCCCAGCGAAGGAGGTGAGCTCAGGGTCTTCCTACTCTGCCGTCCTGACCACTCACCCTTGCACAGCCTTTCTTGTCTCTCTGTTTCCTACTAGATGTAAGCTTCTGAATGTGTTTTCATTCAGCCTTGTTATAAGAAAATCCATTCTGTATCAAACCAAAGAAACCAAATCTATACAGTGGCATGACATTACCATTCAACGTTCCATCAGGAAACATCATCTTAAAAGTTGATTATCACTCAAGAAGAATAAACACTAAAATTTTTTAAAAAAATAATGCATAGTCCAGACTGAACTTGGAATCCTGAAAAACCAATGGAATGTTTCCTAAATATGTTTTTAATTTTGGTTACCAGAATACAATAGCATCTTACTAATGAGGCACATTTTTTCTGTAATCTATATGTGGAAACTCGGTTTTGTGAAATACTTTGACTCATCAGCTCTTTTTCTCCTTAGTATTTTTTGTAAAAGAAACACTGCACATATATACATACATAATGAGTAGCCAAAAATTGGTTCTGACCCAGCCAGATATCAGTATGTTTGAAATTAACAGAGTTGGCATAAGGAAGCGAACATATGGAACACACTGACTTGCCCATAGCCTAACAATTAAATTAATACAATTTCTCCTATGGCTACAAAGGTTTGAGCCAATCTGCAGATCCAGAAATTCAGCACTGTTAACAAGTATGCTTACCAAAGACAGCTTTGGTGGCAAATAAAGCCCTGAAAAATAAACCACAAGACAGTTTGGAACTTGAACCTGAGATATAGCTTCTCAGCACCAGGGTGGTAATCCAGGCTTATCTTTAGAAATACACTTCCTACAAGATGTACAACAATCCTGGCAAATGAGACCCTACAGCTATCAGATGGCACAGATCATCACTAGTAAATGTATTAAAATCTGGTCAAGAAAGAACACTTACTTTTCACACCACTTTGAACTTAGTGGAAGTTAGAATGATTTGGTTACTGTCCCAATTGTTTTCTGTTTTAAATCTCTTTAGAGTAACTATCCTCTTAATGAGGAACAGGGCCTAACTGAAGCATAATAAATACAGTTTAAAGTTGGCTAGGAAAATTCCTTTTCCCCCAAAGTGATCTTCCTTCTGCCAATTTGCTGATCCCTCAAATTCCACTACTAGTCACTGGTCTGTGTTAAATGAAGTCTTCTCCCTCAGGATCCCCTAAAATGGCAATTACTGTAAGAAAGGTATCACACTGTGCCCTAACAAATTTGGGGTTGATTTGTGAAAGAGCTTTTTTTCTTTCCAGAAGAGGTTAGCAGATTGAGAGCTAAAGTTTTGTTGGAACACAGTCATGTTCATTCCTTACCTCTTGCTTATGGCTGCTTCATGCTGCAATAGCCAAGTCGAATAGTTGAGACAGAGAAAGTATGGCCCACAAAGCCTAAAATATTTACCATCTGGCCCTTTACAGAAAAAGTTTGCCAATTCCTGACATAGAGCAATGGGCCCCTTGGGAACCTAGAAGGCAGGAGAAAAAGAAAGAGGAGCTGGGGAATTTGAAGTAATAATGCTTTCCATTTGGGAACACTGCATTTCAGGGAGGATCCTTGCATAACTAATTCTCACAATATAATCTGCAGAGATAGGTATCACAGGCTCTGGTGATGAAGAAATATCTGTTGGCTAAATACATTCATTCATTTATTCATTCAATCAATAAATACATATCAGGGTATATGCCCAGTAGTGGGATTACTGGGTCATATGGTAGTTCTATTTTTAGTTTTGTAAGGTAACTCCATACTTTTCTCCACAGTAGCTGTATCATTTAAAATTCCCACCAACAGTGCAAGAGGGTTCCCTTTTCTCCACACCCTCTCCAGCATTTATTGTTTGTAGATTTTTTGATGATGGCCACTCCGACCAGTGTGAGGTGATACCTCATTGTAGTTTTGATCTGCATTTCTCTAATCATTAGTGATGTTGAGCATCTTTTCATGTGCCTCTTGGCCATCTGTATGGCTTCTTTAGAGAAATGTCTGTTTAGGTCTTCCGCCCATTTTTTGATTGGGTTGTGGTTTTTTTCGATATTGAGCTTCATGGGCTGTTTGTATATTTTGGAGATTAATCTCGTCAGTTGCTTCGTTTGCAAATATTTTCTCCCATTTCGAGGTTGTCTTTTCATCTCGCTTATGGTTTTCTTTGCAGTGCAAAAGCTTTTAAGTTTCATTAGGTCCCATTTGTTTATTTTGGGGTCTATTTTCATTATTCTAGGAGGTAAGTCAAAAAAGATCTTGCTGTGATTTATGTCAAAGAGTGTTCTTCCTATGTTTTCCTCTAAGAGTTTTATAGTGTCCAGTCTTACATTTAGGTCTTTAACCCATTTTGAGTTCATTTTTGTGTATGGTGTTAGGGAGTGTTCTAACAGTGGTACATATACACAAAGGAACATTACTCAGCCATAAAAAGGAATGAGGGCTTCCCTGGTGGCACAGTGGTTGAGAATCTGCCTGCTAATGCAGGGGACACAGGTTCGAGCCCTGGTCTGGGAGGACCCGCACTGCGGTGAAGAGTGGCCCCCGCTTGCCACAACTAGAGAAAGCCCTCGCACAGAAACGAAGACACAACACAGCAAAAATAAATAAATTAACTCCTACCCCCAACATCTTAAAAAAAAAAAAAAGGAATGAAATTGGGTCATTTGTAGAGACGTGGATGGACCTAGAGTCTGTCATACAGAGCAATTCAGAAAGAGAAAAACAGATATCGTGTATTAACGCATATATGTGGAATCTAGAAAAATGGTACAGATGAACCTATTTGCAGGGCAGGAATAGAGACGCAGACATAGAAAACAGATGTGTGGACACAGGGCAGGAGGGGGGTAGGATGAATTGGGAGATTGGGATTGACATATATACACTCCCATGTGTAAAACAGATAGCAGTGGGAGCCTGCTGTATAGCGCAGGGAGCTCAGCTTGGTGCTCAGTGGTGACTTAGATGGGTGGGATGGTGGAGGGGAGGGAGGTCCCAGAGGGAGGGGATATATGTATACATATAGCTGATTCACTTCTTTGTACAGCAGAAACCAACACCACATTGTAAAGCAACTATACCACCCAATAAAATAAACAAATAAATAGATAAGTAAGTAATTATCAAGGGCTTACCAAGTGCAAGGCACTATTACTGGAGATGTGGAAAGAGCGCTAAGCCAGAAAAAAGTAACAAAACTATACTCTTAGAGCTTTCATTCTAGTGCAGGAAAACAAAAAGTAACTATATAATTATACAAATGATTTAATAATATCATGTTAGAGTAGAGGAACAGTGAAGGGGTGCAATTTTTCAAAGCAGGCCTCCCTGATTCCAAGACATTTAACCAGAGACCTGAAAGAAGCGAGGAGAATCTGCAGGCTGGCTCTCAGGGAATTGCGAAGGCCCTGAGGTGTAAGAAGCTTGGCTGGTCCCTAGAAGCCACTGTGGCCGGAGCACAGAGAGGGAAGGTCATGGCCTCTCAGAGGTCAGAGAGGGAAGGTCATGGCCACTCAGAGGTCAGCTGGGGCAGCTGCACTTTGGGCCCTGAAGGCCATATTAGGAACTCTGGATTTTACTGTGAATGGTTTTATGGAAAGGAGACACAATCTAACTTGTGTTTAGAACAGTCACTCTGCCTGCTGTGTGGAGCACAGGCTGTAGGGAGACCAAATATAGTCACAGACTGAACCAATAGCTATGAAAACAAACTGACAAAAAAACTTCTTCCATGCACTAGACTCTTTCTCTGTTGGGAAAAACCTTAATGAACTTGTCTGATTTTTAAGGTAAGCCTCACACCCTCACCTCAGGCAGATCCCAGAAGGGAGAGGTTTAAACAGAAAAGAGTGAAATTGGCCTTTATAATAAATTGACAAATTTTTAGGATTCCCCTGTAAGAAGGCGTAGACACAGATTTGGGCTGCTCTGATATGGGATAAAGGAAGAAGGTGCTGGAAGAAACAGTGGCCTGAGCCACTGAGAACTTGAACATAATGATGTCTAATATTCCATTTTAAGCTGTTTGCTTCTCTATGTTGGTATGTAACGACCCCACACACCCCCTCCACTGCTCCCCAAGCATTCACGAGTGTTTGGTGTCAGTGTAGTTTTGAGAAATTTTTTCTTAAAGAGGGATGAGAGAGAAGCAGGCTTCACCGTAACCTGCATCAGGAGAAACCTACGCTCTCCCGTTCCCTCCACCAAAAAAATAAAATTACTCAAATAAAAATACTGGCGATGACATGCTTACATTATATATGTTAGGAAATCAAGATATTTTATGCAGACGTGTTTTAAGGGTCATTCCAGAGCACCAGAGGATTTATGGTCCGTCATCCAAGCAACTGAAACTTGGGTTTCATATGCAAATTCAAATTATGGAAATTGACACACTAATAAGATAGGTGAACTTGCCAAAGTCATACAGCTGGTTTTCTGGTAAAGCTGGAGCCCTAGGCCAGTTCTAATTCCAGGTCAAGTCCACCCCACCACAGCTGCTTGACCAGTACAACTTTTCCTAAGCCCAGCTATGCTGATGCTGTAGGGAGCCAGCTGTTCCCAAAGACTCAGGCCACTTCCTGAGAGAAATTATTCACATAGGAGAGCAGGATAGCAGTCACTGCAAACAACTCTAAGACACTAATTTAAAGAGCCAGTATGCCTACCTGATAGGCATTCTCTAAGGTAAATAAATCCCCTGGGTCTAAATCTACCTTTAGCAGAAGCGTGAACCCTTTCAATTCACTGATCCAGAAGTAGAAAATGAAAAGTTCAACCAGTCAAAATCAAGGGCTGGGGCTAAGGGGACCCATCTAAGGTCAGAGCTGCACAGGACTATCCTGCTTGCCCCCAACCAAAGAAAAGATATAGCTAGACACATACCCACCGCCCCTGGAGCGGAAGGCCTGAGGAATAATAACATGCTCCCTAAAGAGAAGTCCCAAATAGACACATTCACTAGGAAAGGTCTTTACCATCTGCAGTGTATAAGAATTAGTAAAGGGCTTCCCTGGTGACGCAGTGGTTGAGAATCCGCCTGCCGATGCAGGGGACAGAGGTTAGTGTCCCGGTCCGGGAAGATCCCACATGCCGCGGAGCGGCTGGGCCCGTGAGCCGTGGCCGCTGAGCCTGCGCGTCCGGAGCCTATGCTCCGCAACGGGGAGAGGCAACAACAATGAGAGGCCCGCGTACCGCAAAAAAAAAAAAGAATTAGTAAAATTCAGTACATTTTTAACTTTTTATAATCATCCATTACTAACATTTCAGATAAAAGAGTGAAACTAACCAAGTTTAAACCAACTTAATTTTAGAACCTGTATAAGTTAGCCTCTCTGATTCCATTACCAATAAAATAGAGATCACAATGCCTATTTTATCTGATGGTTTTCAGAATAAAGATAATGTATATATGGTATATAACACTGTGCCTGGCAAAGATGGCATTCAATAAGTGGCACCCATTATTAATAATTAATGATAATAATAATTACTCAAAGCAAGCAGAGCTGACCCTATAGTGAGGCAGTGGCGAGGGCTCCCTTCCTCCCGCGTGATTTGTGGAGTACCCTAGAGTGCCTGCTAGAAACAGTCAAGTTTCAACCTAATGGTGCCATACATTTCCATGAGCAAATTCTCTTTCCGAGAAGCACAACATGGTCAAGACATCAGTAGGGCTCCAAATTCCTGCAAGCTGTGTAAATACCTCTTGGCACTATAATCTGCTTCTGCCCGCACACCAAAACGCCGTGTAAATATCATAACCTCAGCTACAGCCAGGAAAACCTTAATAAATACCAGATTTGGGAAAGAGAAGCCATAATATATGTACTCTCTATCGGCCCAAACTTTTACCACCTTTATTTAAACAGCCTTACCAAGGTCAAAATTGAGTACAAGAAGTAATCCTAGAAGCGTTTAGGTAAGGATGGCAAGGCAAGAGAAGGCCCTGGGCAATTAAGCTTGAGCTTCTCTCCTGGGAAATGTTTGAGGCAGGCTGGCACAGAAGAACACATGGATCTCAGATAGGGAGGGCTTGGGGTCTAATCTTAACCTCCACCACCCACCAGCCACATAAACATGTACAAGTCAAATACTTCTCCAAGCCTCAGTGTCCCTATCTGTAAATGGGGGATAACAACTGAATTACCTGCTTTATTGGAATACTAAAAAGATGTACATGAAGGTGCTTTATAAATGCTGAAGTGCTATGTGCAAGTTATTTCTATTGTTGATCACATCTGCTCCACATTCAGCAAAGCAAACAAGCTTTTAGTTTATGAATGTCCAGTAAACTAACAATTTAGCTATTGGGGGTATTTTCTGGTTCTTTTTTTTTTTTTTTTTTTTTGATTAGCTGTGTCCAAAATGGCCTTGATTTGCTTTATAAATGTTCCTAAGATGTAAGTTAGGTGTTGGGATTCTCATAGGCCACGGAGTGACCCTGCATTAAGTGAGTTCATTTTCACTGCACTGATGATTTCATTAGACACCAGCTTTGATGTGGGCAGGATGAATTGGTCTCCCTACACAAAATCTTAAAGCCAGTGATTGGTCTTTAGCAACCCCTCCTGTCCTCATTAGCTCTCCTTCTTTCAATAATATCATATACTTCCCCAGGGCTCAGGGTCCTCTTACTGATCCCTAGTCACCCAGAGACCCCACCAGCAGACCATCCTAGCTTGGCACCCTGAGGAAGGACCCCTAGTTTGGGCCTCTCTAATCCTCCATCTTCCTTTCTCCCATCAAATTATTTCTGTTCCAAGCTGTATCAGTTTTTATAAGATCTGCCCTCCACTGACACAAAAGACAATGATGTCTCTCTCGGTTAAGGGATTTTCATTTAGGTCTTCGTAGATAATGCTTAAATCCCAAGGAGGGACTGTTGTGATGGGAAACTTGAAAAGCCAGCACAAGAGGTATTTGAGGCATTCACACACACCCTCACTTGTTCATTCATCAAGCATATATTCAGCACTGGAAAGGGGATCCCAGATTCAATTCCAGCATGTGTGTGGAGGCTTCCCCAAAACAATAAGCAATTCTTGGACCCCGCCAGGGTGTTTGAGAATTCAACTCAATTCTGACACTATCTATATGAAGATAGAATCACATTCCACAGGTAAAGGGCTCAGTCCCACAAGACCAACCTCCACTTCAGATATCAGTTGCAAGTCCAGATTATTACCTGTGCTTCTTACCAACTGGCTGCAAACTGGAGGTTCCAACAACTCCTTCCAACTCAGGATGCCAATCACAAGTCCATGTTGTTACCCGTACTTCTGATGACCAACTGGCTGTAAATCAGAGGTTCCCACAACCCCCTGCTCAGGTTCAATTAATTTGCTAGAACAATTCACAGAACTCGGGAAAATCTGTTTACTCACTAGATTACTGATTTACTATAAAAGGATATTAAAAGTTATGAATCAACAGCCAAATGAAGATATATATTGAGCGAGGTCCCAAACAAAGGAGCTTCTGTCCTCATGGAGTGTGGAGCCTGGCATGGTGGCACTGTAATAGAGAAAAACAAGTTAATCACTAAAGAGATGTTGCCTACAAGCTTAAATTAACATAATGGCCCATCTCTGGGAGCCCTGACACCCACGTATTTAGCATTAAGCTAAAATACCTTTGTTTAGCTCACAGGAAACTTCCTGACCAGGTCCACCTGTGAATGGCTGCAGGAAGGAAGAAACTAACTCCCCTCCAGAGTCTGATCAGAACCAGGGCTTTACCCCCCTCCCCTTTTAGTATAAAAGAAGCCTGAATTCTAACTCAGAAAAGATGGTTCTCTGGGACGCTAGTCCGCCATCTTCTCGGTCTGCTGGCTTTCTGAATAAAGTCGCCACTCCTGCCCCAACACCTCGTCTCTTGATTTATTGGCCTGTCATATGGCAAGCAGTGAAAGCTTGGAACAGCACAAAAACATTCTGCTTCTCCATTGTGGAAAGGGGGAAAAAAGGACAAAAATCTGTTCTTTGGGATTTTTATGGACACTTCATTACATATTCACGATTAACTAAATCACTGGCCAGTGGGCTAATCTCCAGCCCCTCATCCCTCCCCAAAATCAGGGGGTGATACTGAAAGTTCCAACCCTTTAATCACATGGTTGGTTCTCCTAGCAACCAGCTCCTACCCTTGGGTAGAATCCAAAAGTCCCTTCCCCGAATCATTCTCAACAATTGAGGACAAGAGACCAAATACTATCCCATTGCTCTTATTGCTCAGGAAATTCCAAGGGTTTGGGGAGCTGTGAGCCAGGAACTCTGAATGAAGACTAAATACATATGAAAAATATACATTTAGTCATTTATAGGCAAAATCACAATATTACAAACACCCACAGTGGATTAGGAATAATCAGGGAAGGAGGGGGTTACAAATATCATGAAAATGATGGCACCGCAGGCTGAGATACCCCCAACACATCTGAGTGAAGCCCAAGAGTCAAAGTGACAATGGCCCGAGGCCCATTACACAGTGTGTGATGAAAGCCTGGGGCACATGGGCCAGGGAAAAGGCTATTTTCAGCTAAGCCCAGCACCTCTAACTAGTTTAATCCGCAAATCCATTGCATCATTTTTACCCAACAACAGAGTCCTAGCTGCAAGTAAGCATTTCAAGTTGAAATTTTAAATTAATTGGAAAATTCAGAAGATATAATTTTTGCCCTCAAAGATCTCCCAACTATATGAGAAAGACAAACAAGAAAGTAGTTCATTATAACACAAGGAGATATGAGCTTATTATTGGTCTAATCAAATACCCCTAATAGCAGATAAACGCCAGGAACTAAAAGAATTTTATCCCCTACTGACAGGATGCATGTACCATGTAACATTAATAGTCCATATAATCCTGAGCAAAATTCTAAGGATACTCTCAAGTTGAAAACTATCAACCATACCTTTCATCCTGAGAATGAATGGGACATTTAAAATGACAAGACAACTGGATTTTCTTACTGCACTGAATAGCTCATTATTAGTTCAGTTTAGGAAATCAACTTATTTCCAAAGAGCCTATTTTATAATTCCTTAAATTGTGGTCTTTTTAGGCGAGGCAATGAGAAGAACAAGGTATTTATCCCCTTTGTCTTATTTAGACTGTTTTCTGCTGAGTGTTAAGATTTACTAAGGTGCAGTAACCACCTAACAGCAAGGCTGTAGATGCACCATTGGAATTAAGTAATGAAATGAGATGAAATAGGGGTCTCCGTAACGGCCAGCCCGGTCAGCAACCGTCAGGACTTTTGTCTTTCAGTTAATCCAAGAGAGCAAGCAAACTGACAGGTACCACAAGGCAGCAGGTTACCCAAGCGTTAGACTTCCTCTCTTGAAGATACTATCAATGAATACAAAAGTGTTTTATGAAGAAACTGAAGGTTAGGGGCCTCCAGAATACTGGCCCCATTTAAGTTCTGGGTTAGGACAACACTTGGCTGGCAAAGGGTTTAGACTTGCACCATCTTGCTCCCTCAAGCCATTCACCTAGTTCTCCTTGAAACTTTCAACTCAATAATGTCTAAGGGACGCCCATTCAGTAACAATAAATATGGTTCAGCAAGATTTCAGAAAACTGTTTTTCTCTCATCTCCTTCCTCCAAACCTGATCTCTGGTAACAGAACAAATACTCATTTTAACTTGTTTGTTTTAGAATCTGGATTACATTTCCAATTTAAATGGAAACCAATCATCTAAAAAAGGGATTGGGAGACTTCCCTAGTGGTCCAGTGGTTAAGAATCCAACTTCCAATGCAGGGGATGCGGATTCGATACCTGGTCAGGGAACTAAGATCCCACATGCTGCGCGGCAACTAAGCCCACACACCGCAACTACTGAGCGCATGCGCTCTGGAGACTGCACGCCACAACGAAAGATACAGCGTGCAGCAACGAAGACCCCACGTGCCGCAACTAAGGCCCGATGCAGTCAAAAAAATTTTTTTTAATTTAATAAATAAATAATTAAAAAGGGATTGGTTCAGATCTTATAATACAGAAAAAGCAAAACTATGTTTGAGAAAGAATGTTTTTAATCAAATAGCAAATAATAGTAAATAGCTTTAAAGTATCTTTAGAAAGTATAAGTAAAGAATGCACAAATAAAGCAGAAAAAAAAAGGTGGCAGGGATTCTGGGTAATATCCTCTCCTTACAAAATAACTCCTTACAAAATATTGTGATTCAAAACACACACTAAAGAGAGTAGAAGAGGACAGGACATTTAATCACCTGCTTCTTCGTTCCAAATGAATTATTATTCCACTGATTATTGAGCCTCTGGGGATGTTCTTTTTAAAAATTACCTGAGCTTGCACACTTATAAAATAATAAAACCTGCCTTGAGGCACATCATAAGGATTAAAGGAGGTAATACCTGAGAAGGACTTAACGCAATAGTCAATAACTGCTCTTATTCATTTGCTCACTCAGTCAGTGTTTAGTAAAAGCCTGCTATGTGGCACATGCTCTACAGTGGGAATACAAAAACGACCAAGACATTCACAACCCCTGCCCTTACAGAACTTAGGGTCTAGACAGGTTGCCCAGACTTCAGTGGGGGAGGGGAGGGAACTCGACCCATGGAAACCTCTTCCTGTGTACCTGGAGGGCTGCTGTGGTAGTCACCACTGCCAGTGCTGCTCAAGAAATATTTCCAGCTTTCCTCTTTCCAAGTACATGGTGGGATTATACTCTACTTCCCTTGAAATTAGGTATGCCTATATGACTTGCTTTGGCCAACAAAACATGAATAGAAGGGACAGGTGATGCTCCAGGGCTAAAAGTCTAAGTTATGCCTCCTGTCCCCACATTCTCTTCTCTCTGACAAGGTGATCATGGAACATTTGTTGATGGAGCCTCCATCAGCCTGGGTTCTTGAGTGGCGATGATAAGCAAACCTCCACCTGCTAATCTGTTCTGCAAATGTAGCATGAAGGAGAAATATATTTTTGTTGTGTCAAGCCACTGAGATTTGAGGTTGTTTCTGTATAATATTCTATCCTGTCCTAACCAATATAGGTGGTTTGTCTAATCACCCAAATATCATCACAACCTGCATTCAGTGCATTGAAAAATACATTTAAGAAGCTGACTTGACGGGCAAAGATCTGAAGGACAATTTGAAGTGATTTCAGTGACATTGTGTGAGGTGGGATTTGGGCTGGGCAGGTGCATGGGAGCACAGAGCACAAAAGACCTGAGGAAAGAGGGAGCATGACCATTTCAGGAACTGATGAAACAAATGTGACTGGAAGGGAGATGAAAGGAAGAGACTCAGGATGACGTAGCAGAAAGCAGACATGCAGGGCCTTGAAGCCCCATTAATGCTTTCAGTTGTTGTCTAAGAGCAACGGGAAGCCATTAAATGATTACAAGCAGAAAAACAGCATGATTAGATTTGTGTTTCTGAAATATAATTCTGGATGTAGTATGAAAAACAGATGGGACACAGGCAAGAGTTAATACAGGGAAACCCATCAGAGACTACTGCAGTAACAGTGCAAGCAAGAGAATGTGGTGGCCTGGATTTGATGACAAAGTAAAGACGGAGAGATATGTGGGGAAATTTTAGACATATTTAGGCAGCGAGATCAAATGGAGTTTTAATCATAGACTGGAAACAGGGGCAAGGTGGTTTCCACAGCTGTCTGGATTGTGGTGCCAGTCTCCGAAACAGTAAACACTGAAAGAGAAAGCAGTCTTTGGAAGGAAGATCATAGGTTTTGACTTGGATATGTTGAAGCTTAAGTTCCTCCAGCACCTTAAACTTCAACAAAATTCTAGGCTACAAACATTCATATGGGCAGTGATTTGTTTACATTTTGGAAAAACCAGAAAGTCAGACAAGAAGCGGGTGCCTAGGATCAAGTCTTCAGGAACTCCTACATTCAAAAGCCAGGAAAAGGATGAAGTCAAGTAACTTGAGCTGTACAATCGTCCACTGGGTTTAGAACATGGAGGTGATTGGTAACATGAGCAAAAGCTGTTTCAATGGAAGGATGAGAATGGTCAAAACAAAGATAACTATAAAGAACCATCATATTCACTCACTCATTATTTGTTAAGACCTATGGTCTGGTCTGGAAATAATAGGGTGAACAAGACCAAATGAGTCCCTGCCTCCATGGGGCTAACAGTCTAGTGAGACAAAATAATTGCAAGCTATGTTAAGTATTAGGGAGAAAACAAAGGTAAAAATATATATGTACATAATACATAAATGGGAAGGAGGGTAGAGACAGTCAGAGGTAACAATTAAACTGAGCCATGAAGGAGGAAAATGACTTAGCTGTGCAAAGAAGTGAACGTAATACGGTAATGAGGGGACATCGACTTCAGACACAGGGAACAATGAGCATGAAGACTCTTTTTTTTTTTCTAACACAATGGCTTGTAAATGTAGCAACAAAAAGAGAGTCTTCACCACCACACAATAAAATCTTGATTATGCTACATTGAAGCATATCAGACTTCCTTAATGACCTGGCACTTCAGGGAACCCAGAAGGAACAAGGTAGCTTATTTTTTTTTTATCTCAAACTTGTTTATTCTTTTTTATTTAACATCTTTATTAGAGTGTAATTGCTTTACAAGGTTTACTTTCTGTTGTGTAACAAGTGAATCAGCTATATGTATACATATATTCCCATATCCCCTCCATCTTGCATCTCCCTCCCACCCTCCCTATCCCACCCTTTTGGGTGGTCACAAAGCACCCAGCTGATCTCCCTGTGCTATGCAGCTGCTTCCCACTAGCTAGCTATATTACATTTGGTAGTGTATATAAGTCAATGTTACTCTCTGTCTGCATCCCAGCTTAACCTTCCCTCTCCCCATGTCCACAAGTCCATTCTGTACATCTCGGTCTTTATTCCTGTCCTGCCCCTAGGTTCTTCAGAATCACTCTTTTTTTTTTTTTTTTTTAGATTCCATATTTGTATTAGCATACGGTATTTGTTTTCTCTTTCTTACTTACTTCACTCTGTATGACAGACACTAGGTCCACCCACCTCACTACAAATAACTCAGTTTCATTTCTTTTTATGGCTGAGTAATACTCCATTGTATATATGTGCCACATCTTCTTTATCCAATCGTCTGCTGATGGACACTGAAGTGGCTTCCATGTCCTGGCTATTGTAAATAGAGCTGCAATGAACATTGTGGTACATGACTCTTTTTGAATTATGGTTTTCTTAGGGTATTTGCCCAGTAGTGGGATTGCTGGGTCATAAGGCAGTTCTATTTTTAGTTTTTTAAGGAACCTCCATACGATTCTTCATAGTGGCTGTATCAATTAACATTCCCACCAACAGTTCAAGAGGGTTCCCTTTCCTTCACATCCTCTCCAGCATTTATTGTTTGTAGATTTCTTGATGATGACCATTCTGACCTGTGTGAGGTGATACCTCATTGTAGTTTTGATTTGCATTTCTCTAATGATTAGTGATGTTGCGCATCTTTTCATGTGTTTGTTGGCAATCTGTATAACTTTGGAGAAATGTCTATTTAGGTCTTCTGCCCATTTTCGGATTGGTTTGTTTGCTTTTTTGATATTGAGCTGCATGAGCTGCTTGTATATTTTGGAGATTAATCCTTTGTCAGTTGCTTCATTTGCAAATATTTTCTCCCATTATGATGGTTACCTTATTGTCTCCTTTATGGTTTCCTTTGCTGTGCAAAAGCTTTTAGGTTTCATTAGGTCCCATTTGTTTATTTTTGGTTTTTTTCCACTTCTCTAGGAGGTTGGTCAAAAAGGATCTTGCTGTGATTTATGTCATAGAGTGTTCTGCCTATGTTTTCCTCTAAGAGTTTTAGAGTGTCTGGCCTTACATTTAGGTCTTTAATCCATTTTCAGTTTATTTTTGTGTATGGTGTTAGGGAGTGATCTAATTTCATTCTTTCACATGTAGCTGTCCAGTTTTCCCAGCACCACTTATTGAAGAGACTGTCTTTTTGCCATTGTATATTCTTTTGATGTCTTCCCATGGACCCTCACTGTTTACAAGATGTGTGATTTCCTGCCTTCAGGTCCCTGCCTCCAATTCTCTGCTCATATCTAGCTACTGCCTGCTGTAACATTCCCCTCTCAAGGAGTCTGGGACCCTTAAAATCTTTTAAGAGGCAGCCATTGATCTATATTTCTGTTTCTGTGCCAGTACCATACTGTCCTGATTACTGTAGCTTCAGACTATACTGTAGTATAGTCTGAAGTCAGGGAGCCTGCTTCCTCCAGCTCTGTTTTTCTTTCTCAAGATTGCTTTGGCTATTCAGGGTCTTTTGTGTTTCCATACAAATTGTGAAATATTTTGTTCAAATATTCTCATTATCTTCTGTGAAAAATGCATTGGTACTTTGATAGGGATTGCATTGAATCTGTAGATTGTTTTGAGTAACATAGTCATTTTCACAATGTTGATTCCTTCAGTCCAAGAACATGGTATGTCTCTCCATCTGTTTGTATCATCTTTAATTTCTTTCATCAGTGTCTTATAGTTTTCTGCATACAGGTCTTTTGTCTCCTAGGTAAGTTTATTCCTAGGTATTTTATTCTTTTTGTTGCAATGGAAAATGGGAGTGTTCCTTAATTTCTCTTTCAGATTTTTCATCATTAGTGTATAAGCATGCAAGAGATTTCTGTGCATTAATTTTGTATCCTGCTACTTTACCAAATTCACTGATTAGCTCTAGTAGTTTTCTGGTAGTGTTTTTAGGATTTTCTATGAATACGATCATGTCATCTGAAAACAGCTTTAAAACTACCAAAATTATGTTGGATAATAGTGGTGAGAGTGGGCAACCTTGTCTTGTTCCTGACCTTAAAGGAAATGGTTTCATTTTTTCACCATTGAGAATGAGGTTGGCTGTGGGTTTGTCATATATGGCCTTTATTGTGTTGAGGTAGGTTCCCTCTATGCCTACTTTCTAGAGAGTTTTTATCATAAATGGGAGTTGAATTTTGTCAAAAGCTTTTTCTGCATCTATTGAGATAATCATATGGTTTTTCTCCTGCAATTTGTTAATATGGTGTATCACATTGATTTGATTATATGGAAGAATCCTTGCATTCCTGGGATAAACCCCACTTGATCATGGTGTATGATCCTTTTAATGTGCTGTTGGATTCTGTTTGCTAGTATTTTGTTAAGGATTTTTGCATCTATGTTCATCAGAGATATTGGCCTGTAGTTTTCTTTTTTTGTGACATATTTGGTTTTGGTATCAGGGTGATGGTGGCCTCGTAGAATGAGTTTGGGAGTGTTCCTCCCTCTGTTATATTTTGGAAGAGTTTGAGAAGGATAGGTGTTAGCTCTTCCCTAAATGTTTGGAAGAAATAGCCTATGAAACCATCTGGTCCGGGGCTTTTGTTTGTTGGAAGATTTTTAATCACAGTTTCAATTTCAGTGCTTGTGATTGGTCTGTTTATATTTACTATTTCTTCATGGTTCAGTCTCGGAAGGTTGTGCTCTTCTAAGAATTTGTCCATTTCTTCCAGATTGTCCATTTTATTGGCATATAGTTGCTTATAGTAATC
>NC_041217.1:116034680-116035262 GCF_002837175.3 Physeter macrocephalus
TTTGTATTTCTGCAGTGTCAGTTGTTACTTCTTTTCATTTCTAATTCTGTTGATTTGAGTCTTCTCCCTTTTTGAAAAAAAAATTATTTATTTATTTATTTATTTATGGCTGTTTTGGGTCTTCGTTTCTGTGCAAGGGCTTTCTCTAGTTGCGGCGAGCAGGGGCCACTCTTCATCGTGGTGCACAGGCCTCTCACTATCGCGGCTTCTCTTGTTGTGGAGCACAGGCTCCGGACTCACAGGCTTAGTAGTCGTGGCACACGGGCTTAGTTGCTCCGTGGCATGTGGGATCTTCCCAGACCAGGGCTCATACCCATGTCCTCTGCATTGGCAGGCAGATTCTCACCCACTGAGCCACCAGGGAAGCCACTCCCTTTTTTTCTTGATGAGTCTGGCTAATGGCTTATCAATTTTGTTTATCTTCTCAAAGAACCAGCTTTCAGTTTCATTGATCTTTGCTATTGTGTCCTTCATTTCTTTTTCATGTACTTCTGATCTGATCTTTATGATTTCTTTCCTTCTACTAACTTCGGGTTTTTTTTGTTCTTCTTTCTCTAATTGCTTTAGGTGTAAGGTTACGTT
>NC_041217.1:116035337-116078830 GCF_002837175.3 Physeter macrocephalus
TGGTGCACAGGCCTCTCACTATCGCGGCTTCTCTTGTTGTGGAGCACAGGCTCCGGACTCACAGGCTTAGTAGTCGTGGCACACGGGCTTAGTTGCTCCGTGGCATGTGGGATCTTCCCAGACGCTGCATCCCATTGGTTTTGGTCGTCATTTTTTCACTGTCATTTGTTTCTAGGTTTTTTTTATTTCTTCTTTGATTTCTTCAGTGATCTGTTTTAGGCCTTTAGCATTTGCCCTATGTATTGATGTGCTCCTATGTTGGGTGCATAAATATTTACAATTATTATATCTTCTTCTTGGATTGATCCCTTGATCATTACGTAGTGTCCTTCTTTGTCTGTTGTAATAGTCTTTACTTTAAAGTCTGTTTTGTCTGATATGAGAACAGCTATCTTTTTCCATCCCCTCACTTTCAGTCTGAAAGTGTACCTAGGTCTGAAGTGGGTCTCTTGTAGACAGCATATATACGGGTCTTGTTTTGGATCCATTCATCCAGTCTATGTCTTTTGATTGGAGCATTTAATCCATTTACATTTAAGGTAATTATCAATATGTATGTTCCTATTACCATTTTCTTAATTGTTTTGTGTTTCTTTTTGTAGGTGTTTACTTCTCTTCTGTTTCCTGACTAGAGAAGTTCCTTAAGAATTTGTTGTTTTGTTTGGTGGTGCTGAATTCTCTTAACTGGTTTGGTGGTGCTGAATTCTCTTAACCTCTGCTTGTCTGTAAAGCTTTTAATTTCTTCATCGAATCTGAATGTGATTCTTGCTGGGTAGAGTAATCTTGGTTGTAAGTTTTTCTCCTTCATCACTTTAAATATGCCCTGCCACTCCCTTCTGGCTTGCAGAGTTTCTGCTGAAAGATCAGCTGTTAACCTTATGGGGATTCCCTTGTATATTATTTGTTGCTTTTCCCTTGCTACTTTTAATATTTTTTCTTTGTTTTTAATTTTTCATAGTTTGATTAATATGTGTCTTGGCTTGTTTCTCCTTGGGTTTATCCTGTATGGGACTCTCTGCACTTATTGGACTTGATTGACTATTTCTTTTCCCATGTTAGGGAAGTTTTGAACTATAATCTCTTCAAATATTCTCTCAGTCCCTTTCTTTTTCTCTTCTTCTTCTGGGACCCCTACAATTTGAATGTTGGTACCTTTAATGTTGTCCCAAGGTCTCTTAGACTGTCCTCAATTCTCTTCATTATTTTTTCTTTATTCTGCTCTGCGGTAGTTTTTTCCACTATTTTATCTTCCAGGTCACTTATCCATTCTTCTGCCTCAGTTATTCTGCTATTATTCTGCTCTGCGGTAGTTTTTTCCACTATTTTATCTTCCAGGTCATTTATCCATTCTTCTGCTTCAGTTATTCTGCTATTGATTCCTTCTAGAGAATTTTTAATTTCGTTTATTTTGTTGTTCAGCATTGTTTGCTTGCTCTTTAGTTCTTCTAGGTCCTTGTTAAACGTTTCGTGTATTTTCTCCATTCTATTTCCAAGATTTTTGGATCATTACTCTGAATTCTTTTTCAGGTAGACTGCCTATTTCCTCTTCATTTGTTTGGTCTGGTGGGTTTTTACCTTGCTCCTTCATCTGCTGCATATTTCTCTGTCTTCTCTTTTTGTTTAACTTACTGTGTTTGGGGTCTCCTTTTTGCAGTCTGCAGGTTCATAGTTCCCATTGGTTTTGGTGTCTGCCCCCAGTGGTTGAGGTTGGTTCAGTGGCTTGTGTAGGCTTCCTGGTGGAGGGGACTGGTACCTGTGTTCTGGTGGGTGTGGTTGGATCTTCTCTTTCTGGTGGGCAGGGCCACATCCAGTGGTGTTTTGGGGTGTCTGTGAACTTAGTATGATTTTTAGGCAGGCTCTCTGCTAATGGGTGGAGTTGTGTTCCTGTCTTGCTAGTTGTTTGGCATGGGGCATCCAGCACTTGAGCTTGCTGGCCGTTGGGTGGAGCTGGGCTTTAGCATTGAGACGGAGATGTCTGGGACAGCTCCCACTGATTGATATTACATGGGGCCAGGAGTTCTCTGGTTGTCCAATGTCCTGAACTCAGCTCTACGACCTCAGAGGCTCAGTCCTGACACCAGGCTGGAGCACTAAGACCCTGTCAGCCACACAGCTCAGAAGAAAAGGGAGAGAAAAAGGAAAGAAAAATAAATAAATAAAAATTAAAAATAAAATTGTTAAAATAAAAAATTATTAAAATAAAAAAGTAATAAAATTTCTTTTAAAAACAGGAAGAATGCAACCAAACAAATAAACAAATCCACCAATGATAACAAGCACTAAAAACTATACTAAGATAAACATAAAAATCAGAAACAAGTCAGTCACAGACAGCAAACCCCATGTCTACAGTTGCTCCCGAAGTCCACTGCCTCTGTTTTGAGATGATTCATTGTCTATTCAGGTATTCCACAGATGCAGGGCACATCAAGTTGATTGTGGGGATTTAATCCACTGCTCCTGAGGCTGCATGGAGAAATTTCCCTTTCTCTTCTTTGTTCTCACAGCTCCTGGGGTTCAGCTTTGGTTTAGCCCCACCCCTGCATGTATTTCACTCTCAGGCAACTGTTCCCCACCTAGAAAGGAGGGGGTTAAAGCAGTGGCTGATTAGGGGGCTCTGGCTCACTCATTAGGGGAGGCAGGGGTACAGTAGTCATAGCTGGAATGTGGGGCGAGCCTGCGGCGGCAAAGGCCAACATGACATTGCAACAGCCTGAGACATGAGGTGTGTTCTCCTGGGGAAGTTGTCCCTGGATCATGGGACCCTGACAGTGGCAGGCTGCACAGGTTCCCAGGAGCAGAGGTGTGGAGAGTGATCTGTGCTTGCACACAGCCTTCTTGGTGGCTACAGCAGCAGCCTTAGCATCTCATGCCCATCTCTGGGGTCCGCGCTGATAGCCGCGGCTCGCACCAGTCTCTGGAGCTCGTTTAGGTGGTGCTCTGAATCCCCCCTCCTCGCACACCCTGAAACAATGGTCTCTTAATTCTTAGGCAGGTCCAGACTTTTTCCCAGAATCCCTCCTGGCTAGCTGTGGCCCACTAGTCCCCTTCAGGCTGTGTTCACGCAGCCAACCCCAGTCCTCTCCCTGGGATCTGACCTCCAAAGCCCGAGCCACAGCTCCCAGCCCCTGCCCACCCCAGTGTGTGAGCAGACAATCCTCTCGGGCTGGTGAGTGCTGGTCAGCACCAATCCTCTGTGTGGAAATCTCTCCACCTTGCCCTCTGTACCCCTGTTGCTGTGTTCTCCTCCATGGCTCTGAAGCTTCCCCCCCGCCACCCCCTGTCTCCGCCAGTGAAGGGGCTTCCTAGTGTGTAGAAACTTTTCCTCCTTCACAGCTCCCTCCCAGAAGGGCAGGTCCCATCCCTATTCTTTTGTCTCTATTTTTCCTTTTTCCTTTTGCCCTACCCAGGTACATGGGGAGTTTCTTGCCTTTTGGGAAGTCTGAGGTCTTCTGTCAGTGTTCAGTAGGTGTTCTGTAGGAGTTGTTCCACATGTAGATGTATTTTTGATGTATTTGTGGGGAGGAAGGTGATCTCCACGTCTTACTCCTCCGCCATCCTGAAGGTCCCCTGGAGCATGAAGACTCTTAACGCTTTAAAAAAAAAGTCTCGTCATCAAGGAATTGCTAGAAGACAATGATGACTAGACTTTAAAGAGCAATGGAAATTTAGGCAGGATCAAATCATAGAGCTTTGTAAGACACAGGAACATGTTTGCATTTTACTTACTATATTGGTTTTCTAGCACTGTCATAACAAAGTGCCATAGACTGGATGGCTTAAAAAAACAGAAATTTATCTTCTCACAATTCTGGAAGCTAGATGTCCAAGATCAAGGTGTCAGAAAGGTTGTGGGAAAGGTTCTTCTGAGCCTCTCTCCTTGACTTATAGATGACCGTCTTTTACTTGTAACTTTATGTGGTCTTCCCTCTGTATCTGTGTCTGTCCTCATCTTGTTGTATAAGGACACCAGTCATATTGGATTAGGGCTCACCCTAATGACTTTTTTTTTCATTTCATGAATGTTCCCCAATTTATTCATCTAATACCATAACTGATGAATCCAGTGACATTATATACAATGCAATGATAAACATTGTTGTATATGTATTTTTCATTAACAAAATGATAATTGAGGTATAACATACTTACAAAAATGCAGAAATTATATGGGCATAGCTTGATAAACCATCAAAAAATAAATATACCTAGGAAACATCTCCCAGCTCAAGAAATAGAAGTATACCAACATCCCATAAGCCCCCCTGTGTCCCTGCTAATCACTACCCTTTCCCTATTCCCCAATCTTAACCATTATTTTGATTTCTAGCACCATAGGTTATTATTGTCTGTTTTTGCACTTTGTATACATGGAATCCTATAATATGTATTATTTAGTGTATGTCTTCTTTCACGCAACATTGTAAGTAGGCAATTGATTCACATTGTTGTGGCATTGATTCACTCATATTCATTGCTGTATACTATTCCACTGCATGAGTATACCATATTTTTTTCATTGATTGGAAGACTTTACTTTTTCAATTTTTTTATTGAGGTATAGTTGATTTATAATATTATATTATTTTTAGGTGATAACATAGTGGTTCAAAATTTTTACAGATTATACTCCATTTAAAGTTATAAAATATTGGCTGTATGCTCTGTGCTATACAATATATCCTTGTAGTTTATTTATTTTATACATAGTAGTTCATACCTCTTAATCCCCTATCTGTATTTTGCCCCTCCTGTCTTCCCTCTCCCCAGTGATAACCACTAGTTTGTTCTCTATATCTGTGAGTCTGTTTGTTAGTCATTTTTTTGATTTTTTAGATTCCATGTATGAATGATAACATACAGTATTTGTGTTTCTCTCTATGGCTTATTTCACTTAGCATAATACCCTCCAGGTCCATCCATGTTGTTTCAAGGAACAAACTTTCATTTTTTTTAATGGCTGAGTAGCATTCCATTGTGTGTGTGTGTATATATATATATATATATATATATATATATATATACCACATCTTCTTTATCCATTCATATGTTGATGCACACCTAGGCTTCTTCCATATCTTGGCAATTGTAAATAGTGCTGCTATGAACATTAGGGTGCATGTATCTTTTCAAATTAGTGTTTTCCTTTTCTTCGAATATATACCTAGAAGCGGAATTGCTGGATCATATGGTAGTCTATTTTGAGTTTTTTTGAGGAAACTTTATACTGTTTTCCATAGTGACTGCACCAATTTACATTCCCGCTAACAGTGTACAAGTGTTTCCTTTTCTCCACAACCTCACGGACATTTGTTATTTGTGGTCTTTTTGATGATAGTCATTCTGACAGGCACGAGGTGATATTTCATTGTGGTTTCAATTTGCATTTCTCTTATGATTAGCAATATTGAGCATCTTTTCATGTAACTGTTGGCCATCTGTATGTCTTCTTTGGAGAAATGTATATTTAGGTCTTCTGCCCATTTTTTTAATCCAGTTGTTTCTTTTTTTGATAATGAGTTGTTTGAACTGTTTCTACATTTTGGATTTAACCTCTTGTTGGTCATATCATTTGCAAATATTTTCTCCCATTCAGTAGGTTGTCTTTTCATTTTGTCAATGGTTTCCTTTGCTGTGAAAAAGCTTTTAAGTTTAATTAGGTCCCATTTGTTTATTTTTGCTTTTGTTTCCTTTGCCTTAGGAGACAGATCCAAAAAAATGCTGCTACGATTTATGTCAAAGAGTGTTCTAAGTTTGCTTCTCTGAGTTTTATGGTTTCAGGTCTTACATTTAATCTTTAATCCATTTTGAGTTTATTTTTGTATATGGTATGAAAAAATAGTCCAGTTTGATACACAGTAGTGCATGTGGCTGTTCAGTTTTCCCAGCACAATTTATTGAAGAAGCTGTCTTTTCTCCATTGTATATTCTTGCCTCCTTTGTCATAGATTAACTGACCATAAGTGCAAGTGTTTGTTTCTGGGCTCTCTATTCTGTTTCATTGATCTATGTGTCTGTTTCTGTGCCAGTACCATACTGTTTTGATTACTGTAGTTTTGTAGTATAATCTGAAGTCTGGAGCGTGATACCTCCAGCTTTGTTCTTTCTCAAGATTGCTTTGGCTCACCCTAATGACTTTATTTTAATTATTATTTCTCTAAAAAAACCTATCCCCCAATACAGTCACATTCTGAGGTAATGGGGGTGAGGACTTCAACATATGAATTTGGGGGGGGCATAATTCAGCCCACAAAACTTATGCAAATAGGGAAGCCATTAAAAGGATTTAACCAAGGAAATGACATAATCCAATTTATATTTTAAGAGTAGTGTGGCTATAATATACAGAAAAGATTGGAGAAGAGGAAAAGTGGTAATAGGGAGACAAGTTAGCAGATTATTTCTGTAATGCAGACCCCCAAAACAGACATTCTTAACCTGGAGCCTACAGATAGGCTTGGAAGGGGGTGAGCCACAATTTCCTCGATGCTGTATTTACAGAATCATACGAGCATGCATATGTACCCATAACGTGATTTAGTCTCAAAGCCCTGTTACAACCAAGAATCACAGTGCAATGCCAAAAATAAATTTAAAAGTTAAGAAACCCCATGTTTTACTCACATTACTCAAAGGGACTCAAACACACAATGTGTAAAAGCACTTACTAAAATACCTTCTATTCTCCTGCCCATTTAGTCCCTTCCTACAGTTATACCAGGATCTCTCTCCTCAAGACCCCCAGAGAAAAACACTCCTCCACCAACCCTCCATTGCCCAAAGCATTTTCTGTTCTCCACATCCCTTCTTTCCTTCCTCTTTAAGAACTTTATCAAGTACATCAACCTAGCTTCTCTTCTGCAAAAATAAATCTTTGAAGGGAGAGAAAGACAAAAATCATTTCACTTAGACTGAGGATTCTATTGTGAGGAAAGGAGGTGGTGGGGAAAATCTCTGAACATTACACATTAATCATTTTTGTCTTATCTTATGTATTTTCTTACAGAGTCTTGGTGTTCATCAGATTCTCAAAGGATTTGTTAAATATGTTAAGAACTATCAAAAGAACAAGAGAGACAACTGAGGGGTGGGGTGGGGGGAGTGTAGATTGTGGTTCTCTAGGAACTGAGCAAGGCCATCTGACCATTCTCTCAGTCAGACTGGTCCATAAATAGGCCACCACTGTGGTCATCCACTCTGCCCATACTGCATCCTAAGACAACCAACTGTGCATTGATAAGACTTCAAACAAAGCTAACGGATTGATTGGGTATCACCTCAAAGGACAAGCTCATTGTAAACAAATGTATTCTGCTTTGAACGTGATCATTAGGAAACCCTGAGTAAACTGCTAATTTAGGTCAACCAAACCAGAAATAAGTGATCTTTTCAGTCGAATCAATTAAAAAGTTAATGAAGATATGTAAACATTGATTCTATCAGACCACAAACCTGCTGTGTACACACCAGAAAGAGACTCTGTGGTTAGACACAAAAGAAAGGAAACATAGAGTATAAAAGATAGAAATAAAATGTGCCCTACCCTCACTTTCCTATCCCAGTTAATTTCTACCCAACCTTCAAGTC
This sequence comes from Physeter macrocephalus, assembly GCF_002837175.3. Classification (NCBI taxonomy): domain Eukaryota; kingdom Metazoa; phylum Chordata; class Mammalia; order Artiodactyla; family Physeteridae; genus Physeter; species Physeter macrocephalus. Next base: position 116,042,925 of record NC_041217.1, read on the forward strand.
CCAGCTAAGGGCTTATCTCTTTGTGAACCTTCACTCCAGGCTCAGGTAAATGTCTCATCTCTTGTTCCACAGTATCCTGTGAGCTCTATCATTTCACTGCCACATTGTTATTAAGATTACCTGTCTCCTCTACTCAGTTGTAAGCTTCTACAGATCAAGGATAAGATCTTATTCTTTTTTTTCTGAGCACCTAGCACAGGGCCTGGTACAAAGTAGGTAAATATTCATTGATAAGGCTGGCTTCAAGTTTTACACTGTTTCTAATAAAGAAGCAGACTCACAGATTTAGAGAATCAACTAGTGGTTACCAGGGGGGAGAGGGAGGGGGTAGGGGTAATACAGGGGTTGGGGATTTTTTTAAAGTGTTATTATGGGATTATATGAAATCATGTATGTGAAACTTCTGAAAATTGTAAAGCACTGTGGAATTTTTTTAGTAAGTTAAAAATTAAAAATACACACACAAAATATTTATGCTGTTTCTACCATACTACCCTGCTTTCCGGAATAATAAGATTTAAATCATTTGCTTATCATTTATCATCTAGGAAGTTTTGCAGAGATGCTAGTTCTATACAGGGATTGGAGGTATCCTCAGCCTAAATTTCTGACTAAGGATTAAGTAGTTGAGGCCCATTTTCTTGGAAAGCAGTGGGGGTCAGGGGTAGAAAGTTGATGGGAGCTGGTAGAGGAATTAAGGAAAGGAATCTTCACCCATTCTTCAGTCATCTGTGGAAGCATGTTCTCATGTTACTCAATCTTTCAAAGGAAACTTCCCAAACAACTTCTAACCATATACCATCCAAAGTTTCCCTCTGAATCATTCAAGAGCCATCTAGATGTGGGTTGAACAACACTCAGTTATTGCAATAGTGTTTTTCTTAAATATCACGTGTGTTACAACATCTCAATGAGGCTATTTGTGGTTTGAGCCTTCTGAATCAGGATATAGAGAAGTTCCAACATCTGAGATTCATTTAATGGAAGCAAAAACATTGAACCCTTCGATGAATCCACCTGCACCAAGATCACCTACCATGCTATGCAAAATGCAGGTTCTTGCATCTGCCCCAGATCTAGTGAATAAGGTTCTTTGAGGTTGGAGGCTAGAGATCTCCCTTCTTAATAAGCTCCTTAGGTAATCTCATCATCAAAACTCAGCTCAGAAATTGTATCTTCAGGGAAGTCTTTTTTGGACCCTCACCCAGCTTACAAGCTACCCCAACACCTCCTTCATCATGCTTACCACATTATCTGTCTCCCCTGCTACACTGGGTTCCAAGAGGGCAGCAGCTTTGCCTTCTTGTTCACCGCTGATCCCCAGGGCTTTGAACAGTGTTGATGAACTGAATGAACAATTCTTATGTACTCTAAAATGGACAGCCAGATGCTAGGGTTGAAGCTCTTGTCCAGAGCATGTAAGGTGCTCTAAGGTCTGGCCCCTGCTTACCTCTCCAGCCTTCTCCTCCCCAACTCTCTGCATCACACTCAATACACCAGTAACATTTAGTTGCTTGTTGTTCCTTACATAGCCCTTTACTTCCCTATGCTTTTGCTCAATTTGTCCCTTCTTATTCTAAACCCCTATCACTATGTGCAGTCTCCTCCATTCACACCCTCCTCGATATGCACCTCCTTGCCACTATCTAGATAATTCCCATTCTTTCCTGTTAAGTTTCTACTGAGGCCTCTCTTCCTTGCAGGAAGCTTTCCCATTCCCACTACTCCACAATAGCCTCTCTTCTCTGGGACCAGTGACAGCTATGCATATTTCCATCTTTGCCCTTACCACATTGTTTAGTAATTACCTCTCTCTCTGTTGGTCTTCTGAATTAGACTATGAACTCCTTGAGCATGTGGACCATATCTCATTAATCTATCCATCCCTACTTTTTATTCCAGTCCTTGGCATAAAGTAGCTGTTCAACAAATTACCATTTAATGAATGAATGAACAGATGAGCAAACAGAGCCAAATCCTCAGGCACAATTGTTAACTGAAACAGGAACATGTACATCTGAACACACACAAACTGGTGACTGGATTAATTGATCCCATTAGGGCACCAAGAGTTGAGGACCTCTATGCATAAAGCCAGTCATCAGATTGGCAAGAAGGGTTAAGCCAGAAAGGACTAATATGTATGGACACTACAAACCAGACAGCGAAGAAGCTGAGAATTCCAAGGCTCATTAACCAAGTCACAGCAAAAAACAAATGAATAAACCTAGATGCAGGTCAGGGCAAGTGACTAAGCAATATGGTAGGCCAGAGAACATGGAGGGAAGTAAAGAAGATGGGGTGAGCCGGGGTCCAAGAGAAAGTCCATAGGACAATGAGTCAGTCATGGTGGTTTCTGGGTGAGTTAGCCCTCAGCTGCTCTGGTGAGCTTGTGATAGCGTCTTAAAGTGACAGTGCTCCCTGGATAGGATCTGAAATAATGTGTCACTAAATTCTAGGGTAAAGGAATGAAAATCATATTGTGGTTTTTACTAAAAGCCCAGGGTTTTGGTTTCCTATTGTTGCTTTAACAAATTACCACAAATTTAGTGGCTTAAATATCACAAATTTATTATCTTGCAATTCTGGAAAAGTTTAAATGAGAGTCATACAGAGCTAAAACTCAAAGTACCAGCAGAGATGTGTTCCTTCTGGAGGCTTTAGGGGATCATCCGTTCCTTGCTTTTCCAGCTTCCAGAGGCTACCCCCATTCTTTGGTTCATGCTTCTTTCTAGCAATGGTATCACTCTGACCTCTGCTTCCATCGTCACAGCTCTTTCTCCAACTCTTTCACTCTGACCCTCCTGCCTCCCTCTTATAAGAACCCTTGTTGTTACATTGGGCCCATCCCAATAATCCAAGATAATTTCCCTATCTCAAGATCTTAACTTGATTAATATCTTAACATTTGCAAAGTGCCTCTTGTCCATGTAAAGGAACATATTCACAGGTTCCTGGATCAGGACATGAACATCTTTTGGGGATCATTATTCTACCTACCACACTCGACCATAGAAAAAAATTATTTTAAAAACTGAATCAGGTTTTGATTTTTAAAAATAATAATAATAAGTATATAGCTCTAAATTTCCTATCAACGAAGGCAACCAAGAAAATGACACAAAAATCTGAAAAACAGGGGATAAAGAAAGGAAAATTATAATTGTGTAATAATTTATAGTTTCAATTGGTTTTTCTCAATTAAAAATTCAAATATATAGAATAGATAGCTAGTGGGAAGCAGCCACATAGCACAGGGAGATCAGCTCTGTGGTTTGTGACCACCTAGAGGGGTGGGATAGGGAGGGTGGGAGAGAGGGAGACACAAGAGGGAAGAGATATGGGAACATATGTATATGTATAACTGATTCACTTTGTTATAAAGCAGAAACTAACACACCATTGTAAAGCAATTACACTCCAGTAAAGATGTTAAAAAAAAATTCAAATATAAATGTGACACTGTCACTCCTAAAAGAGGATAACAATTGGACACAACTACCTGCTTTTTCATTGGTTTTGCATCTCCCCTCTTCAGGTCCCCTCTTCTCTTAAAGCAAGGACATGCACCTCAAAACTGTAGGTGGTAACTGCTGCATGTATCGATGCCAGCAACACATGTAACACAGGGATGCAACGGAAAGACATGAAAAGGAGAAAGGTCGAAAAGGATTCAACTCAAGACTTGAAAAGGAGAGGAGTCATTTTTTTCCCTCCAAAATGGAAAAAAAAAAAAACAGCAAATGCTTTAAAAGGGACCTCTGGATTTTATTAAAATTATGAATACTCTAGGATTTTGCATCTATAAATTATTGAAGATAAAAAGAAAATATTTTAAATGCCATATATGATCATGATGTGAATGCACATTTTCTGACCAGCTCAGACAAAGGCAAGTTACGAACTCATTAGTAGATAGTGGCAGATGGTGCTAGTTGAGGCCAGTGCTAAGTAAGCCAGGACTGCAAGGGTAGGAGGTTGTCGCCGAAAGCAACATAATTTACCCTCCTTCCAGCCACAGGAGAAGAAAAGTTATTATCAGCGAATAGCTGGTAACATTGGGAGACACTCAGTATATTTCTGTAATTTGTCTGATTTTCCTCCTTAGGTAAAATAAAAGAGAAACAAAAGAAAAGTTCAGAGCTCTTTTCAAAGCCTTGATTGAGGGCTCACTATTATCTTTTTAAGACAGCTTAGTTTATCCCCGCAAAACTATTCTCACATTACTTTGAACGTGTTGAAGACTTAGTTTCTTTTAAAACAAGAAAGATGCCAGCGTGCTTATCAGCACTAGAGAAGAAGCCCATAGAAAGAGCCAAAAATATAATAGAAGAGGAAATAATACAAGACTGGAGGCAGAGAGACCATGAGGGAGCTGTCACACTAATCTAAGACAAAGATCTGAACCAGCAAAGGTAGTGTACAAGTTTCCTGTGGCTGCCACAACAAATTACCACAAACTGGATAACCAAAAAGAATAGAAATGTATTCTCTCACAGTCTCACATTTCTGGAAGCCAGAAGTGCAAAATCAAGGTCTCTGGAGGCTCTAGTGGAGAATCCTTCCTTGTCTCTTCCAGCTTCTGGTGGTTGTCAGATTTCTTCTTTTCTTTGGCTTGTGGCCACATCACTCCAAACTCTGCCTCTGTCTTTGCCTTCATATTGCCTTCTCCTCAGTGTATCTGTGTCTTCTCTCCTGTCACAATTCTTCCTCTTCCTTTCTCTTATAACCTCATCCTGAGATCCTTAATTTAATTACATTTGCAACAACTCTTTTTCCATATAATGTAACATTTAAAAGTTCCAGGTAGCTGGATATAAACATATCTTTTTGGAACCACCATTCAACCCATCGTTAGTAATAAATGTGAAGAGGGAGAAAAAAATCCAAGAATTATTTGAGAGGTACCATCAGCAGAACTTGATGATTAACTGACTGTGGGGAATGAAGGGGAGGGAAGAGTCAAGAGTAACTTTCAATTAAATACCTAGGTAAGAACTAGGTACTCAACTGAAATAGAGAACTTGGATGGCAGAGCCCTTTTATAATGAAGAAGATGACTTCCTTTTAAACATGTTGATTTTGAGGTGTCCATGATACATCTAGATGTTCAGCAGATAGCAGGACCTATGCATCTGAATCTCAAGAGAGAGAGCTGGGCTAGAGATAGAGATTTGGGAGCTTGTGAGCATACAAGTGGTAATTTTAAAACCTCAGAGAGGATAATATTGCTCAAGAAAGCAATAGGTAGCAAGAATTACAGAAGATTGGAAATAGACACCTGGCAGTTAAGGGGTAGACAGAGGAAGAGCAGCCCATAAAACAGATCAAAAATTAAATAATAAATGAATAAATAAATAAATATTTTTAAAAATTAATAGTGAACAGGTACAAATAATTCCAGGAGAGTGTAATGTCCAGAAGCCAAGAGAATAATTTCTGGAAGTGGGGAAAAATAAGCAATGTCAAATGGAGTAGAAAGAACAAATGAGATGAGGAGTAAAGTGTTGAAGTAGATGATAGAGGGAGAAAGACACCACGTAGGTTTCCAAATGAAAAAGAGTCCAGACAATGGGAAAGCACATGCAAAAGCCACAAACGTTTCATGAATGCTTGAAGAACAGCGAAGTGGCCAGTGTGGAGGGAAAAGGGTGAACGAGGAGGTAAGTAAGACAGGGGGTTGAGAGGTAACAGGAGTCCTTTACCTTAACAGAAGTAGGCCCTACTCCTTAACACAGGTAGAGCCTTTCTGGCCATTTTAAGGACTGTGGATTTTATTCTAAATGAAAATGAGAAGGTATCAGAGGGTTTTCTGCAGAGGAATGACATGATCTGACTTCCGTTTTAACAAGATCACTTGGGCAACTGTGTGGGAACAAGAAACAAGGCTCAAAAGACATGCTGGAGACAGACTGGAAGCAAAGATGTAAGTAGGGAAGTCAGTTAGGAGGTTACTGCAACATCTCAATAAGAGGTGAGGGCAGCTTGGACCACAATGGTAGCTATGAAGGTGAGAGGAAGGGATGTAATTGTTGTTATACTTGAAAGTGGGCTCATAAAGCTAGCTGAAGGATTAGGCAGAGCGAGGAAAAGATGGATCAAAGATGATTCCAAGGATCTTAGCTGAAGTTACTAGAAGTCTGGAGTAACCATCAGGAAGCAGCACCCCTTCTATGTATAAATAGTGGGCTTGCTATGCAAATGGAACTCCAACGTAAGGGTCTAGTCCTTTATTCCAACCAGATTGCCTATCCTAAACCTCTTTTAGGTAATAATGCTGGTGCAGGCACTGTGTATGATGCTGAGAGGCATGTCAAACTCTATGTCACTGAAGTGCAAAGTGCAAAAGTGAGAGCAAGAAATAAGGCTCAAAATATATGATGAAGACAGACTGCAGAGAGCTAGAAAAGAAGTTAAACTACGTTGGAAAATCTCAGTTGATTGTTTTACAGCACACTGCACTGCACACTACAGACAGGAAGATGCACACGTGTTCCTCTCATAATTCACCAGAAAATCCAGTGATTCACTCCTCAGCAAGAAATATTCTGGGAATCTTTGATTAAATTGAACCTACTCAGGCCACATCACTGCTGAAAAGTTCACACTTAGGAGGAAGGAAAATTAAGAGTGTTCTTCATGAGACTATGAGCCAACTGTACAAGCTCAATAGCCTCCCTACATCAGGAATCACAAGCTATTAATATTGTGAAGTGATACCAGCAAACTGAAGAGGGTTGCTTCCCAAACTCTCTGGGTGTCACATGAGACACTTAACAGCTCAGTACTATGCGGAAATGAGGGAGGGGTGTGCTCTACCTTCAGAGCCTCTCAGTCACTCAGGAAACTCCGAATTAGGGGAATAAGTTATTTCATATGCAAATTGTATTCACTCTGAAATTCATTACTGTTGCTCCAACATCTGTTCAGAGGCAGACAGATTGTTTCCCATGGGCATAGGACTTCCACTGAGTCCAAGAGAAACTGCACCAATCTGAGAAGAGTACAAAGGATCCATCAGAATTTGAAAGCAGAGCTAACATCTTAGTGCTGAAAATAAACATGAGCATCCAAGCATTCTCTCCCCTGGAAACACGTTGTACCTGGAGGTTAGATTCCCAGATCAGCCCACAAACGTTTGTTTAATCCACAATGTTTCTAAAACACTCTATAAACAGTACTCTGGGACCTATCAACATAAGAACCTTGTTTTTGTTGATTTAATAAGTGAGTATTTTTGGAACACTGGTGACGTGCCAGGCATTGTGCTTGTACTGGGGTTTCAGAGTTGCAGAACACAGAGAACATGGTCCTTGCCCTCGAGGAGCTCAAGGGAGTGGTACAGACAAGGAGAATGTCAGATCCAAGAGACAGCAGTCAGTGCTATGACAGTAATATGGATAGGGTGGAGGACACATGGGTGCAGGTGATAGAGGTGGGGATACCTAGTACTGACATCTGAAGGAAGAAATGGTTTACAAAGCAGATGAAAGGGCTGTGCAAAACATGGCAGCAAAGCACGCTCAAAGCTTAAACTTGGGTCATATAAACACATCTCCCCTAAAGTTGTTACCACTTCTTGCTCACATGACCTGTAGCCCACAAGACTGTGAGCTCCCCATGGGAGCTCTGCTGAGCTAAGGCAAGACTTCTAGCAGAAGAGGAACCACTGAGGACAGTGAAGGGCCAGAGCAACTGCCAGAAGGCATGGAGTAGTCTGGGAAGTGCTAAGAGAAGAATGAGACATCTCCAGGAAATAGGAATGAGGCACTTGGGGGAGAGAGTGTCACAGATCAACAACGATGGAGAACTTATCCTATGCCTCATGCTACATAAGTCCTGGGAATATAAGTATCCATAAACTGTGTTCCCAGTGAAAAAGATTTTGAGATCTAATGAGGGGACCAATTGTAGGAACGTGCTGTAGAATGGTGAACATGATAGTATCTACTTCAGATGGTTATATGAGGATTACAGAAAGTAAGACACATACCTAGTATTTGGCACATAGTAAATGCTCAATAAATATTAACATTATCAAATGCAAGTATATACTATGTACAGTGTACAGGATGAAAGAAGAAATGGTTACTTTTAATGGGAGACAGACAGAAAAAATTTGGAGACTCTAATAACGAGGGTGTTCATCACACAGACTGGGACACAGAGCCTACAAGACATTCAGAGAGAGCTAAGACACAGAGGCAAAACTGGCCTGCTGTGTGTTGGTCTCAAGCAGAAATTCAAGACCACTCTCTGCTCCCCACCACCCAACATCCATTTTCAAAGAAGAAATTCTAATACAAATCAGCTAAGTTCAATAATGTTTATTAAATGAACATAATAATAGTAATTACAATGACTATTGTTATTATTACTAGTACTGTGTCCCAGAGAGAGTGCTGAAATCTTGACAGACTTTCATGTCAGTTAATCCTCACAATTAGGACACAGGTGTGAAAATGATTCCCATTTTACACGTGAGAAGGGTTCATCTTATAAGAGCCATACTTTTTTTTTTTTTTGACGGTACGCGGGCCTCTCACTGCTGTGGCCTCTCCCGTTGCGGAGCACAGGCTCCGGACGCGCAGGCTCAGCGGCCATGGCTCACGGGCCCAGCCGCTCAGCGGCATGTGGGATCTTCCCGTACCGGGGCACGAACCCGTGGCCCCTGCATCGGCAGGGGGGCTCTCAACCACTGCACCACCAGGGAAGCCCAAGAGCCATACTTTTAACCTCTTCTCTCCTATGGTACCACCTACCATATATAAAGGAAGCATGAGAGGTAACTATACATATATTGAAATTACCGTTCTTAAGTTGGAGATTTCTTGAGTAGTGCTATATTCACTTTTTATTTTTTAGGGTAGGGTGGCAGGGAGAGGAAAGAAGGAGAATAAGTATGTTTCTTTCCGTTGTTAAGAAAAAGAAGCAAATGGCAACAAAGGAAGCTGTTAGCTGAGATGGATGGGTGGATAGATGGATGGAAAGAAGGAAGGAAAGGAGGGAGGGAGGGAGGGAGGGAGGAGAAAATGAAGGAAGGAAAAAGGAGAGAGAATTTATTTCAAGGACTTACCCTGGTGTTATATAGTTCCAACCCAACCTTTTATACCATCTATATTGCCTTTATCCCCTATAGAAAGTATAAAAGATTGGGTGAAAATATTTGTAAACCATATGTCTGATAAGGGGTTAATCTCCAAAATAAATAAGTCTCCTACAACTCAATAGCAAAGAAAAAAAAACCTAATAATTCAAATAACCTGATTTAAAGTTGAGCTAAGGAATTAAATAGACATTTCTCCAAAGAAGACATACAAATGGCCATTATATATAAGAAAAAATGTTCAGTGTATTAATCATCAGGGAAATGCAAGTCAAAACCACAATGAGATATCACCTCACACCTGTCAGGATGGCTATAATAAAAACTTTGTTTTAAAGTTGTGTTGGTAAGGATGTGGAGAAATTGGAATCCTTGCACACTGTGGTAGAAATGCAAAATAGTGCAGCTGCTATGGAAAACAGTATGGATGTTGCTGAAAAAATTAAAGATAAAACTACCATATGATCCAACAATTCCCTTCTGGATATTTAACCAAAAGAATTGAAATCAGAATCTCAAAAAGATATTAGCACCCCCATGATCATTGCAGCGCCATTCACAACAGGCAAGATGTGGAAAAAACCTAATGTCCATATATATATTAGAAAATTATTTAGCCTTAAAAAAGAAATTCTGCAATATGTGACAACATCGATGAAACTTGAGGACATTATACTAAGTGAAATAAGCTAGTCACAGAAAAACAAATCCTACAGATTTCACTTACATCAGGTATATTAAAAAGTTAAATTCATATAATCAGAGACTAGAATGTTGGTTGCCAGGGGCTGGGGGCAGGGGAAAATGGGGAGTTACTAATCATCAGGCATAAAGTATCAGTTAAGCCAGATGAATAAGCTCTAGAGATCTGTTACTCAACATAGTACCTATAGTCAATGATAATGTATTTTACGCTTAAAATTTTATTAAGATATTAAATCTCATGTTAAGTGTTCATAACACAACAAAATAAAATTTTCAAAAGAAAAAAAAAACGAATCCTGGTCCCAGTGAGTTCTTTCAAGCCTTCAAGAAATCCTGTGGCCCCTAGAATTTATACTGTCCTATAGTTATAGAAGACAAGAGAAGTTTTATCAATTCATTTTATGAAGCTAGCACATTCCTGGTGAGAGAGGGAGGAGAATCCTAGCAAATATAACACAAAAAATTAGAGCATTAGAAAAAATTCTAGAAAAATGTTAACTCCTCAAATACTTCAATACATTTAAAGAATAATAGACCACAACCAAATAAGATCCAGTTCCAAGAATAAAGAGTGGTTCAACTAAGAGCTCTGCTAATGGTATAGATAATATATAATTTATCATCTTAAATATCCTAACTCTTTTGCCTACTTGATTGGTTGAGGATCTGTTGATTTCTCTTTAAACTATAATCAATATTTGTACTTTATATTGAAAACTTACTAGTACATGAATGTTCATAACTGTCAAGTCTTTTTGGTGGCTTATATCTTTTATCAATATCTCACATATTTTATCAGCAACTTTGCCCCATTTATGATTTTGCCTTTATTCTATATTATCCTTCATTGATAAAGGCCATATAAGCATGTAATCAAGTTCTACATCCATTCTACATTGTTTACTAACTTTGGAAAGCTACAACAAAAAATATCCATCTAAACACAGGAAGCATATCCTACTTAAAAGACAATAAAGACACTCCCATCTTAATATCAATAATGAGAAAAAGATGCCTGTGGTTAATTTTCAATTATGGAAATATAAGCCACCTATCAAAACATAAATAAAAGAATAAATACTGGAAAGATGGTTATAAAATTATAATTACTGGCAAATGATATGACATTGGCAAATCAAATCCAACTGTATATTTGATTAAATGACTACATCATGACCAACCATCATTTTACTCCCAAAAGAGAAGAAAATCTAGGTAAACATTTATACTATCTGGGTGGGGGGAAAGTCTTTAAAGCCAGACAGAAGGGTTTTTTTTTTTTTTCAGTTAGAAAGTTCTGACTTGAAATCAATGTAAAACTTCTATACAATCAAAAATTCATACTGGAGAGGGGTGTGAGGGAACAGGGAGGAGAATGTCAGACAAAATAATCACAGACAAAAGTTAAGTATTTCTAAGATATAAAGAATTCTTTTTAAATTTAAAAACAAAAAATAAGACAAGTATGCTATCAGAAAAATAAAGGGTGTTCATGGATAGGAAGACTCAACGTTGTCAAGATATCAGTACTTCCCAACCTGATCTATAGATTAGTGCAATCCCAATCAAAATCCCAGCAAGTTATCTTGTAGATATCAACAAAGCAATTCTAAAGTTTGTATGGAGAGGCAAAAGATCCAGAATAGCCAACATAATGTTGAAGAAGAACAAAATTGGAAGAATGGCACTACCTGACTTATCATAGAACCACAGGAATCATGACCATATGGTACTGGTGAAAGAATAGACAGATAGATCAATAGAACAGAATAGAAAGCCCAGAAATAGACCCACATAAACAGTCAACACTTCTTAGACAAAGGAGAAAAGGTAATGCAATGAAGCAAGGATGGGCTTTTCAACAAATGGTACTAGAACAACTGGACATACACATGAAAAAAAAAGTGAATCTAGACACAGACTTTATGCCCTTCACGAAAATTTACTCAAGATGCATTATAGGCCTAAATGTAAAAATGCAAAACTATGAAACTCCCATAAGATAACATAGGAGAAAACCTGGATGACTTTGGATTTGGTAATGATTTTTAGATACAACACCAAAAGCATGATCCATGAAAGAAATAATTGATAAGCTAGACCTCATTAAAATTAAAAACTTCTGATTTTGCTCAAGATAATTAGAAGACAAGTCACACAGTGGGGAAAAATATTTGTAAAAGACACATCTGATAAAGGACTGTTGTCCAAAATATGCAAAGAATTCTTAAAACTCAACAATTACAAAACAACCCAATTTTTTAAATGAGTCAAAGACTTTAACAGACACCTCACCAAAAAGATATACAGATGGGAAATAAAGCATATGAAAGATGTTTCATATCATATGTCATCAGGGAAATGTAAATTAAAACATCAATGATATGTAACTACACACCTATTAGAATGAGCAACATCTGGAACACTGACAACAACAAATTCTGGTGAGGATATAGAACAACAGGAACTCTCATACATTGCTGGTGGGAACGCAAAATGGTACAGCCACTCGGGAAGACAGTTTGGAGGTTTCTTACAAAACTAAACATCCTCTTACCATACAGTCCAGCAATTGTGCTCTTTGGTGTTTACACAAAGGAGTTAAAAACTTATGTCCACACAAAAATCTACACTAGGATATTTATAGCAGCTTTATTCATAATTGCCAAATTTTGGGAGCAACCAAGATGTCCTTCAGTAGGGGAATAGATAAATAAACTGTGGTACATCCAGACAGTGGAATATTATTCAGCGCTAAAAATAAATGAGCTATCAAGCCATGAAAAGACATGAAAAAACCTTAAGTGCATACTACTAAGTGAAAGAAGCTGATCTGAAAAGACCACATACTTTATGATTCCAGCTATATGGCATTCTGGAAAAGGCAAATATATGGAGACAGTAAAATGATAGGAGGTTGCAAAGGGTCGGCGGGGGGCGGTGGGAAGGAGCAATAGGTGGAACACAGGATTTTTTAAGACAGTGAAAATATTCTGGATGATTATTATAATGATCATTATACATTTGTCCAAACCTACAGAATGTACAGCACCAATAGTAAACCCTACGTTAATTATGGACTTTGGGTGAATATGATGCGTCAATGTAGGTTCATCAATTTTAACAAATGCGCTACTGTTGTGAGTGACATTGACAATGGGGGAGGCATGCATGTGTGAGGGAAGGGGGTATAAGGGAAATCTCTGTACCTTCCACTCAGTTTTGCTGTGAACCTAAAACAGTTCTAAAATAAATGCAATGCAAAAGATCAATAAATCTGATCTTTTGATCCCAATTTCACTAATAGTTTCAAAATACGAAGTCAAATAATATGCCATTTTTGCCTCCCAGAGGTTGAAAAGTAAGGGAAAATGAGCACTCCCATCCAAGCCTGGTGAAAGTGTATATTGATGCAATATTTGGCAAGATAATTAAGCCAATCATATCAAAAACCTTCAAAAGGTACACACTTCTTGACCCAGTGATTTTATTTTTAAAAATAAATTACGAAGTAAATAATTACGCTTATGCACATAAATGCATATACAAGGATATTAGCAATAGCAAAATGTGTACATACACTTAAAGGATTAATTAAATTATAGTACACCCATACAATAAAATACTAGGCAGTCCTTAAAACTGATGCACTAGAAGAAAATAATTGAAATGTACACTGAAGATATAAACAGGAAAAATATTACTAAAAGATTAACAGTGTTGTGATTATGAGGGGTTTATAATATTTATTTATTTATTTTTAATATTTAATCTTTTAAATATTTAATTATTTTATTTATTTATTTGGCTGTGTCGGGTCTTAGTTGCGGCACACGCGCTCTTCATTGTGACAAGCAGCCATCTCTCTAGCTGTGGCGCGCAGGCTCCAGGGCACATGAGCTCTGTAGTTGTGGCGCGGGTTCCAGGGTGTGTGGGCTCTATAGTTTGCAGCACACGGGCTCCCTCGTTGACGTGCGCGAGCTCAGTAGTTGTGGCGCACGGGCTTACTTGCCCCGCAGCATGTGGGCTCTTAGTCCCCTGACCAGGGATCAAACCCACATCCCCTGCATTGGAAGGCAGATTCTCTACCACTGGACCACCAGGGAAGTCCCTATTTTCTTCTTTGTATTTATCTGTGTTTCCTAAATTTTCTACAATAAGCATGTGCTGCTTTTGAAAGAAAATATTTTCACTGTTTGACCCCCTCTCACAAAAACCAGTTGAAAAGAAATAAAGTTCCTACCCTGTCTTAGGCACTTTGAATAGACTGTCTCTGATCCTTACTATAGCGTAACAGTGTAGCTATTATCTCTGTATTTTCAGTGAGGAAACTGAGATACACAGCAGTGGTAACTTTCCCAAAGTCACTCAGATACTATGATGGTTATTTTTGTGTGTCAACCTGACTGAGCCATGGGGTGTCCAGATTAAACATTTCTGGGTGAGTCTGTGAATTCCAGATGAGATTACGATTTGAATTGGTGATCTCAGTAAAATGGATTGCCCTCCCCCACGTGGGTAGACACCATCCAGTCCCTTGAAGGCCTGAATAGAACAAAATGTGGAGGAAAGAAGGATTGGCCTCCTTCCTGCCTAACTGCTTGAGCTGGGACATCTGTCTTCTCCTGCCCTTGGACTGAGATTTTCACCACTGACTCCCCTCATTCTCAGTCTTTTGGACCCATACTGGAATTATACCACCAGCTCTCCTGGGTCTCCGCTTGCAGATGGCAGACTGTGAGCCAGTTCATTGAAATTCATCTCATAGACGGATGAGAGAGAGAGAGACCCTATTGGTTCTGTTTCTCTGGAGAACCCTGACTAATACAGATACTAAGGAGCAAAGCAAGATTTCAGCCAAAGACTGCTTGACTTTAGTCATTACTCTTCTCACCACATCCGGCTGCCTTTAAGATTACTGCATCTGTTGAACCGGTTTGCAAGGCAGAAATAGAGACACATGTAGAGAACAAACGTAATGGACACCAACAGGGGAAAGCGGGCAGTGGGGGGGATGAACTGGGAGATTGGGATTGACATGTATACACTAATATGTATAAAATAGATAACTAATAAGAACCTGCTGTATAAAAAATAAATTAATTAAATTAAATTTTTAAAAATGATTACTGCATCTGTGACCAGCCATCAACCCTTGTCTACAGCAGTGAGAGCACTGGCTCCTAACCACCATTGGTGTCCAAAATCTAAAAGTTGCTGAAGCAAGGCAAGAAACCAATATATTTTTAGAAACTTTCATATGAAAACTAGCCTTCTGTCAAAGGATCCCTATGGAGTCACTATAAGCTCCACAGAATCAAGAGTCAGACGGGGTTTCTTCCTCTGAAAACTTCATCAACACAACCATTAACAGGCAGAGAAAACCCATCAAAATCTCACGATGTTAATTGTAACTTGATATACTTGAGTGGAAAAACAAACCATATGCTTCACTTCTTCAAAAATGCTGATATAATGACAGCATTCTACCTACTGCTTCACAGTCTCATTTCCTACCTACACTTTGAAGCATGGAAGTGCCACAAGTCACAAAGTTGCCATTTTTAAAAATTCCTTGGTGCATAAGACCAGTGGTCTGCCCTAGAAGGCTTCAGCTGACAGTGATAACTGTCATACACTATGGGTCGTCCTTCACATTACCAATTTCAGAAGCTTTGGGACTTATCCCAAATCATCTGCTTCTCTCAATAATTTTATTAGGGCCTCTTGGCTATATTCATACATTCAACTTTGAAATAATGAGTTCCATAATTTATCATTGAGTGGGCAGCGTTATCCTTAAATAATTTTTTTCAAGCTATCTACAAAGGGTTTCCTTTTGTTCAGTGTAGAGGGCACTGGAGAAAAAAGTCTATACATTACGTTAACCATTACTTCAAACTTCAACCTTAGCTTTAGTCTTCCTGGAGTCCTCAACCAAAAGAAATTATCATTACAATATACCCTGCCAGGCACACCTATATTGCTTCTTAAACTGCTTAGAGCAAATGGCATACAGCTATATTATCTAGTAAACTTTTTATCAGAATTCTAAAACTTGTTACAGAAAAATTTATAAATAAGAAAGAGGAGCACAAAAACAAGTGTCCCTGGATGAATTTACCAAAAATCATTTACATTGTTCCAAATCTTTATAAACACCTTTCTCAAAACTGTCTACCAAATCTCACTGCAAGAGATTCTGACTTTGAGACAAAGATCTTTTCTCTCATTCTAACTTGATGCAAGGAGAGAAACGGAGGAATTAGAAAGTAAGAATATCTGTAAACTATACTTTAATCCTATGTTATATTGATTGAGTCAATGCTTTAAGACTGGTTATACAGCACCCAGTTTACTTGATTTACCTTGAGTTTAGAAAATTTTACACTCTGAGGAGTATAATTTTGTCCCATTTATTGTGGATTAGCTGTGGTTTAAAACAAAAATGTTGTCATCTGATACTGGAAACCAGGTCCATTGTCAGGAGTCTAACCTTCCCTCTATTGTAAAATAAGAATATTTCATTATTTCAATTGTCATCTTCCTTTTACCATGACAGCAATCTATTATCAGCAATATTGCCTATACTAGTTCTACTTCTACTTTCTTTTTCCTGGCTTCCAGCTCATAGGAGTTAAGTAGGTTCCCTTCAAAAAGAAGAAATTCTAACAATAAAACAAAATTATCTCACCCCTGTAGAAACCCTCATTTAAGAAAAAAAAGTTATAGTCAGTAATATTGTATTAACTTTGTATGGTGACAGATGGTAACTAGGCATTGTGGTGATCGTTTTGCAATGTATACAAATATTGGATCACTGTGTTGTACATCTGAAACTAATGTAATACTATATGTCAATTATACCTCAATAAAAACATTTTTAAAAGGTTAAAGAATTTTCCAAAAAGCGTAAAATATACCAGCAGCTGCTCTATTTCATAGGACAATATTCACACCTGGGGGAGGGGTGACCCAGATCCGGGCTCCAGCCTCCTCTGGTGATGCCGGAACGCTCCATGAAAGTTGTGGGGTGGGGAACAGGGAGCAGTGAGGAGGGAATGGGCATCTGAGGGGCACTTCCCTGGCCCCTCTTCCTCTCCCGTGTTCACAGGAACAGGAACGGGATGGCCTTTGTGACTACTGTATCCATCCAAAGCTGACTTGGAAAGGCCAAAAGTCAACTCCTGTAGGCAGAGCTAAAGGTGGAATTGATGGGCTGGTAACTGCGAGATGGCAGAGCCATCTGCAGGTGTGCCTGGAATTGAGTTATACTACCTGTATTTGTAAGACGGGTAAAAATTAAAATTTAAGATAAACATGCACATTAAAAATCCTAAGATAGGGCTTCCCTGCTGGCGCAGTGGTTGAGAATCCGCCTGCCGATGCAGGGGACATGGGTTCGTGCCCCGGTCCGGGAAGATCCCACATGCCGCGGAGCGGCTGGGCCCGTGAGCCATGGCCGCTGAGCCTGCGCGTCCGGGGCCTGTGCTCCGCAACGGGAGAGGCCACGACAGTGAGAGGCCCGCGTACCGCAAGAAAAAAAAAAAATCCTAAAATAACCACTAAAAGATAGAAACAGTGTTACTAAACTATGAGGAAGAAAAATGGAGTGGTGTGGATGAAATCAATCTAGGAGGGAGGCAGGAAAGAGAACGGGTAAAACCTAGAGCTAAGTGAGGTGAATGGAGGATACAGAGTAAGAGGGCAGAGTTAATTAAGTCCAAGCCCACAGGCAGCCAGAACGAATGCAGGACAAAAGTCGGATCAATTTTATGGTATGTGGCTTATCTTTCAATAAAACTGTTAATTAAGAAAATAAATAAAATAACGTGGTTATGTGATTCAGTCAGGGGCACCTGGATAATCTCCCTTTCTAAAGTCAACTGTGCCATATAACATGACCTAATCCCTGGAGTAAAATCCAGCAAACTCCCAGGCTAGGGAATTAGGCAGAACATGTGTATCAGAGGGGGAGGTAGGAAATCTTGGAGGCCATTCTAGAACTCTGGTAGGAAGTGACAGACTGAAAATAGTACACATGATACACTGAACAAGAGAAACCAACATGAGAAAGTATATGCTGTTTCATTCCATTTATATGAAGTCCACAATAGGCAAAACTAGTCGGTGCTGCCAGAAGTCAAGACAGTGGTGACTCTTAAGGTCAAGGAGGGATGGAAACAATAGCACACGGGGGAAAGGATTTATTCATTCAACAAGTACACACTGAACACCTACCAGATGCTAAGTTAAAGAGATTTCATGGCAATCAAGATAAGCCTCTGTCTTCATGGAGCTTTAAGATCTATCAGGGAAGACAGAGACCATTAAATAAACATCTATCATAAGTTGTGATAAGCATCACACTGGGGAAAGTAGGAAGTGCTCCGAGAGCATACGGCAGGGGGACCTAAACTAGTTTAAGGGTTCCAAAATGACATTTAAACGGAGACCTAACAGAATTTAGGCAGACAAAGAAGGGATAATTGTTGACTTAGTGACTTTGCTTGACTGCAGACTGATCATTACTCTAAGACCTGACTGAGAAAGGCCATGTGATCTGCATCTCCATCATTGTGAGAATGGTCTCTGGATGAATGGAAACACTAGTCCTGCCCTAAACTGCACTGGTCAAACAACTCCCTTCATGCTATGACATTATGAGTTCTGGACATTTTCCATAAAATGAATATCGACAAGATAGAGTGACCTGAAAGTAACCACCACGTTGACGCAGGAGCCTGAATCCATGTGAAAGGAGTACAGCAGAATGCACAGTGGCTTCTGGCTCAGGCTCCGAATCAGACTGCCTGAATAATAATGCTGACTCCACCACTGGCTGCATGTCCTTGAACACTGACCTTCTGTAAGCCTCCATTTCATCACCTCTAAAATAGGGGCAGTATTGCTACAGTGCTAAGAAGTCTTTAAAGGGTAGCTTTTTTAATAAAACAGAGGGAGTATACAAATGTCTTGAGGTGGAAGAAGCATAGGTGATCCTGTTTAGAGCAGTGTTGATAGATTCTAAATGCATACGAGGAAGAACTCCTCTCCCAACACTCTCTCAGACTCACCAGCCATACCAGCTTGTCATTGCCCAAACACACCAAGATCTCTTAAGTGCCTGTGCATTTGCACATCTCGGTCCTTTCTTCTGGCATGTTCTATCCACTCTTGTTTGCTTGAAGAGCTTCTATTCATCCTCCAAGTCTCAATTCATGCATTGCCTCATGGGGAAAGATTATCCTGACTGAACAAGAAAGAACTAGGTGATCACTTGTCCACGGTCTCATGACATTGTGAATATCTCTAAAGTAACATGTATCACGTTATACCAAAATTGCTTATTCATACATTCATCTCCTCATTGTTATGAGCCTCTTGAGAGATGAGGCCATACACAGCACTTGGCACATAATAGACAGCAAAAAGTGTTCACTGAATTAATTGAATGAATGACTACTGATGCCTTAACAGGCAGTGAATTCCTGCCACCAGAAATACTTAAACAAAGATGAGATAGTTGTTTAGCAGAGATGTACAGAGAGGACTGAAGCATCTGATGCTGAACCAGCTAACTACTAAATAGGACCCTCCAAACCTGAGAGTCCCTGGGGCTAGGTGAAGAAAACTGACAATCACAAAGGCACAGAGAAGGAACAGCTGTATATTTGGGGAATAGCAAGTGGCTCCGTTTGTCTGGGCGAGAGGACAGGATGGAGATAGGATTGTAGCAAGAAAGAGATGACACACCCAAAATCGTAAAGGAGCATCATTTAATAAGTGTACTATTTAAGAGGAGTGGGCAAGGTAAAGTATCCCTCATGGAATGATAAAGCCTACAGGGCCTAACAAGAGCAGGCCGCCATTCCAAAGGGACAACAAGAAGGAAGTGGAGTTCCAGAGCCCTGTGATAGGGGGGTGGCGTGGTGACTTGATATAAAAGTCGTGGCCTAAGTAGAGGAATGGGATTTAGTCACTGCCAGAGATTTACAAGGAGAGGGAAGAGAAGAATAAATATCCAGGCACCTCATCTCCCTCTGCTGTCACCCTCCAACAGCCTACCAGTGCCTGCCAGTGGCCGCACCCAAAGCCAGAGAGCAAGGGAACCCAGGGAAGGTAATCTGTAGAACCCCAGAGCAGGGCAGACAATGAGGGGCAGGTTAACCGCATAAACATTATTTGGCAAGCCCTCAAGAGCTGCCACGGAGTTTGGGGCATAAGCGTGACATGATCCAGGCTCTGCTTGAGGATGGTTAGTTTTGTGGCTGTAATCAGAATGAATTCTGAAGGCAAAGAGGGAGAGGGAGGTAGGGAAACCAACTAGGAAACCATTGAATCCATTCATTTAAGTGAGAGGGGAGGAGCCTCAGCAAGGGGACGCCTTCATTACCCATATCAGCCCTGGGAAGACTCCTGATTCTCCTGCAGATTGCACACTCCCTGAGCGGCTCACCCTCCACATAAGCAGCACACCGAGTCACAAAGGTGGGGAAGAAACTTCTCCAATAAACAACACGATTTACTGTACAGCACAGGGAACTGTATTCAATATCCCGTGATAAACTGTAATGGAAAAGAATATGGAAAAGAATGGATGTATATATATGTATAACTGAATCACTGCTGTACAGCAGAAATTAACACAACACTGTAAATCAACTATACTTCAATAAAATAAATCAAAAAAAAAAAGAAGAAGAAAAAGAAAGGAAAGAAACTTCTCCAAACCAAGAAAATATTTCTGGTGTATACCTTTGAGTTTCCTCCTGATGTTCGCTTTCCCTCTTTTCCTCTGTATCTAAAATTATACTGAGCAAGCCCAGAGGAAAGTAGCTGCGGCAACTAAAGGTCACAGAGCAGACAGCAGTGATTGAGTTTCTTTTCATAAAAAGCAAAAAAATGAATGGAGATCCACAGGAGGAAAGCCCCACTTGATTGTCAGTAACCACTTCTCCAAGATTCTGACATTTAATTCTTCTCTGGCTGCCCACCCTCTCGTCAAGCAGTGACCAAACCCATCCTTCTTGTCTTCTTCCTTCCAAAAACTGTCTTCCTTGGGCCTCATCACAAAGGGTCTGATTCTCAGCTATTACATTCAGAAAAAATCCAAGGACCTTATCAGCAACTAGACCAGCACACAGATGAATAGAAGAAGCGTAACATTTCCTCTGTGAAGCCTTCTCTTTCTGCAGGAGCAGATTCGGGTTCCTTCTTCCATGCCCGCCGCATCTCATCTCCACCCGCATCATCACACCAGGTGGGCGCCCGGCCTTGGTGGGTGGAACCAGAGGGGCCCCCTGATATTTCCTTTTACCAGGTGGAGAGGAGATAGCTCTGCTCTATTTCTTGTTTTCTGTTCAGAATGAGGCTCTTTTTTCATTAGTATTATTATGCAAAGTTTCCTGAAATAAAAAGAACAATGACTGTTTGACTCCTTCGCTCTTTAATGACACACAATGCAACAAAGCTCATTAGATTGACATTTACTTTTTTTCTCCACTGCCTCATTAGAAGCTTAGCACCTCTAAGAGGATTACTTACAATGCACTGTCGCTGAGCACACGGAGAGCCTTTAAAGATTTTTGTTTGTCTCTCGACAAACTCCTTGCCAGGCTTTTCAAAACTGAGGTGTAGAAGGAAAGAACATCTGACAAAGAAGAAGGCTGAGTTACCACACACTTAGAAGCTCTTCACCTGCTTGCAGCACTACCATACATCATCAGCAACATGAGTTAACAAATCCTGACAGTTTCCATTTTCAGACTGAAGGGGCAAATGATACAAAGCAGCAGCACCACGTGTGTGAGGATGCTCCCGCTACCCACGCACCCACAAACACACGCACTCATTCTTTCTAACGTGTCCTAAAGCAATCGTCTTTTCACGATTAGAGGTTGCATTCATCTTTGAGTTCTTAAAACAAACGAAGTGTTCATGAGAGTCTTCCGCACTTCCCCCTTTCCACCAGTATGTCCACTCCCAAGGACAGCAGGGATACCAGCTGGTCAATTCCATGGGCTTTGCTTAGACTCAGCGTAGTGGTACAGTCAGTCAGACGCCCCTCAGTGGAAAACAGCAAGGCCAATAAAGCCCAAGGTGGCAAGAAACCACCTGTGCCCCCAAAACAGTAAATAACATTGTGTGGATTTAACAATTCATTCTGTTGATGAATCCAGCACACAAGTATTTATCTTGCTACAAATTTGTTTTTGTTTCCTGACATCTTTTTTTTTTTTAACATCTTTATTGGAGTATAATTGCTGTACAATGGTGTGTTAGTTTCTGCTTTACACCAAAGTGAATCGGTTCTACATATACATATGTTCCCATATCTCTTCCCTCTTGCGTCTCCCTCCCTCCCACCCTCCCTATCCCACCCCTCTAGGTGGTCACAAAGCACTGAGCTGATCTCCCTGTGCTATGCGGCTGCTTCCCACTAGCCATCCACCCTACGTTTGGTAGTGTATATATGTCCTGACAGCTTTTTAAAAACCAGTTTTGATGACAGAAAATACTTTCTTTAATCCTACTGATATTTGTACCCAGATCTGTATTCTATACTAAGAACTGCACAAATAAACTGCCCGCATCATAATCCTGATGCAGTCTAAATCTCTTGTTTACCTACACTGTTTTCTTGGCTTTCAAATGGACACACTACAGCTGCCTTCCCAGTGCAAAGGGGGGAGGTGTGCCAAAGAGGGCTGAGAGATGGAAGTTTCCGCAGTGTGGGTAAGGGAACTGGCCAGAGGCAGGGGAGGTTGGCAGGGGCCGTGAACATCTGCACTGCTGTGACCGCCATTCAGGTAGCTGCTCTTTCTTTCGTCTTCCGAGGGGTGGTTCTTGGCTGCTGGCTTAACTTTCAGAAAGCACCCCGACTTCTCCAAGCTTCATGGGTCAGCTCCTACTTTTGCATCTTATTTTCTTTAGCAAAAGGGAAAGGAAAGGAATCAGCATTGGAAAGCTCTGAGATTCGGGGAAATTCTTCAAGAGCAGAGGCAGAGTACAGGTGGTTCATTATGAACTATTAACATATTAAAATAAGCCAGTAAGAGGAGTGTTAGGTTGCTTTTCAAATTAGACCCTGTCTTTGCTGAGAAAGAAGAAAATATGAGGGGGTCTGGACTTTTTTATTTTTTCAACATAACATTGTTTTGGTTTTGGTTTTGGTTTTGGTTTTTCAAGGACACATCATTTTCCTGGCTGTGATATGTAATGCTTCATTTTACCAACCTGCATTGAGTGGTTCAGCTTATGACTATAAACCGTCTCTGATTTTGTCCTTAGGATGAGTTGTTCAAGTGTAAGGTACTCAACGATAATGTCCTCAAACCATTTAAACAAGATTCTTTCATTCTTCATTCGGGTAAACATATCCCGGATAACTTCTGTGAGTCTGGCATGGACCAGGGTGTTCTCTTAAGTCATTTTCCAAGTCAGGATGGGTACTAATCTCCTCCTCTTACCCTACCAATTAATAATGTCACAGGCTTGAGAAGCAGCTGGCCAGGGTCTCATCTCTATGATCTGGAATAGGGAAAGCTAACTGGCATAAAAGGCATGCGGGAGAAGCCATATAGCATAGCGGTTATGCGCACTGACTCCGAAGTTTGTCCGGGTTCAGTTCCCACATCTGCCACTTTTTAGGTCAAGTAGGATAAACAATTTAACCTCAGAATAATAAATACAAAGGACTTAGATAAGGACTTAGCACATGGTAAGTACTATACTAAATGTTAGTTATTTTTAGGACCCCGGCTTTAACAGGGCTCTGTCACTACCAAGAGGAGTGATTAGGGATCCAAGGCCTAGCCTTCCTCCTACTGAAGTGGCCGAGTCATTCCCAACACTATTCGCCAGCCCCTGCTGATGCTGCCCTGTCTTGCCAGCAATGCCACCACAGTGACACGCATGTCCTTCTCCACTGCCCTCTCCAGCCTCTCAGTGCTGCCCCACTGGTGTCCTGGGTTGATCCTGCTGCCTCCACAAATATAAGGGGAGATTCTCTCTCCACTTTTGTTGCATCTCTTTATCAGACTGCTGAGTGTGACCTTGCTCTCTTTTTTTTTAGTAAATCTCCCATAAAGGGTAGTTTCACCTTCTTAGTTTCCTACCGGACAATCTTTCACATAACATGATAAAAGCTACCCCGTGGGCTACGTCAGAAAACATTTGGGTGGCAATTCCAATAACCTGCTCAAAAAGTCCCTTCCCACTAATTATAAATTACTGTCCCAAGGAAAGAGTTAAGGCATCTTGATCTCTCCCTATATATCAGTATCATTACACTTTATGTTTGCTGCCCCACAGGAAAACACACGCACACGCGCGCGCACACACACACACACACACGAGTCTTGCACCATACCTTACTGGAGAATTTTAGTCTCCTTAAGGACTGATCAACGCTTCCAAATTCTCTTTACAATATTCTCAGAGAACCTATCGATTTCACATGCAAAAGAGGTCTGAAGCATGTTTGGGACATGTTAAGCCTCTTGGTATTTTAGATCAGTTGATATTATATATTAGCCCCTTTCTGAAGCTTCTATTCTGAAGCAATCTATTCTTCCTCGATTCTATTTTTCCTGATGTTTCCATGTTAGTGTTTCTTAAATTGTGGTCAAGGACCACTGACGTCAAAACAACCTGACTTGGTAAAAACCCAGATAGATCCCCCACATCAGCTGAGTCAGGATCTCTGGGAGTAAGGCTCAAATGTCTGAAGTTCTACAAGCTGTTCTTTCTATGCAGTCTAAAGTTTGAGAACTAGTGTTCTACATCATTTTGAAATCCGCATCATTTGGAAACAAGCATTAACTGCATTACCAACCATTATGTGTCTATCTGACCAATTAAACTGTTGGAAGCTAGTACAGTGATCTTTAACATAAAATCCTGTATTCCATCCTTTGTTATTTAAGATATGATCTTGCTATCACTAAGGTGAAGAACATTTGCAAGGCAGGACATCCGCTGGTCTCAGGAATCAATGAAATGAAGTCTGTTTGCCTCCTTTAAGAAAGAATTGGTACAAATATACAACAAAGCCCATAATAGGAAGTCCAAACAGCCTATAAGGGTAGCCTAGTGGTTGGTGGATGAGCTTTGCAGTCAGTGAGACCAGGATTCAAATTCCAGTATGGACACTAACTAGCTGTGTGACCCTCAGTTTTCTTAGTTTGTGCCTTGATGTTTTCACCCATAAAATTTAGATACTAATACTGACCTCATAGATTTGTTGTAAGGATGAAGTGAAAAAATGTAGGTAAGGCATTTGGTATAAGACAGAGTAAATGTGTTTTAAAAGTTATTATTTCCAAATGAGAATGATTCCTGATGGATTCTGAAATAAACCAAACAGTTCTCATTCGCATAAAATCTTCAAGATGGTTAGTGAGTTACTGGCCAGATGCCATTTTGCCTTCTTTCCAGATATCTGGATACCTCCATAGTGTGATTTGCAAAGCACCACAGAGCAAGGCAACCTTAAGTCAGAATAGCCAGATATTCTACCGGACAACTCCAATCCTAGGGAAGAGTCTAAGGAAAGAATGGGAAAACCAGAGTATGAAATGGACCGTTCAAAGGTGGGGCAGATTCACTCAACAAAATCATTACAGGGAACATGTGCCAGGCACAGTTCCGAGCTGGGAGCACCGCACGGAACAAAACAGACAAAATCTTTTCCCTTGTGGGGCTCATGCAGGGAAGCAGACAGTAAACAACTCAGTTAATAAAATAGACAGTATGTCTGATGGTGAAGTGTGCTGTGAGAAAAATCAAGCAAAAAATGGGAATAAACAGAGCCAGGGTGGATAAGAGTTTGTCATGGTAAAGCAGAAAAACCTATGCATTGTTCCATCAGTATCATCTCCCCTTGCCCTAAATCCACAAGTGAAAGGTGACCGTTCGATTAATTCTCAGTAACTATTTTCTGAATGAAGGATATGCCTCAAGAGGAAACCAAAATCTTTGACAATAAAGCACACCTGTTTCAACTGGTTAGCATTAGTATCTGGTACATTTAAACACTCAATAAATCATTGTTGCAGAAATCGATGGCTCAGCAAATAAGCGAATGGACTGTCACCTTTCAGGAGGAATGATTACAGCTCCATCCACAGACACTGTTCTCTGTAATGACTGCAACCTCCGTAATAAGAATAACAACAACATGGGCCTGATTGCTCACTTGGTATTCTCCTAAGCACTTTATATGGATTATCTCATTTGAAGCTTACAACAATATTAGAGATTCAGGGGAGGAATTGCCCAGTAAAGGACCTGTGGAAGCCTTCTCTGTTGAGTAGTGCCCTTCCTACTGAGAAATGCATCCTTCTCAGTCAATAAGTTGGGTCCTAAGTAGACTTCAGAGCAGTGATTCTGATTACCAATCAATCAGGTGCTCTTCAAATTATCAAACACAGATGTTCACATTTTCCAACTCAGCTGCCAGTCTGCTCCCAGCAAAGCACTGTTTCTGATAACCGTCCAGTCCAGACTTGGAAGTTTTTCATGTCTTTTCTCTTTCGGTCATTCTACTGGTGTTATCCAGCACTTGCTGTGTCCAAAGCTCGAGATGCAGTCAGAGGTCCCTGCCCTCCCGGAGTGTACAATAGACCCTGAAAGAAGGCTCAACCCTTTAGAGTGAAACAAAGCAAAGCAATGTGTTTGCCTTGAGGGGTGTACAACAGGTGCAAGAGAGGACTGAGGACTTTGATTTATATCTTTGGAGGCTAATTTTGATTT
Source organism: Physeter macrocephalus (assembly GCF_002837175.3). Lineage (NCBI taxonomy): Eukaryota > Metazoa > Chordata > Mammalia > Artiodactyla > Physeteridae > Physeter > Physeter macrocephalus. Next base: position 116,069,494 of record NC_041217.1, read on the forward strand.
CCAGTATGGAGAACTATTGGAAGGAGTGAGGACAGAGATATCTGTGAGTCAGAAAGGGCAGCTATGCACCTCAGGGAAAAGAGCTAGGTGCACCTGGGCTCTGGCTGCACCAAAGACCCAAGATAGGGTCACAGCATGAGTCACACCAGCAGATGCTTTCCAAGCTGTTGGAAAGCCAGTCACAGACAAGGCCGGTAGAACCTATGCCTGCCCTGCCGGATCCTATTTTGAAGAATTAAAGCTGAAAATCAGTGCTGAATGATAGGTCAGAGCTACCGAAAACCCAAACCATAGTTAAGAAAGAGAGAATCTGATTTACCAGGAAAAACAAATTACTTACAAAGGTAGTGCTGTAACCAGTTCTGGGAACAAATAGTGCTATTTTTTTTTTCCAGTGTTTTAAAAGGAAAGAGGCAGCAATTAGAGAGGAAGTGGAGGCAACAGTGCAGACACACAGAGGAACAGAGCTGGAGGAGGGGCCTCAGCACCCTGTGCCAGAAGTGGTCCAAGTTGGATGCCAATCTGGTCGTGTTCCTCCTCTGCGTAAACCCTACAGAAGCCTCCCACTCTCCTTCAAACAAAGCCCAAACTCCTTCACCTGACCCACAGACACTTGCAAAACCTGGTCCTTTCCTTGGCTTTACCTCACCATTCTCCTCGTCCCTTCATCTATTCTGAACTGCTCTCGGGTCCTCACAGGTGCCCCTACCCTGCCGCCATTGGATCATCACATGGAACACACTTCCCCTCCCCATCTTCATCTGACTGCCACCTACTCATTCTTCAGATTCTGCTTAAATACCATTTCCGCAAAGAAGCTTTCCTTACCCTGGTCTACGTTAGGTCCCCTTACTCTGTTTACATAATTCCCTATATTTCCTCTCATAATATTCATCAACTTTCTAATCATTATTGACTTATTATGTGTCTTCCCTACTAAATAGTAAACTTCATGAGTGCCGAGATTTGTTGTAAGTGCTCATAAAACATCTGTTAAATTAATCAGTTGATTCAATTGAAGCAAAATTTATTTGGGGACTCTAGGTCCTTCTTTCTTCCTGAATTCTAAATGGCAAGAAAAAAAAAATTAGGCAACATCTCAAAGGAGAAGAGAAAGGACAATTCTTGCCCGTGGTGGCCCAGCAGCTTACGCTTTATGATCCTTCCTCATTAGCATGTGCCCCCCTTCCCCAGTATAAAAAAATTCTATAAAGCTACGTTACCTCCTCCCCAGCCCAGGAAATATTATCTTTCCTCCTTTTATTCTCACTTCATTCATTGAGCAAACATTTATAAAGCAACTTCTGTGAGAAACACAGAAGCACAGCAAACACTGACTCTCTACATTTTTGTTGTTTTTGACCTTTCACAGGTGGTGATTTAGGAGCTGGGTGTAATAGAAATTCAGAAATAAGCAAGATTTTAATTTCAAGGGGTAAAAAGATTAATAGTCAGAAACACATTTAGTGTAAATTCAAAAAAAAAGTTAGGAATCTTTGAGCTGTTGGCAACAGAAAAACCCATTTGGATTAGCTTAAACCCATGATTTCTTTGTCTCACAAATCTTTTAAAGGCCAGAAGTTGTTTCAGGCATGGTTTTTTTCCTGACATGGACTTCACAGAGTCCCAGGCTCTGGCTCCTTTGTGATTCTCTGAGCTCTACCCTCTGAATGACAGCTTGGCCTCCTCAGCCTTCCTCGTGGTAGCAGTTATTCCAGATCTCACTTCTTCCACCACATCGGAAGAAGAGGAACTCTTCACCCACCTCCCACATAGGAAAAAGGAAGCCTCCTTCCCAGGAGCCTCCAGCAAACGGGGGGATTTCCTCCCCTATCACTGTCAATATGCCCATCCTGGAACCAGTTGCCTCACCCAAGGAATGGGATACATTGGTTGGTTTCAGCCTGTCAGGATCCACCACTGGAGCCAAATATGGTTTCCATTCCACACCAGCTGTATAGCTGAGCAAAGTAGAACCTATCTCTAAGGGAAAAAAAAATCGAAGACTGTTGGAGAAATGAAGAAATAGATACCAAACAAGCAGTCAACAAATGTCCATTGTACAGGTGTATGGTCAGGCCCCCCCAAGGTGGCAGTTCTCTTGTTCTCCGTACACCCCCTGCTCAACCAGTGCCTGCTTCACCTACACTCTATTCACCTGACTGACCTTGCCTCTTAATCATACAGCCTAATCAGTAACTGCCTACGTGCTTGCCCTCTGCCCCGGCTGCTGATTTCCCTGGTAACTGAGGAGCGAACCTAACATCAATTCCCCCTGCAACTGGTAGTCTCCTTCTCCTTCAGGTAGCGAAGATTGCTGCCATGTCCTGCCTGCTGTCTGCTGTACACAGTGGAGTGTTGTTCAGGACATTTTGCTTCAGACCTGCAAGATTCCCTATCCAATAAACCATTGATGTCTCTGTTGCTGTCTCCAGGCTCTTTCCTCAGTCTCACAGCTGGGCAATTACAAGGTTTACAGGGTGCAGCCCAGCAACAGGTAACTAGATATCCAAAGCAGCACTCAGGTTTTTCCACCTCACACAAAGAAATATGTCATCATGGCTGGGTAGCTTATGGAATCCCCGATTCTTAGAAGTAGAAGGAATTGCAGAGATGGAGCCCAATCTAACCCTTCATGTTATAGTAATTAAACCTAGGAAAACTGAAGTAATCTGCCACAGATTACACAATTTGGTGAATGCCATTGGAAAGAACATAACCCAGGCGGTTTTATTTTTGATCTAACATTCCTTCTTGCTTGTCATTACTACACAATCAGGGCAAAATCATACCATATGATAAGTCATTTCTGTTATTCTATAAACACAGAGTTTACGTGCAGAGAGAGTATTTTTGTTGGGTTTGTGAGGAAGAGGGTACGTAGGAAAGAGCGAAAGAATGGAAAGAGAACAATTTTAATATCTTTTCCATTTTGTTTTAATTCACACAACTTTCTAAAACATTTATTGACCCTCAAAACAAGAATTTTTCTCAGAGCTGAGAAAGTACAACACTAGGACTTTGATAATAAGAATCCACATAGCAACAACAATTAGGCTTCTAAGTCCTGATCCCAGGGCTGAGCACCATTTGGGGAAAAGATAAGCTGTTGCCTCTGCTCTCAACCATCAGTGTGTTTGAGACCTGCCAGATAATGCTCATTTATAATGCTTCTGATTTGAGGAGGGACTCTTCAGAGTAGAGAGAAAAAGTTCATGCTGGTCAATAATTAAACATCACAGAGCAACCTGTGCTCTGGGGCCTGTGAACTTTCCTCCAGGTCACAGAACTGCATTGCATTTTCAGGGCAGACCAGCGAGCAAGGGCCAGCTGTGGGTGAGGGAAGAATGGACAAGAGACAACCAAAAGTGCCCTCCCTGAGCCTGGCAAATCTCTCCCCTCGTATTCACACCCACTCCAGGTATGGAGAGCCTATTCAAAGGCAAACAGCTCACTCCGATGGTGCTTATCTTTAACCCTTATTTACCACTAGTATCTCAGCAGCAATTGTTTAACTTTGGCTCACTCTGTTCTCCAGAAGAGATTCCTCTCTCAGCCTCTCTCCCTCCTCCAGGCCTTCCTCTACCCTGTGGTCCAAATTCACTGTCTAAACATGAGTTGAATTGTGTAATGCCACTGCTTAAAACACTTCGAGGAATCCAAAAGTTTATAGAATAAACTGTGCCTTGTTAACATGATCCCCAAGATCCAGAACTCACTGCCCAAACCACCTTCACTCTCATGCCTTCCTACCCTTGTCCTGGCTGTTTTATTCACCTGGTAAGCCCCTCACTGCCTTAGCTATAGAGAAAATCCTGATCAGTTCTTAAGTCCTGGGGAAATATTATCTCTTCTCTCAGTTTCCCTAGATAGCTTCCCCTTTAACATCCCCTATAACATTATATTTTGGTCCTTTCTTTACCTCTTCGTCTCCTCCAGGACAAGGACCATATTTTACTCACCACTGGGTTTTCATCCATTGCACAGAGTAGATGCCCAATTAATGTTAATTGAGTTAGATTGAATTGAGTCATATGATGTCTGTCTTGCCTTCAAAGCAGATTGAAATCACACTTTCTTCCAAAATATGTCCTAAACTATCCTAACTGTAGGTTCAGTCTATGTATTGAGTCAGCCTATTTGCTCCCTCTATCCAGCTCCAAAACTCCAAGTGCAGCCCCAAACTCAACTCCCAGGACCATGTGTGAAATGATCCAGGAGACCTTTGGGTAACTCTAGTCCACAGTCCAGAACTCAGAATCAAATCACCCTTGCCACTAGTCAAATCGTGCATTTATTTATTTGTTTGTTTGTTTCATAAACATTTAAAAGCCTACTTTGTGTCAGGCCCTATATTAAGTGCAAAAGAAATAAGGGTGAAGACCAGGGCCCTCAGGGAGCCCACAGCTAGTTGGCTGGGGGTGGGGGAGTGGCAAAACAGGCAACCCTGTTGCAGTTCCTCTATCATATTTTGCCCAATCCCCAGTCTCTCTACTCTGTTTCTTGTCCTTGGGATGCTCTCTGCCTTGATTCTTGTTCCAGAGACCCCCCCAGCTCTCCAGACGAGAAATTGAAATCCTACTTGCAATCCTACTGCCAGTTTTATTTTTCATATAACCGGTCCTTCTGCATACCACTCTTCATAGAGTTCCAGAGACCCCCCAGCTCTCCAGACGAGAAATTGAAATCCTACTTGCAATCCTACTGCCAGGACAAAAGACTTGTCTGCAGTTTTATTTTTCATATAACCGGTCCTTCTGCATACCACTCTTCATAGAGTGAGAAAAATCTGACTTCTTCACAGGGTCACTGATCCTTTGTTTCAGGACTCTCTGACCTGGCTCTTAAGTCTGGCATCTAATGTGAATTATCCAGTACTCTTTAACTTTAAAGTACATAACATCCTCTGTGTATCCTATTTAGAATGGATATCCCCAGGATCCACTCCCTCAGATTCTAGTTGTCTGTATTTATTACAAGGTTCCCAGGTGATTTTGAAACAGATGATCCAGGGACTTTGAGAAGCATTGTCCTAAGATCCACAAGTTCGCTTAAGTTTAGAATCATCTACACTGTCTCTATCTCACCCTACCACCAGTTTGGACCCTGCAAACCTTCAATAACTGAGCTAATCCCCCAAGTCTCCTGCCAAAGGAAGTGGAATTTAGCCAGCAGAGGACCTACTATGCATGACTGTGTGCTTTGACTTTTGAATATTATCTTCCCCAAAGTGCCCCTCTCTGGGCACTGCCTACCTATTGGGACATCTTAGATGCTTTATCTTGGTCTTTTGGCCAGTTACTTGCTTGGACTCTGATCTCCTTCCATTACCACTGAAACACCATGTTTTGTCCATCAATACCTGACAGTCATTCTCTCCCCCGCTATCTGGTATCCCTACCTAGCCAGGTTTGGCCCCAGGTTCCAGACCTCTCCACTTAGTCTATCCAAGTGTAAATTATTGACTGCATCTTCATGAGACCTCAGAAATCCCAGTCCATGGTCATATTTTCTTAATCTGAAATCCCATAGCACCAGTTGTCTGCCTCACTTATTGTCACATGCTATTCCTAGTCCTGTTACCAATATCCTTTCTCCCCAGCAAGACTGTAAATTAACATTACTGAGTATTTGTGGGTTAAATAATCATATAGGTCCTAACTATGGAGGACACAAAACAAGAAATTAATAGTAAAGGTAAAGGTCCAGAGGAACTTATATTGCCAGAAAAGTCAGGCTTAGAAGAGATGCTAGAGTTCACACTGAGCTCCCAGGAAAAAAGAGGTTTTTAACCACCATAATAATATTTTCCATTTATTGAGGACCACTTATGTGTCAGGCACTGTACTAGCTATATTACATGTCATTCTTCTAAACCTCACAACCAGCCTTTGAAGAAACTGATGCTCAAGGAAGTCCACAAACTTTCCCACACTGACACAGCCAGAAAGCGATAGAGTTGAGATAACAATTTAGGTTGACTCCAAAGCCCATGGTCTATTACTCTACAAATCAAGGAAATAATTATCACAAACTCCTCAATTTTACCAGAACTATTAATAGAGCACACTATTCCCTGAAGGCCTCTAATATCACTTGGAAATTTCCAACAGGTTCAAAAAATTGTAAGAAAGACACTTTTCTGGAATAATCAGGGAATAATGTACAGTTGGGTATAAGAGCATTAAGGAGAAATGTCCTGCCCAACAGCTGTGTTCATTCCTCTGTTCAGCTCAATGATACTAAACATAAAGCAAAATGAACTGAGCATTTTAATATTGTTTTCTCTTTGGAGAATCTGACTTCTACTTAATAGGACAGGAAAATAGCCCACCGAGAAGACTGCTAGATGGTGGCTCATCCTACTAAGGCTTTATGGCTGAGCTTCCGTAGTTTGTGTCTGCTTGAGAGATCCCCTGGCCCCTTTCCTAATTGCAGGGGTTGCCCCCAGCATGAACACTGGATTTCTAGCCTGAGTTAAAGAGCACTTAGAGTCATGCTGGCCAGAACACTCGCATGACTTCCAGGCAGCTACGATAGACGCCGAGAATTAATTACTTGATGCCAAAGGGAGTTGGCTTGGGATAAGGACACTTCAGAGCCTGGAAGCATACACAGCACACCACAAAACTCACACTCCCTGACACCCCAGCTGCTGTGTGGAGCAATGATGAGAGCATTGGGTTTGGAGTCGCAAGCCCAGGTCTGGGTCTATGGGAACTTGGGTCTTGTTTATCTTTCTAATTCCTCATCTGTAAATAAGAATAATCCCTGCATTACTCATTACAGAGGGCTTTGTGAGGGCTACTCACAAAGCCCTCAAATGAGGTATTTGTATGTGAAAGCTCCATAAGGACTGTAACTAGGGTAAATGTCCCCCTCCAGGACTCCCATAGCAATCTGTGCTCCCCCAACAAGAATTCATCACATTTTACAGTTGTTACTTCTTTGTCTTTCTCTTCTATATTGTGTGTACCATAAGGACAGCAACTGTATCAATATTGCTCACCACTGTCTCCTAGTATCTACCACTGTGCTGAGTGCTTGGTTAGTGCTCAATAAATATTTGTGAGATGAATGAATGGACGATAAATGCAGTCTTATGTAGTGTTCTTTATTTTCTGGGAATTTCATGCCACATGGTAAAACAAATCCCATGTCACCATCACTGTCAGCTACTGGCAACTTTTTTTCACTTTATAACTGTTACTTCATACAGATAGGTGGTCCTCAAGAAGTGTATAGTCCGAAGGGAATAATATTGTACAAACGAAAAATCAAATAACAACAAACACAGAAAATGCCATTTCTAACAATTTCACCTTCTTATTTCAACTTTTTCAAAGAATTAACCTCTGGGGTAAATCCCAGCATCTTAAAACTACAGGTTTCTATCTTTGTAGACCAGGGACTGCTTAGTATGACCAGATGGACTATTTTAAATATAAATTCAATTGTATCCCAGAAATCCCAGGCTTTCTTGTGGAGAAGTGACTATTTTCTGAAAGCCTTAAGAACCAGAAGTAGACATTATGTGTGAGAAGGTGTGGGGAAAGGGGGACAGAAGTGGGTCAGAAGATGCTTCTGTAGATCCCAGTGCAACTTTTTGTGGAAATAAATAGCCAAACTCAAAACGTAAAGGTAGGCTCTAATCATTTGCTAAGATCTACATGCGATGAGAAGAAATTGGAAAGCAAACATATATTGATAGCATAGGTTCAATGCCCCAATATTTTCAGTACTTTGAAATTACAAATTTTATATCTGCTTTTATGTGGAACAAATATGCAGACTAAACTAACAACTTGATCAGGACACCAAAGATTTCTTCTGAGGGGTATTTTTCTCTGTGATAGGTCTACGGGGGAGACCTGAGTACAAGAGCATCACATGATACCAGGAAACTTAGGGACACTTCCAGCAAGGAAGGGTTTAGTGAAGTCTTTATCACCACTGGGAAGAGTAAGCATGAGAAGGTGAAATGGTGAAAAACAACAAGTTGGGGGTTCTAATAAAAATGGCTTCCTAGTCTAATAGCAGTATAATACTTGATCAACTGGTGAACCTTGAAACAATTAACTTTGAAAAGATAGACTGTAGAGTTCCTCAATCATTTCTAATACCTCCCTTAAAGAAAACAAGAAAATTATGATGTGTAAAAGTCCCCCCTGAATTCATTATGCAACAAATAATTTTGAGATTGAATTACAAGTAAGTATTACTTACTTGCTAAAAGTTAATTTTAGAAGCATCTACCTGGAATTGTACCTATGGTAGACACTTTCGGGAGTGTAACAGACACTGAGAGTTGTCCCCCAGTGTCTATTCTCCCTTTTTTTTTTTTTTTTTTAATAAATTTATTTATTTATTTTTGGCTGCGTTGGGCCTTCATTGCTGCGCACGGGCTTTCTCTAGCTGCGGCGAGCGGGGGCTACTCTTCGTTGTGGTGCGCAGGTTTCTCATTGCGGTGGCTTCTCTTGTTGTGGAGCACGGGCTCGAGGCATGCGGGCTCAGTAATTGTGGCTCATGGGCTTAGTTGCTCCGCAGCATGTGGGATCTCCCCGGGCCAGGGCTTGAACCGTGTGTCCTGCATTGGCAGGCGGATTCTTAACCACTGCGCCACCAGGGAAGTCCCTATTCTCCCTTTTATCCACAGCTGAGCACAAGAGCACCAAAAATCAAGACTACACTTCCCAGCCTCCCCGGCAGCCAGTCACGCTCATGACTAAGTTCTACAAATGGCGTTTCCAGGAACCTTCCTTAAGAGAGAGTTGATGCTTATTGTTAGCCCCCTCATCTTTGCCTCTCCCTCCTCTCATCCTCCTGAAACAGGTGCTGCCATTTGGAGGCTGAGGACCACATTCTTGGGTTGGATGAGCAGTGAGTGGGGAGAAGCCTGCAGCCTGAAGACTTTTAGAGCAAAAGTCACTACTCCAGCCCTGGACTGCCTACCTTCTGACTTAAATGAGAAACAATACACTTTTATCCTGATGAAACCACTATTATTTGGAGGTTTTCTGTTATTTTTGAACCTAAGCCTCACTGATACAGAGAAGGTTTGTATTCAAGGTAAATAAGAAACAGTCCCAAATTTTCAGAAGTTTCATAAACTTGAGGAGGACATGAATGGTATACACAACACTGTAAATTTGTACAAAGAATGAAATTATGAGTGTCGTAAGATCAAAATATTATCGTTGAGGATGGGAACAATAAAAGGAAGACAAATTACTTCTGTTAGAAGAGAATGAAGGAAGGAATAGTGGTTCAAGTGGCATTTGAGATGGGCCCTAAAAGAAGAATAGAATTTTGGGCTTCTCTGGTGGCGCAGTGGTTG
>NC_041217.1:116078868-116107926 GCF_002837175.3 Physeter macrocephalus
CCACAACAGTGGGAGGCCCGCGTACCTCAAAAAAAAAAAAAAAATAGAATTTTGATAGATAAAAATGGGGAGGAAGACAAAACAGGCAGAAAAAAAACAGCATTACAAAGGCTAGAAGTAAAAAAGTATGGATTGTGTTCAAGGAAGTTTAGGTGATTCAGTTTAACCAGAGCACAGGTTGTAGATAGTGATCCTTACTGATCACCCAATTGATCTATTTCCTTTTCTTGATGCATTTTTTTCATGACCTTTGTCACTATCTGATGTCATATTATGTTAACTCTGTTATCTGTTTATTTTCTAGAATAACCAGAATTTCAGTTCTCCAACTTTTTGGTCTCAGAGACCCATTTACATTCTTAAAAATTATCAAGAAAAGCTCCAAAGAGCTTTGGTTTATGGAGGATATATCTATAAATACTCACTGTATCAGAATGGATATAATGTTTTCGTTATATAAGATGAATGTTATATAGATCTACCGTACAACGTAGTGCACTATAGTTAAGAACACTATATTGTGAACTTAAGATTTTTGTAAAGAGGGTAGATTTCATGTTAAGTGTTCTTACCACAAAAAAGGGGCAGAGAGAACTTTTGGAGGATACAGATGTTATAACCTTGATTGTGGTGATGGTTTGATGGGTGTATGCTTATGTCCAAACTCTTCAAGTTATGTACATAAAATATATGCGGTACTTTGCATGTCAACTGTACCTCAATAAAGCTATTTAATTTTTTTAATTGAAAATTTTTTAAATGATGGTTTGATGGGTGTATGCTTATGTCCAAACTCTTCAAGTTATGTACATAAAATATATGCGGTATATATGCGGTACTTTGCATGTCAACTGTACCTCAATAAAGCTATTTAATTTTTTTAATTGAAAATTTTTTAAATATTTATTTATGTATTCATTTTAAAATAACAAAAGTAAACCCATTCCATGTTAATGTAAAGAACATTTTTATGGAAAAAAAAATTTCACATAAAATTATTAACAGAGTAGCATTGCTTTATAATTTTGCAATTTTCCTTAACTTCTGGCCGAATAGAAGACAGCTAGACTCCCACATCTACTTCCACATTCAATCTGTTGTGCTATCACATATCAGGTAGCCTCTGGAAAACTTCACTATATACATTACACATAAGAGAAGAAACTGAGAGTGAAAATGACAAATAACATCTTAGCATTATTATGGAAACAATTTTACTTTGCAGACACCCTGAGAGAGTCACAGAGCCCCTCAGGGTCCCCTGACTAACTCTGAGAACCACTGAACTAGAATATAAACTCAGTGAGAGCAGAGATTGTGTTTAGTTCCCTGTTATTCCCAGCACCTAGACCTGGCATATAGTAGGCACTCAATAATACTCATTAAATGAATGCATGAAACTGAGGCTATATTGTGAAAGACACTGAGCGGCAGGCTGAGTTTGCAATTGACTTAGTAGACAAAGGGGAGTCAGTAGTGGTATCTGAGCAGGAGGATATAGCAATCTGATTAATCTGACCACACCAAGGAAGATGGGTTGGAGAGAAGGGTAACCTGGAGATATTGGTACCAAGTAGGATGCTCTTGATTTAGTCCTGGTGAAAAATAGTGAGGTTCTGAAGTAGGATGAAGACTGTACAAATGGAAAGAGGAGGACAGACGTGAGAAATCACTGGATGCAGTGTATTAGCCCCCAACGAGAAATCCATGAATCTATCCTGACTTAACTGTCTGTATGATCTTCCTCAAGTCAATCAACTCCTGTTCAATTACACTTTCCTCATCAGCAAAGTAAAATATTGTATTAAATATGGATTGTCACTTTCAACTCTCTTAAAGTAATTTGCAGATGATAGAACTGTATCACCAAAATATTCATTTTAAATGTCACAAAATCATAATTCCTCATTGGTAATTATTCCTGCATTTACTGATGCTAAGACTAGTCATTAACTAGGCTCTTTAAAAAGTAAGACTAGAGAATCAATATTAAACTTCAATATTAGCTAAAGTGTTTGCTTGGGAAAAAAAAACAGTTACTTTTTAAGGAGGCCTTTTAACTTATTTAATTCTCAAACAATTCCTGTGATGTAGGGGGTTTTTCCCACATTTTGTTAATCAGGAAATATTAAGAAATACACTCCAAGCCCCACACCTTGGAGTAAGCAACAAAGTTAGTAGTTAAACAGTTATGTCTGATTCTAAAACTTACAGTCTTAACAATGTATAACACTACCTCAAAGAAATTGAGATACTGTTTAAATTTGGATATGTTGTTACAGTTTGGAAGTATGTATCAACAAAAAGAAAAATATGGCACTCGTGGAATCAAACTAATTACCACCTCAGTTAATCTACAATTACCAGAGAAAATCAGACTCTATCAGGTTAACAAGGCAGGAAAAATGACTGTATCTAGTTAATTAAAATGTATAGGAAACTATGGGCTAAGGTGGAGGCAAGAGTACAGACCTTGGAAAATTTTGAGGAAAATATAGAAGGAAAAAAAAGACATCATCTCATCTAATTTTCAAACCTGACCACACCACTGAGAAAGAAACAGGCTCTGTTCTTCATCATTTCTCTGTTCATTTTTGGCTGAAGCAAATTAAGGTCATCCACTCTGGGAATAAATGAGGTTGCTCTGAGTTAGTTACCAAATCGACAGTGGCACAAGTAATGCTGCTAATGGAAATTATCCCAACGGTCTGACTCAGACATTGGCTCAGATTTCAATTCCCTGCAGCCATTTGGTTGAAAGGATTTCATAATTATTTTCAAGAGACCATTTCAAGTTTCTATTTTATCTCAAGGAAAGAGGGGATGCATTTGTTCTCTGCTTTGAATCAGAAATATGCTTGACTTTGTAAAGATTGCCTAGGGAGGGACTTCCTTGGTGGCTCAGTGGTTAAGAATCTGCCTGCCAATGCAGGGGACACAGGTTCGATACCCAGTCTGGGAAGATCCCACATGCCACAGAGCAACTAAGCCCGTGGGCCACAGCTACTGAGCCTGCGCTCTGAGAAGCCCATGCACCTTAACGAAGAGTAGCCCCTGCTCTCCACAACTAGAGAAAGGCCGCTTGCAGCAATGAAGACCCAATGCAGCCAATAAATAAATCAATTTTAAAAAAAAAAAGATTGCATAGTGAGAATGCTGACCTGTAATTTCTTTCTTTTTTTTTTTTCCCTAGGTAAGAAGTAAATTTATTGAGAGAGATACACACTCCATAGACAGAGTGTGGGCCATCTTGGAAAAGGAGAGGCCTCACCTGTAGTTTCTTAAAAATTATTCCTCGTTGCATCTTTCTTCTGTTCAATTTCCCAGTAACTGTTGGAAGACCAAATCGGCAACCTTTCCTTACGTATTTCTTTGATACTCTACTCTTAAATTATAGCATCAGAGCTCAATATTCTTTTGCAGTGTGCTGAGATACATCAGTAAACCCCTGGTTATTATTCATTTATTCAGTACACTTTGCTTGAGAACTTACTATGTGCCAGGCAGTGTGTTGGTACCAGGGATCCAAAAATGGACGAAACAGATCCTTACCTGCAAGGTGGTCACCGTCTAGCAAGGAGATAGGTAAGTAGATAAATATTTCCTTGATGTGTTCATATTATCAACAATATGAGCAGCTACTGTGTTCCAGGTGTTCATGTTTGATTCTGGGGATCTGTTCTTCACCCAAAAAAAAGAAAAGTATTACTACCCATGTTAAGCAAAGATAAATTCAAAAGAAAAAGAAGTAATTTAAAACTCAATAGGAAATGAGCATTCTGACATGAGCTATGTGGAAATGAGACAGACTTTGTCTGAGATAGTCCTATGCCTTTGGAAACAGGGTGAAAACAACATGAAAAGGGCAGTCAGGAAGACAGAAAATGGCAAAGTAAGAAGAGCAATACCCCGGAAGCTCTGCCTGGGGAATTAATAGCTGACAAGGTCTCCATCTGGCTTTGAGAAAGCAGGCCAACCAAGGTCACTGTGCTCTCCTTTGAGATTTTTCCATGAGTTGCATTAATGCCACAAGATTAGCAGATTATTTACATGACAATCAAGCCTGGCATCGAGGGTTGGGGATGGAGGGAAATGGTTAGTAGCTGAGTGTAAAATTATCCTAACACTACTATTCTGGTGAGAAGTATCAACTTCTTTTTGGACACATCCTTTTACGCATTTATTTTTATTCCAACCCAGCACCATTCTTTATGTTCACTAAGCTTTGGAGCTTATATTGACTTCCAATTATTTCACTTGAGTAATACCCTTAATAAGTATAAGCATGAGTCCTTTATTTGCTCTGAAACACTGCCAAGTTCAGCTTTCCCCTCAGCAAGCGGTAACTTAATTAACATTTTGTTAATTTCTAGAACTGTTTCAATTTTCCCTTCTCTGGGGTTTCATAGATAAAGAATACAGTAGATGAGGCATAAAAATTAACAAGGAACTAATCCAATTCTCAGGATGATTCAGAAAACCTAGACTGTTTTGGGAACTACTGTGTACATTGAGTATCAATTCATATATAACAGGGGAAGGGGAGCCTTGAGATGGCCTTGCAATCCTTTGGTTTACCCTATAGCTCCCACCACCTCTTTAAACTAATCCTGGCCTCTGCTGCCCCAGGAAAGCTTAGACCATAGTTGAAATTCAAATAGGAAGAAAAGAAGTTAATTTTTAGCTTTTAAATTTGCAGAGCTGAGGTCCTGCCATAAGCAATAGACTATTTAATCATCCATCTCTTCCATCCTTCCCCCATACACAAATGGCGAGAGCAAATAAACCTTTGTGGATTGGAGTGGGTGGCAAGAGTTTGGAAAAAAAGCAAAAAAAAAATAGAAATTATATGAGAGTCCTGTTCTTTGCCCTACCAGTCCAGGGACTTGTGGGATGAAAGGGAGGTGGTTTTCCCTTTAAGCCTAAATATCTGAAACCCCCCAGTCCTGACAAAAATGGTGGGCTGCCTGGCAGGGCTGGAAAGAGCCCTGAGTTTCCTCTCAGTCCCTGACTGGCATAGCAAAGCATCCGAAATTCCTATGCCTCAGACCCCAAGAGAAACACAGAAGTTAGCAGACAGAGAGAACTACAGCCCCGAGGGTCCCACAGTGGAGCTGGCAGAATTCTGAGATAGTCCCAAGATTCCCATCCCCTTGCGTTTGCCCTATATTCTCCCATCCCCTTGAGTGTGGGTAATACTTGTGAATATAATGATATTTTACAACTGGGATTATGTTATCTTTTGTAACAAAAGTGAAGGTAATTTGAAGATGTAATTTGGGGGAGATTTTTTTTAACTTTTTATTTTATATTGGAGTATAGCTGATTAACAATCTTGTGTTCGTTTCAGGTGTACAGCAAAGTGATTCCGTTATACATATACATGTATATTCTTTTTCAAATTCTTTCCCATTTAGGTTGTTACATAATATTGAGCAGAGTTCCCTGTGCTATACAGTAGGTCTTTGTTGGTTATCCATTTTAAATACAGCAGTGTGTACATGTCAGTCCCAAACTCCCTAACTATCCCTTCCTCCCACCCTTCCCCCCTGCTAACCATAAGTTCATTCTCTAAGTCTGTGAGTCTGTTTCTGTTTTGTAAATAAGTTCATTTGTCTCATTTCTTTTTAGAGTCCACATATAAGTGATATCATTTGATATTTCTCTGACTTACTTCACTCAATAAGACAATCTCTAGGTTCATCCATGTTGCTGCAAATGGCATTACGTCATTCTTTTTAATGGCTGAGTAATATTCCATTGTATATATGTACCACATGAAGATGTAATTAAGGTGCCTAGTCTGTTGACTTTGAGTTAATCAAGAGGGAGATTATCCTGGGTGGGTCTGGCCTAATCAGGTGAGTCCTTTAAAAGTCCTTTCCTGTAGGGAGAGACTGGCAGTGAAAGCTTCTTCTATACACCTTGAAGAAGCAAAAAGCCATGTTTGAGGAGGGCCTGTGAGAGGGCCACATGGCAAGGACCTGGGGGCAGCACTAGATGCTGAGAGTGGACCCTGGCTGGCAGCTACCAAGAAAATGAGGACCTCGGTCATAAAACCACAAGAAAATAAATTCTGCCAACAGCCTGAATGAGCTTAGAAGCAGATGTCTCCCCAGAACCTCCCGGTGAGAATACAGCCTGGCTGATCTCTTGAGTCCAGCCGTGTAAGACACTGGGCAGTAGGCCCAGCTAAACTGTGCCTGGACTTCTGACCCATAGAAATTGTTAGATAATATATGGATCTTGTACAAACAGGCCACTCAAGATGGGTGTTCTCTTGCTCTCTGTACATCCCCTGCTTGACCAGTGCCTGCTTCACCTACAGCCTACTCACCTGACTGACCTTCCCTCTTAATCATAGAGCCTAATCAGTAACTGCTTTCATGTTTGCCCCCGGCCTCAGCCCCAGCTAGTGATCGTTCTAATCTTTAGATCAGAACGTCTCCACTGTGATAGTTTATCAAAGGAGAGGTGAGGGACGTGCCGCTCTGATGGTTTCCCTGGTAATTGATGAGGCAACCTGATGTCAATTCCCCCTAAAACTGGTAACCTTCCTACCCCCAGTAGCGAAGACTGAGACTGCTGCCGTGTCCTGCCTGCTGTCTGCTGTACATGGTGGGGTGTCGCTCCAGGACCTCGCTTCAGACGTGTAAGATCCCCTATCCAATAAACCATTGATGTCTCTGTCGCTAACTCCTGGCTCTTTCTTCACTCTTGCGGCTGGCAATTACAGGGCTTGCAGGCCTGCGTGGCTCAGCCCAACACGTGTTGTTTTATGCCACTAGATTTGCGGCCATTTGTTACACAACAATGAAAAACTAATCACACAGCCAGGAATGAGGGGATGCGGGCTTGGACCGAGAGTCTAAAGACTGGATGGGAAATGGGTAAAAACTCTGTGGATGCTGGCACGGATGGGGACGCCAAAGGCTCAACAAGATAAGCACATTCTCAGGGGACAAGAAGAAAGACCTAGACACACAGAACTCTCCCACTTATTTGGGATGGCATTTGCACCCCTCCCCAAGCCAAGCTTAGCAGCAACTCCAGGGATAAGAGCTGTAGAAGGTGCTGTTTGAAACTCCTAAATGTGACTGAGCTTAAACCTGAAATGGGTAAGAAAAATGTCAGTAGTACCTGAGTTTATTTCTAAATGTTGGGAGTAAGATTTCTGCTTTAGACAGGATAGGGGTTCAGGCTAGAAATTTTCAGTTATGGGGGAAGGGAAAGGTTTCATTTTTACACAGTCCAGTTTTTGGCATGTGACATCCATTTCTACCATCTTTCAGGGGAGTTTTGCATCAATGGTCAGAGCCCTCCTAGGGAAACACCGAGTCAAGGGTAAAAATAATCTCTTGTCTTCAACATTGTTACCCATTGTTACCCTGAGGAAATCAGTGTAAAATGAACATTAAGGGCAGCCTTAAAAAGTTGCCTCAGAGACTCCCAGGGTAAAATGGCAAAATGAAGCCAGAGCCCAGGCCCTTGCCCACTCCGAACCTAGCAAAATGAACAGCAGATGAATGTTAAGAACCAGCGGCGCTCAAAGGAGGGAACGCCACTTCAAGGCAACGTTTGAAATAGTGACTGGACAAAGAGAAATAGAAGATTCCAAGGATCAGGGTATGTCTCCTCCCCCTGCACGCCCTCTCACCCTCACCCATCCCCCGCCCCGCACTCCTCAAGCAACCTATGGGACAAAAGGTGAGGCGACAGAGTCCTGGGGAAAGTTCACTACTGTCTTCAATGAGGCAAGAAGTAAATGGAGGGGGAAGAATAGCAGCCAGAGAAATACCGGGGGCCCCGTTGGTATGAGAATCTTCTTCCCCATAAGCTCACCATTTTCTTCTTTCTAGCCAAAAGCAAGCAAGCAAGCAAATGAGGATTCTACTCAAAATAGATAAATAACATCGAAAAAGCTTTAAGAAAGATAAATAATCCAGTAGAAGGATGGATAATATTCACAAACATATGTCTCAAAAGAGAGGGAACAAAAATTATAAATATGTAAAAAAGATGTTCAGCCTCATTAGTAATCAGTAAAGGCATTAACACCACAGTGAGGTTTTATTTTACGCCCAACAGATTGGTAAACACTAAACGCATGGCAATAACCAGCATGGGTAAGGGTGTGAATGACAAGCATGGGTAAGGGTGTGAAGGAACGGGGATTTTCATAAACTGCCGGGGGGGTAGAAATTATAAGCCCTGGAAAGCAATTCAGCTTTGTTTTTGGATTGGAGGAACTAATACCACATCTGGGTATGCTGCTCTGATCATTTTACCAAATAACCCTTAGGCTGCTAGTTTTGAGCAGGGGCCCAGAATTAAAGCAGTCTCTGCAGCATCCACTACAGAAAACAGTATGGAGTTTCATCAAAAATTTAAAAACAGAACTATCATATGATCCAGTAATTCCACTTCTATTTATCCAAAGGAACAAAAACACTCATCAAAAAGATTTATTCACCCCCTGTTCACTGAAGCATTATTCACAATAGCCAAGATATGGAAGCAATCTAAGTGCCTAAAGAAAGATGAATGGATAAAGAAGATGTGCGATATATATATATATATAAATATTACCCAGCCATAAAAAGAGAATGAAATCTTGCTGTTTGTGACATGAATGAACTTTGAGTGCATTATGCTAAGTGAAATAAATCAGACAAAAAAAGACAAATACCACGTGATCTCACTTATATGTGGAATCTAAAAAAAAATTTTTTAATTTAAAAAAAACGAACTATAGATTAGATACAAACAGGTGCCAGAGACAGGAGAAGTTGTGGACAAAAGGGATAAATTTTCAGTTATAAGTGAGTCTTGGGAATGTAATGTACAGCATGGTGACTGCAGTTAAACAAAAAGGAAAAAACGTCTCTGCAGGAGGTCCAAGTTTTTTTTGTTTTTTTTTTTCCGGTACGCGGGCCTCTCACTGTTGTGGCCCCTCCCGTTGCAGAGCACAGGCTCCGGACGCGCAGGCTCAGCGGCCATGGCTCACGGGCCCAGCTGCTCCGCGGCATGTGGGACCTTTCCGGACCGGGGCGCGAACCTGTGTCCCCTGCATCGGCAGAACCTGTGTCCCCCGCATCGGCAGGCGGACTCTCAACCACTGCGCCACCAGGGAAGCCCAAAGGAGGTCCAAGTTTTGATGCACTCCGCCGTTCTATTCACTGCTCATCACCAGTAAATCCAGGGAATTCCAAGTGTCTGTGGTTAATAAAGGCACAGTATGGAGTTGCTGGCAAGCCCTAATAAAAGAATCACCACAAAGACCCCTAGGACCCTCCTCTGCTGGTAACTACTCACCTTTTAAGAAACAGTCCCTTTGGGATCAGCAGATACACACTAGTATATATAAAATAAACGAGGTCCTACTGTATAGCATAGGCAACTGTATTCAATATCTTGTAATGAACTATAATGGAAAATAATCTGAAAAATAACAGACAGATATAGATATAGATACATATGTATAACTGAATCACTTTGCTATACACCAGAAACTAACATAACATCGTAAATCAACTAAACTTCAATTTTTTTAAATTAAGAAATAAAAAAAAGAAAGAAACAGCTCTTAACTATTGGGCGAGTTGAGAATAAGTGCTCAACAAGACACCAGCTGCCCGTCATGAACTATTTGATGCACTGTTTCAGTTATCTATTGCTGCATGACAAATCATCCCAAAACAGTGGATTAAATCAACAATCCAGGTAACAGAGTTTACTATGCAACAATCAGAAAGGTGAGAGATGCTCAAATGGTGATTTTTACATCCCTGATGATTTTTAAATTATGTTCACAGGTTTTAGTAATTAAATTTAATAATTTTAATAATTATTAAAATTAAAAGTGAGTACCTTCTGCCTCACTCTGCAAATAATTTGCAGATTTTTACTGACTTAAATAGTTCTGTCTGTGAACTGTAGGAATGGGAAACTGTATGAATTATAGGAATAAACTGTAGTACAAAATCAGTGAAGTATTCCCTATATAAATCCTCACTTTCCCAGAATTACAATACTTGAGAAAATTTTGGAACACAGTTATTCTGATATCATAATGTCAACACAAGTTAGTGTCGCTGCTTATTCTCAACTGAATCCTTACTAGGAAACCAACCTGACAAATCTTGGCTGCAGAGAAAGATGGTAAATACCTCTAGTCTCTCCAGCATAACTCTCCCAGCTGCATCTTCCCCCCAGACAGTCACAGAAATGGGCCTTCTGAGAGTGCATTTTAAAGGAAAGGAGATGAATAGAATGCCATAACCAGAACTGAACAAATGACTATTTCCCAGCTCCCACAGATGAGCAATGTGCTCTCTGACATATCAGCATCTGGAGGCACATTCATGCTACATCTGTACAGCCAGACACTGCCAGACAAGGTGAACGGAACAGCCCAGTTTATATAACCTCTGAGCCCTCACAACCACCAAAAAAAAAAATGTTGGTGAGATTTCCAGTTAATATTTAGAATACTTAGCCAAGTTTCAAAAATATTCCTAAGCACAGCAGTCCCCTAGAATTTCCAGGGTAAAAAAGTAAGTGGTTCACTGCCATTTCTCCTATCCCATAAAATCAGCAGAAATTTTGATTACTCTGTAGGTAAATCTTATCCTGCTCTGGGCTACATCCAACAGAAATTACGTAGGAACTATTTCAAGTCACTAGAATCATTTGAATCATTCCTGCTTCAAGTTAATGAAAGCAAGGTCAAGTTTTCAACCCCCTGTTGGGTCAGGCAGCATTTCTCTGTTCTTTGAGCAGTGTTCAAACCCTCCAGGGAGCATCCCGCAAGTACTATCAGAACGAACCTCAGCATCTCACTTCCTTGGTTCCTTGTGTGGTCCCTTTAAGGACCAGAAACATCAATTCGGAACCCGTTCTTCACTATTTGACCCACAACTTACCTTCCCATCCTTGTTATTGTTAAATTACTGATTTCATTCTTGGCTCAGATGTGGGTTTCTTAAACTCTTTGTCTCCCATCCCTCTTCTGGAAGTATAACTGGTCCTATCTCCTTCAGACTCCCAGAACCCTGTACCCTTTCCCCGCTTAGCACCACTATGATAGCACTTACCTCACTGCAGCATCACTGTGGGGCTCCCCTCTACACCAGAAGCCCCATGGCACTGTGTTTTGGTTACTTTGGTGAACTCAATGCTTAGCATAGGGCCTGACACATGGCAGTTTCTCAATCAGTGTTTTCTGAATGAGAGACCCGGCTTCTTGACCATAGCCCTGGATTGCACGTTTGAATTTAGCTTCCAGCCACACTTTCTTGCCCACGGTTGGAACCTTTTACTTAAACCCTGGCCTGGACTTCCCTTTGGAGCCCACCGCAGCTGCAGAGCCTTCAGACCAAGATAGTGTGACTGTCTGCTGCCCCCTCCTGGCCACAGCCAGCCTTGTGCCACCCAGCAACTTTTTCTCTATCCCAAATGAGAAATAAATGTATCCTTGGACACAAAGGGACTAGGTAGAAGAACACAGAAGAACCAAAGCAAATCTATGTCCACTATTTGAAATACAATTCTAAGTAGTCTGTCTGATCTGCCAAAGACCACGTACACAGTTGCGTGCCTACCAAGTGATAGGCACTGTGCTATGCTTGACACACGTCCATTCATTTAATCCTGTCAACTCTTTGAGGGAGAGATCATTATCTCCATTCTACACATGAGAAGAGTAAGATTCAACAGTTTATGTAACTAACCAAACATGACATAGCTAAGTAAACCGTGGGGTTGGGCTTCACACCCAGGTTTGCCCAACTTCAACACTAAGGCCAATGCTATTCCCACTATACTGCTAAGCCATACTATGGTGCCCTTAAAAATTGGGCTCTACTAAGTATACCTAATACTCTTGAAACAATGAAAAACATCTTCAGATAGGACACACCAAGACTGAGAAAAGGGTAAAGCTTGGTACATAAAGGAAAACAAAACAAAGTCCTTCGGTCAAAGGAATTTGATGACAGTTAAGATAGGCATAGTAATGCAAAATGTTGTAACTATGGATGAATTGAATTAATGATGGTACAACATGTTAATGAATCATAGTAAGATTTAAAATAATTAGGAAAATCAGACTAGACTTCATAAATGAGAATCTCTGATTTTTTTAAACAGCACTATTTGAACAAAGGGAACACTACACAAGAACCAAGAGTTATTTATAAAATTGTAATAGTTTTTCCCACTCTGCTTTTTCAAGCACACAAACTGTCTCATTACTTGTTGTGAATACCAAATAACCCAGGTCAGAAGTCAGCTAGCACACAAATAACCGTGCAACACAAAATGTTCTCCTACAGTCAGATGACCGAGCAAGATTAATCAGAGAAAGCATTTTCACTTTCAGATAATCTTCGAATACTTACCTAGAGCAAGTATTTAACTATTTCCTTGATCAGATGACAGATAATAGTACAGACAAAATTTACACGAGGGGAAAAAATGTTTTAGAAAAAGCCAGAGTTTTCATATATAAATCTGGGCTCCTCAGACTAGCTGCAAGTCACCTCTGATACGCCTCCTCTCCCAGCACCCCTCCCCAGCTGGCTGCCTTGATTTATTGCCACCATTAAAAAAAGAAGTTCACTTACGCAAACATTCCAGCCACACTGACCATCTTTTAGTCTCTCACACTTGCCAGATCTTCCCCATGTCAAAGCCGTCATTCCATGTGCTTCAGTCTCCCCAATATATCCCTGGCTCAGATACCTCCACATCCTTCAGTCCCAACCTAAGGGTGTTACTTCCTTGGAGAGGCCTTTCCTGACCACTGGATGTGAAGCCATCTCTCACACCATTTTCTCTTGTGGCACCCATCTCTTTTCCCCCAAAGCACCAGCCAACCTTTAGAAAGATACATTCCCGTGTGAATTTACTTGCTTAACTCTCTCCTTCACTAAATCCATGAGGGTAGGAACCTGGGGATTGTGTTCATCAGTGTTTATCCAAGATCTAGCCTAGTGTCCAATAGTTATTAGGAACTCAAAAATATTTGCTAAGTAGTCGATATACAAGTGTCAAATTCAGGGGAGGTGTTTGGGTTATAGATTTGACTTTAGAAGTCATTAGCATACCGATGGTATCCAAAGCCACAAGGCTTACATTACAGAAATGTTCCTGAAATGTATATAAAATATTTGTTTTTGTAAATTGTGCTCCTCCCCTCTGCTCTAAGCCCACTGGGGACCACTGATGGATCTCAGGTCCCCTAGATAGGGAAAGCTGATGCTTCCAGTGCATCTCAGAACAGAGATGACTATGGAGCAGGCCACACATCCTTTCACTGCCCCATCCCTTGATTCTCCACTGTGCTGATTGATCACACTTTACTCACAGGTTAGGTGAGTAAATAGCCAAAGGAAATTACTATGTGGAGGGTGAATGCTCTTAACTATATAGTAAATAAGACTCCTTTAAAATCTGAGGGAGGGACTTCCCTGGGTGGCGCAATGGTTAAGAATCCACCTGCCAGTGCAGGGGACACAGGTTCGAGCCCTGGTCCGGAAAGATCCCACATGCCGTGGAGCAACTAAGCCCCTGCACCACAACTACTGAGCCTGCACTCTAGAGCCCGCGTACCACCACTCCTGAGCCCGTGGGCCACAACTACTGAAGCCCGTGCACCTAGAGCCCGTGCTCTGCAACAAGAGAAGCCACTGCAATGAGAAGCCTGCATACTGCAACAAAGAGTAGCCCCCGCTCGCTGCAACTAGAGAAAGCATGCACACAGCAACGAAGACCCAATGCAGCCAAAAATTAATTAATTAATTTTAAAAAATTTTTGTGACAGGTATTCTCCTGCAATCTGTTAAATTATAATTTAGCTGAATGTATAGAATTCTAGGTTAGCATTTGTTAATTTATCTTCTCAGAATTTTCAATAACATTCCATTTCCTCTGGCATCTATTAATGCTGATAAGAAGTCCCTATCTATTGGGACTTCCCTGGTGGCGCAGTGGTTAAGAATCTGCTTGCCAATTCAGGGGACACAGGTTCGAGCCCTGGTCCGGGAAGATCCCACATGCCACAGAGCAACTAAGCCCATGCGCCACAACGACTGAGCCTGCGTGCTGCAACTACTGAAGCCCGCGCGCCTAGAGCCCGTGCTCCACAAGAGAAGCCACCACAATGAGAAGCCCGCGCACCGCAACAAAGAGTAGCCCCCACTCCCTGCAACAAGAGAAAGCCCACACACAGAAACGAAGACCCAACGCAGCCACAAATAGATAAATAAATAAATAAATTTATAAAGAAAAAGAAAAAGAAGTCCCTATGTATCAGTCTAATTGTCCTTAAGTACTCTGTCTCTTCTCTCTGGAAGACTTTAAGATTTTTCCTTGTCTTTGATCTACAGGTTTTCCACAATATTTCTAGATATAAATTTGGCTTATTTATCTTGACCCAGACTGATAGTCACCTTTAATCTGAAGACTTATGTATTTTTTTTTAATTCTAAAAATTGTCAGCCATTTCTTTTCCGATATTGCCTCTTCCCTATTCTATTCTGTTCTTTTTGATCCTATTAGATATATGTAGAAACTTTTCAGTCTAATCTCTCTCTCAGATTCAGTATCTCTTCTCTGTATACTGCACCGAGTGATTTTCTCAAATCTATCTTCCAATTTACTAATGTTATATTCTACTATTCCTAATCTACTATTTAACCTAACTATTGGGTTTTCATTCCAATGCTTATTTCGCAAAAGTTCTTAGTTCTTTTTCTAATCTCTCAGTTCATTTTTCATACTCTCCTGTTGTTCTGTGGGCTTTTTCCTTTTTTCTTCTCCTTAAGAACATTAAATATAATAAGTATTAGGTCTATTTTAGCTAGTTCTACTATCTTCAGTTTTTGTGGTGTTACTTCTCCTCCTAGTTGCATCTGCTGCCTCCCTCTCATGGTGATTCCTTTCCTTGTGTGATTTGCAATTTTTTTATCTTCAGCAGAGTTGTTTCTCTGGGAGTCCCATGTATGATCTCTGGTTATCTCTGGAGAACAATTTCCATTTGTCTCTACTGGACTTCAGGTCCTATATCAGTGTATATATAAATTTTTAATTTGGCATCCCACAAGAATGATAAATCAGGATGCTACCTCCAGCTTTCCTGGGCTGGTGAGCCACATTTTTCTAATTCCTATTCTATGGATTGGGCAGTCTTACAAGGCTTCTGCTTCTATTCATTTGTCTCAGTTCCAGAGCCCTACCTTACACAGTCCTGAGGCCTCATCTCCTGACTTTGTGTGAGTGTTAAAATTCCAGAAAAATTACATACCTCTACCCTTTATTGTACATACTGTGTGTACGTGTGCACACACACACATGAGCCAGCCTTCTACCCCCCTAACTCCCCAACTATACAATAAACCCTAGGGAGAAAACACTTTTCCAATCCATTTGTTTAATACCTGGCACAGAGCCTATAACAGGTACTCAACAAACATATGATGGACAAATGAATGGATGGATGGAGAGATGAAAGAATGAATAATATGAATTAATAACAGAATATACAGTCAGACCACCAAGGATAGATTCACCACATCTGCTTAAGAGAAGTGGATATTATTTCTATTTCTAATTTGTTTTAATTTCCTTAAAATAGTGCAGTTTCTATTATGGTAGGGATTTTTCTCTACATTATTACTAAGCTGTCTTTTAATCTTACTCTCAATATTTTAACAAAGATATCTAATTACATAGAAGTATTCGAGTTTCCCAGAATCTGTGCTTTCACTGCCAAGGGCCCCCACAACCAAAAGAAAGAAAGTTTTGTTTAGTATGTAGAAGGTACTCAATAAATATTTATTTATTGAACTTAATCTCTTTTTTTTTAAGATTTAATTTTATTTATTTATTTTTGGCTGTGTTGAGTCTTCGTTGCTGTGCGCGGGCTTTCTCTAGTTGCAGTGAGTGGGGGTTACTCTTTGTTGCAGTGCGCGTGCTTCTCATTGCGGTGCCTTCTCTTGTTGCAGAGCACGGGCTCTAGGTGCATGGGCTTCAGTAGTTGTGGCACATGGGCTCAGTAGTTGTGGCACATGGGCTCTAGAGCACAGGCTCAGTAGTTGTTGCTCCGTGGCAGGTGGGATCTTCCCGGACCAGGGCTCAAACCCATGTCCCCTGCATTGGCAGGCAGATTCTTAACCACTGTGCCACCAGGGAAGTTCACAGGACACAAATTATTATCTTCTCTTCCTATTCCTTTCCACAATCTCCTTGGACAAAAAATACGTGTGTATGGGGGTAGGAGGGTCTATATATTTCTTACATCATATCCTCCTGCTTCTTGATGTTAATCCTGTTAAGTCTTAACTGTGTACAAGGTGCCTTCTCTATATGATGGGGACCCCTTTATGATCTGAGATTTCTGGGCTCAGCTACTGATGTGTGAAATGGGAAATAAAGTAATTAGCAAACCCTCTATCTCTGCAACTCCTGGTTAAGAGGTCAAGAGCTCACCTTCTCCTTCTCTAGGACAATAAACCTCATGGCTCCCCATTAGAGGTCTGCCCTTTGCAATAAAATATGACATAAGAGAGAAATTTAAATGCATCCATTTAACATTTGCAAAAGTATTAAGCCGAGAACATTTGTTTGACAGGTTGGTTTTGAGTTTTGGTTTTTAGGTTCCTTCCCTTTCAGCAATCCTACCTTTTCCTTTTACAATTAATTCTTGAGTACATACACTATCCAAAGCAATCAGAAAGAGAGCCTGCACATGAGTATTCAGGGATGCATTTAGCTTGATTCCAAATCTCCTATCTGAATCCCAGTTCTTTGTCTTTCCCTGAATGGTCCATTAGGTCCTCAGACTCAGCAATAACCAAAATTGAATCCATTCAGCTTTCCCCAAAACTAGCTTTCCTTCTTGACTTTCTTCTTTTATCAGCAGTTAAAAAAAAGAAAAGAAAAGAAAAAAGAAAATATGAGTTTAGAACAGCAGTTCCCAACCTTTCCTGGTTCACGGCATCCTTAGTGTCTAGTTAATTTTATCACAGTGCCCCTAGACCAAAAGAAATACTTAATAGCTCCATTCATTAAGTAGCTAGGTCCAAACAAATTTGTAAGTTGTATGTACTCACAACTTAATTATATTTGAAAAGTAATACACATAAAATTTTAAATGATATCTTATTTCTTAACCACATTTACTTAATAATGGTATATATGCACACATTGGGCACCACACAACCTCTGCAATCTTGGAACCAAATTGGACACCACTACCCTCACTTCCTGCTTCACAATCATTTTCATGCAGTACTTGCTTTTCACTACAGCAACCACCAAAAATCCAGCCTTGCAAAGATACAACAGCACCAAAAGGAATGTATCATTATGATACTGACATTGTGACCTACATCAAGCTAGTAGTTCTTGTGATGTCCAGTAGTCACAGAATAAAATTATGTTTCCCTCGAAATTGTAAAATATCCTGCAACAGTCCCTGTGAATTCACTCTGATATCCCAGGGCACCTGAGCCACAGTTTGGGGACTGCAGGGTTAGATGATAGGATGTTAAAACAATTGCACTTTATACTTTAGGCAATGGAAAATCAATGAGAATTTCTTAATTAAGTTGAATAGAGTTATTAAATACATGAATGCTTGATCGTTCAATTATCCCCTTAAAATTCTTTTAGAAAAAACTCATGATTTCCAGTCATAGCCTCAGGAACAGATCCTGAAGTTCATAAACATTTCATTGCCAATGAGATTAGAAAATTGACTTCATTTGTTTGAACCACAGCTCCTATAATTATAATATAAGTTATCACTAATCTATAAGGAAGCCTGATCGTAAAGGAAAATGTGAATTTTAACTTGGTTGTCAAAAAGGTGACTAGAAACCTTGATGCAAAGTATAAGAATAGCCCCTTCAACCAGAGGTCAGACCACTGACTACTATAACTAAGTGGCCGAAACCCAGCTGCAAACTCAGAACCAATGGAAATGGCCTCACAGTGGCAGAAATGTCTGCCACAAGATACTGAGTCTTGCTTCTAATCAGAGCCATTCCCAACCAAATGCTCTTTCAATATAGCAGGATCTCAACCAGAACGCACATATTGTCAGATGGAACAGCTGTCAGCAGGGAAAGGAGGCCAACCATCTAAGAAACACAGGCATGGCCTTGAAAGTACAACCAGGAGCTGCTCTTTGGGACATGTTTCAATGTGCTCAGAGAACATCACCATTCAGCAGCACAATAAAACATTTTCTTTATAAGAATGAGACCACATCATCAAGAAAATATTGAATGCTTGTGGAAATAAATTGAAAGCCCTTCAGTAAGATTTCCATTAAAAATGATGAAGAAAAATAGTATAAGTTCTTAAGGTAGTAAATGCTAGTTATCTAGAAACTTCACTTGTGTGGAAAATTCCATTCCCCAGGAGCCATTGCGAATGATGATGCTTTTGGCATCTCCATGAATTAGAGGTAACTCTGTGTACCAGCTCACCCCAAGCTTGATGGTATCTATGGTTTTATTCTCTTGAGTGGGAGAATTCCCCAACCCTCAACGGCCCCAGGATGGCTGAGGCACTGGCTTTCCTCAGACATCAACCCTGCTTCCTGGGAAGAAGACCACGTGGGGCACTGGAGGAAGAGGATGACCATCGCCTCATTTGGGCCCACAGGTGAGCTCCTTTCTGACCAGGTGAGGCTCTGCAGAAAAGAGAGAGGGATGGAGTCAGTAGCCACAGATCACAAGGGGGCCGGGTCCTGTGCAAGAATCCATGTAAAGAGGTGTCCAGCAGAGAAAAGCTGACCCAATTCCAGATGTACTGCCTGTGGCCAAGACCCTGCTCTCCCCACCAAGGAAACAGACAAAAGAAGAAGGGAAAGCACACAGCAGCCACCATGAGCACAGGAAACACAGCAGTGAAAACAGCCTATACAGAAGCAAACATGTATTTAACCCATTTTGTGTAGTTACGGAAGCTTTAGAAAATATGGATGAGGAAAGAAAGAGAGAGGAAAAGAACAGACTATGTACATATATAATAAGTGTGTTCATACGCAGAATGCTATATTAGAATCTTTTCTTCATGTATCAATATGTGCATCAATGAATTGTTTTGAATTGCTGCATCATATCCAATTTTGTTGACACATCTTTTTAATCAATCCCATGTTTTTGAATATCCAAATTCTATTTTGCCGTTGTTGTTATTTCTTGGGGGTGTCAGGAAGCCCCAGTTCGAGGCTAACTGAGCAATAGAGAAGAGACTGCCAAGTGGAAATCAAAACATCAGCCTTATTTTTGATAAAAGTTGGATAGAGGACATGGATCAGGTACGCAGCCCACTGAGATTCCTAACGCGGTGGCTGGAATTAAGCAGAATTTCCCAAACATGCACAGACAGAGCTGGAAAACCGCAGGTCTCCCCAGTGGAGGGAGGCCTTTCCCATAAAAGCTCCACCTGCAGGAAGCTGATGAGAGCGCATGCTCTCCACAGGCAGACATCCCAAATCGCCTAAAAGTAGTCAACGCTACTATCCAATTGCAGAGGAAGACGATATACACTCCCAACAGCGATGGATCAAAGTGCTCTTTCTTCACATCCTTTTCTACTGGGACATGTTCAAATGGTATCTCACTGTTGTTCGGTATGCATTTCTCCATACGCAAATTTTTCTATATATATATTGGCCATTTTTATTTCTTCTTTACTGACTGCTTTGATATGCCCTTTGCCTGTTTCTCTAGTGAGATCTTCATATTCTTATTCATTTGTAAGATGCAAAAATATTTAAGCAAGTCACTCTTCTTAACCTTAGAATTGTGATGCATGGGGTAGCAGTTAGAATCATAAGCCTGACAAAGCACGACATTGATGTTGAGAGTGATCGTTTCCATGTTTATTAAAACTTTTACTTATGCCAAAACAGGAACCTATTTGAAGAAGAGATGGGTTTTTGGAAAAGGTCAAGGTCTATTGCCCACAGAAGTGCTTAGATTTAATATCTTCTGATATTAAGTCCATGCACTGACATTTTTATTCCAAATTTTAAGAAACTTGATTATTGATCCAGAAATTTCTAATGTGAAAAAATCCTTATGGATGTACCTTATTTCATTACATATTCAATACATAGAAATTTGAAATTTTGGAGAAAAATGTAACTACTTGTTCTCTATATTAAAAGTACCATCAGAAACTTCAGGCGTAAACTACTGACTGAGGCAAGGTGTGCCGTCAAAATGATTGAACTCGTACAGACGTTATAGAACAAACTGATAGTTCCAGGATGTTGATCCATAACTTGCCAAGAATAACTACTTTATATTTTTAGGTATTACCCTTGACCACTGACAAACAGAATACTCTTCAAAGAACTTTTATGGATTATTCAATAATATTTTTATAAAAGGTCTTAAAGCAATGGATATTGAACAACTGCTAGTAAACAATGCTTTCACAAAAATGTCTTTAGCTATTCTTTCTATTAAGAGAATAACCAAATCACTAAATTTCAGAATTCTAGAATTCCTGCTATTACGCTTTGTCCCAGAATCTTCCCTCCATCATCCTTATATTTCTCCATAAAGTATAAAAATACCGGTTAGAGCCCTTATCATTCATCACCATTCATTAATTCAACAGACATTTTTAAGAACCTGCTAACAAATATTCTTAAGAACTTAGCTATATTTGGAGCTAAGGATAAAGACAGGTAAAGCACTTTCTAACCTCAAGGAAAACATGGTCTATAGCTTACATAATGGGGGAGATAGGCAAGTAACAGAAAAAGAGAATTCACTGTGGTATAATCAAGCACTGACTGCTGAGACAGCCCAATGGAGCAGCTACTAATCACATCTGAGGGAATCAGAGGAGGCTTCCAGGAGGAAGTGATGAGTCACTGAGTCCTGGAGAATGAGCAGATTCTATCCAGGGGAAGAAAACGAGGATAATTAAGGGGGCTGGTATAAAGGCACAGAGGCAGGATGGGTCACAACGTGGAGAACCGCTGTAAGGAGTTTGGTTTAGCTGAAGCACAGAGTTGGGGTAGGGACAGACGATGGTGAGAGACTGCACTACAGAAGGAATATTCCATCCTACCTCTCAATGGATGCTGACAAAAATTGATGATGAAAAGAGTATTCATACCCTCCTCCTCCTTTTCACAGTTAAAGAAACAAGCCCAGTGAGGTTAAGTGACTTGCCCAAGGTCATATATTTCTCAAATTACTAAGATAAAATTCCAATTTAGAAATTCTGATTCCAGAGCTTAGACTCATCTGCTAGTCATGAATGGATTTTATGCTATGCTAAGGAATTAAAATTTTACCTTGAGAAGGTCATGGGAGGCCAAGGATTTTAGGCAGGAGAATGACATGGTCAGTTGTACCTTTTAAAAGGAAGGCCCAGGTTACTGGGGGCAATAAATGGGGCTACATGTGATATGGAACTACTACATACAGTTCTGCATGTTGTATCCTCTACAACCTAGGGAGGGCCATGAAATGTGGTCTGCGAATGGCACCCCGGAGTGGTGCAGTGCTCGACCTACATGGCCAGATTTAGTGTAATTGCAAGTAAGGAGGCTAATAAAGTACTTCAGACGTGAAATGTAGGAAGGGTTGCGCTAAAGGAGGGCAATAGCAGAGAAAGGAAGGGGTCATAATGCAGAAATAATGATGTAGAATCAACAGGAGTTGGTGGCTGATTGGATGAAGATGGTGATACAGAGAGAGCAGTCAAAGAGAAAATGGTTTTACCTTGTGTGGGTCTGGTTAAGTCGGAACCACATTTTAGAATCGCCTTCCCTGTTTGGTTTGGGGTTAGATTTGGTTCTAGGTTAAAAACTTGCACAAGATTTGGGAAATGAAAGGAAGCAACAGCCCTTATGCTCTGAAGATAGTCACAGTTAGAGGTAAGATGAGGCAGACACAGAGAAATGGCAGATGCCAGACTTTCCTCACCCTCCTTCTCCACTCTGCAGCCTCTTCCACCTCCAGGACCAGCAGCTCTACCCGTCTGCCTGCCCCGCTGACCAACAGCAACCAGTGACCAGAGGCTGGAATGCAAATTCCCAGAGGCAGTTGCTAGGACCAGGTCACAGCCTTGCACAGACCTCTACACCTGCCCCCTTAGGGGTTCCTCTCAGCAGACTCCCCTCAAGCTCTGACTTGCCCACTGTGCCAGTTCTTCAGGAGGACTACTTAGTGACTTCCCTGATTCACCAACTCTCCTTTCTGGACCCCTCCTTCTCCAGGTTCAGTTCCTGATCCCAGCAGGTTCTTTTGCAGCAATTTGAAAAAATGAATCTAAAATTCATATAGATCTGCAAAAGATTTGTAATAGTCAAAACAGTTTTGAAAAAGAAGAAAATTGGAGAACTTACACCAGCTGATTTCAACACTTATTATAAAGGAATCTATAACAGAGCTGTAAAGATGGACATCCAAATTTTACAGGGGCAAAACATTTGGTAAAATTGTTGTCTGAGATGACTTGGAAAGCAGGCCACATGCCTAGTGAGGCCGTAGCTCTGGGCAAAGTGATTGGCAAGAGAATAACTGGGCTCACTTTTTTTGTACTGCAACAAAGCATGATAAGAAATGAGCTCAGGAAATAAGTGGCCAGTTTGCAAGCAGAAATTGAGGGTCCAGAAATTGGACGCCTGACTAGAAAAGCTGTATGATAGCTGTTAGACCCTGAACACAAAAGCCTATTAAAATCCAGCTTTGCTGCTGCCATTGGGCTAACTGAAGTTACTTGTGGTGGGGTTTGAGGGTGATGGCCCTGACTGAAGGGGTACGACTGCAACTCCCACCGTCCGTGACACCATTGTGAGGCCTCTGTCCACTCAACATCATGAGAGGAAACACAGTCCTGATGCAAAGAAATTTGGATCAGAGAAAACATATTCCAGGACCACACCAGTCCTCCAGGAACTGCAGGCATTGAGGCTGCCTCAGCCTCCCAAAATGCCCGAGCAACAAGATGGATGGGAGAAGGGCCTTGCCTTCATTCTGGAGATGTTTGCATCTGGATAAACTCCATGCCTAAAGGATGTGCTGAAAATCCAAGCTCCAGAAATATGTGGTATGTTTCTTGGAACTGGGCTTCTAACAACTTTCAACTGTGCAAACCAAAGCATTGTAAATCAGGCTTTTCTAAGAAAAAGGTGCTCAAAGATTCAGTAAGCTTGGTTACTGGTATTCTTAGCAGGACTTTCTGTTCTTTCATTCTCAGTCACTTTATTACAACTTAATCTTTTTAAATCCTACTTTGGATCATTCAAGCTTCTCAGAAGTACTTTGGATTATTAGAATTACAGACTTCATTTTGAAATTGCTTTCCATAGGCTCAAAAAATCTTATTATAGTAGTGCCTTCTTTCATCCTGCTTTTTAAATCCAAGGGTTACTGGTGTATGCTCTTAGAAGAATTATGTCAGTTTTACTGAATTTTGTTCCCATATCAGTTTTGGTTTCATTACCTTATTTGCTTCAGGGAGTTTAATAATATAATTAGATAGATTCTTAGGATATTACTGTCTAGCTTTTGGGGTTTTTTTGGAAATCTGAGAACTTTCAGATAGGTTTTGTGAATATTTTTTACACAGCCAAGTTACAGAGTGACTTATTTAGATGTGAATGATATTTGTTCAGTATGTCAAGCTGAACTTCAGAAAATTATTCTTCCCATCAGTCAGCATGTTTTTCTGAAGAGTGCATTCATTGCCTTATGGTTTTACAGAGAGAATATATGTCCACTGTGCAGAGCTGTGATTTCAGACCATAGAAACAGATGGAAAGATGGGGCTGCCTCATCATACCTTCAAATACAATTAAGTCCTATGAACTCTTAAAACCACAAAAAACTAATTTCATTTGGTTACAATGACTATTAGTAAATCCATTCAGATGGATTTCAGTACTAAAAATTAAGAAAAATGTTTCCAAATACTTTTAGAATACCAGAACAAGATTTAAGCATGTGTTAATTCTTTTAATTTAAATGAGTGAAAGAACACTGTTTTTGAAAATATAATAGTCAACCTAATGTGTATGTCAAAAATATTTCTTCAATCCTAATTACTTGACATATGATTGCGATGTAAAATTGTAAATATGTTTTCTTGTTAATTTTACCAAAAACAGCAACTGGATAACTAACTATAACTAGTTGTTTTAGAGGAATTTGGGTATTCTTTTCTGACATTGTTTCAGAATAAAGAATATTTTTCATAATATTTTAAGATATATCTTTATCCAAAATCTCAAAAATTTTTTAATTTTCATAAAATTTGTATTTTTAAATGAAAGTTCCATATGCTATATTTTACCTGTAATCATTAGATTTTCTAAGTGCATATTAATTTACTGAGGATGATATATTTTAATATTGTATTACTCTTTGTAATAGGATTAACAATCAATAAGAATTAATCATTTAAATTATTTCAAAACCTCAGTGTTGTTACAAAGTTACTTTAATGGTGTGGTCGCCACCCAAACCTATTGTCCTCAAGGTAACCACCATTAAACTGAGAAAGAAGGGCATGGGGGCAAAGAAGCAAATAAATAAGACTTGAGAACAACATCTAGGCAAAACTTTGAATATATTTACTGGCACGTGGAACTGAATAGAAGCTAACAGATCAAAAACCTTCTAAATTTCTGGGTGAACTGTACTGCCAAATAAACATGATCTCAACCTGAAAAAGCCTTTGGCTGTTTGAACATTAAAACCACCTCAGGACCTCAAGCTTGCACAAGCAGAAAGCAGGCTGTGAAAATCGTACAGCCCTCATGAAGAATAAACTCCCAAATGTCCTCTTCAGGTGCAGCCATGGAATATAAGACATGGAAGACCCACCCAGAGGTTGGACCAAGTGGACAAGGGAGTTCCAAGAGGAGAGCAGAATCGGAATCTAAACAAGGACCTTCCCCACCCACAGGGCAGGAGACCTTCCTGAACCTGCTCAGCAGGATATCATGTGTAGCAGCAACTAATAACTGTCTTCCATTCTTCTGTTTTCCAAGAGAGTTTTTATTGTAGTTATCCCTTCTCTGATCCACCGTATATTGAGTGGGAGAAGGGATGAACAACTTATCTTTTTATTCACAGATCTCCACAAGAAGCCCCATCCAGACACCACAGACATCATCTGAAGATCCTAAACTTTATACTGCTACATTGACTTCATGTGTCTTGGAGTTGCCTCCTGTGGAAAAAGAAGGTGGTCTACAAAAGGAAGAAAGAATAGAATAGGAAATTTGTGACCAGAAGGAAAGACTGTGGAGGATACTGGTTACTAAGTCACCAAAAACTATTTCTGTTTTCTCCTGAGCACACTGTTAGATTACGCTTCCCAGTCTCCCTTATGGCTACACATGGCAGTGTCAGTTCTGACCAATGAAACGTGACATCTGTTGCTTCCAGGCCTGGTCCATTTAGCTCTTGACTCATGACCCTACATGGCCTTTCCCTTCCAGCTGGCTAGACTGGAGATGACTAGGACAACCTTGAGAGTCATGATGTGAAGGTGGAGCAGCCACGGGATAGAGGAAACCTGTCTCCCTGAAACATGTGGAGAAAGGCCACCCTCCAGGAGTGATTGTATTGTACTATTATCTGAGCAAAACATAAATATTCTTTAATCATACTAAGTCCCTGGGGTTTAGGAGTTTATCTGTTAGTTAGCTAGAGTAAATGCTGCCCGTAATCTGCCTTTTCTGAGGCAATTGAGAATCCAAATGTTTTACACACTGTTGCCCTCCAAAACTGAGAACATGAAATGTAATCAGCAAGCTGACAACAGCTTTTGCAGTCTGTTAAAGCTACAACTCATACCAAAATGGATCCTGTTGAATTCACTAAGAAAATCGAGAATCAATAACCTTGAAAGGAAAAAGTCAATTTTTAAATCTTTATGAAACCGTGTGTGTGTGCTCACACATGCACGCACACACACACACACATGCACGTGTGTGGTGTGTTTTCAGGTAATGAATGATATTCATGCCACAAAACTTGAGGTTGGCTTCAATTAATGCCACATTTTCCAAGCTCCTTCCATGTGGCAAGTGTCCGACTAGGTGTCTATGATAGGAAGATAAATAAATGACTTACCAGGACTTGGAATCACTCACAGACTAATACAATTGGTAGGCACGTAAACAGATTAACCAGGATACATGAGGACACATGCTATTGTAAAAATAGGACCCACTAGAACTACAAGGGTTAGGGAAGAATCATGGGCAACTGAATTTCCTTAGCCTGATACTGAAGATGCTTCTTGATCGGACCCAACCTATCTTTGCAGGCTGAAATATCACTACGTTTCTTCACACAATTAGTTGCTCTCATACCCATCCTCCACTTTTCCACCTCCATGCCTTGTCTTCTGCCTCAAATTCTCTCTGACCCATTGCTGGCCACTGTTTAAGGTGCTAATAAGATTCCACTCATGAAATCTTCCTGGTCCCAGTGGGGTGGACTCTCCCTTCTCCCATCAGCTCTCTGCCTCTCGGTAACTTACCACTCTCTGCTGTGCATAATAGCTATTTACTGACTTCCTGGTTTTGTCTGTGGAGACTAAACTGTAAACCCCCTGAGGACCAAGAATGTTTCTAGTCCTTTTTTATACTCCCAGTACCAGGTATAGCACTTTGTATGTACCTAGTGGATGTTCAATAGATATTTTCTGAATTTTAAAATTTTAAACCCAAAACTCACTCCCTGCTGACTCTACACACACCAGTAGTCACTGTACTCTTTGGTCCAGAGCTTAAATGTTGGGTGATATATGATGTTTTCTCATGGGAGGAGGGTAATTTTGTAAGAGGATTCAGTGATAATGAACAAGAAAATAAAAATAGTGCCTCCTTATTTCACAAAAATTAAGACAGTTCAATAGACAACAGCTTACTGATTAGAAAGACTGAAAGTAAACTTTACTGCAAAAAAATCTTTTCTGGAAGAATCTCTATTAACTTGTAAAATATCATGTTCAGGAGGAGCTTCAAGACGGCAGAAGAGTAACAGGTGGATATCACCTTCCTCCCCACAAATACATCAGAAATACATCTACATGTGGAACAACTCCTACAGAACACCTACTGAACGCTGGCAGAAGACCTCAGACATCCCAAAAGGCAAGAAACTCCCCACGTACATGGGGAACAGACACCCTCAGGCGACCTACATGCAGAGGCGGGGTCAAATCCAAAGCTGAACCCCAGGAGCTGTGCGAACAAAGAAGAGAAAGGGAAATTTCTCCCAGCAGCCTCAGGAGCACAGTGATAATGAACAAGAAAATAAAAATAGTGCCTCCTTATTTCACAAAAATTAAGACAGTTCAATAGACAACAGCTTACTGATTAGAAAGACTGAAAGTAAACTTTACTGCAAAAAAATCTTTTCTGGAAGAATCTCTATTAACTTGTAAAATATCATGTTCAGGAGGAGCTTCAAGACGGCAGAAGAGTAACAGGTGGATATCACCTTCCTCCCCACAAATACATCAGAAATACATCTACATGTGGAACAACTCCTACAGAACACCTACTGAACGCTGGCAGAAGACCTCAGACATCCCAAAAGGCAAGAAACTCCCCACGTACATGGGGAACAGACACCCTCAGGCGACCTACATGCAGAGGCGGGGTCAAATCCAAAGCTGAACCCCAGGAGCTGTGCGAACAAAGAAGAGAAAGGGAAATTTCTCCCAGCAGCCTCAGGAGCATCGGATTAAATCTCCACAGTCAATTTGATGTACCCTGCATCTGTGGAATACCTGAATACACAGCGAATCATCCCAAAGTGAGGAGGTGGACTTTGGGAGCAACGATGTTTTTTTTTTCCTTTTTTCTCTTTTTGTGAGTGTGTATGTGTATGCTTCTGTGTGTGATTTTGTATGAATAGATTTGCTTTTACCATTTGTCCTAGGGTTCTGTCTGTCCGTTTTTTTGTTTGTTTGTTTTAGTATAGTTTTTAGCTCTTGTTATCATTGGTGGATTTGTTTTTTGGCTTGGTTGCTCTACTCCTTCCTTTTTTAAATTATTTTTTAATTTTTTTAATAATTGTATTTTATATTAATAACTGTATTTTATCTTATTTTATTTCATTTTATTCTATTTTATTTTGTTTTATCTTCTTTCTTTCTTTCTTTACCTCTCTCTTTTTTTCTCCCCTTTATTCTGAGCCGTGGGGTTGACAGGCTCTTGGTGCTCCAGCCAGGCATCAGGGCTGTGCCTCTGAGGTGGGAGAGCCAAGTTCAGGACACCGGTCCACCAGAGACCTCCCAGCTCCACGTAATATTAAACGGTGAAAATCTCCCAGAGATCTCCATCAATGCCAAGACCCAGCTCCACTCAACAACCAGCAAGGTAAAGTGCAAGACACCCTATGCCAAACAACTAGCAAGACAGGAACACAGCCCCACGCATTAGCAGAGAGGCTGCCTAAAATCATAATAAGGTAACAGAAACTCCAAAACACAACACCAGACATGGATCTGCCCACCAGAAAGACAATTTCCAGCCTCATCCACCAAAACACAGGCACTAGTCCCTACCACCAGGAAGCCTACACAACCCACTGAACCAACCTTACCCACTGGAGGCAGACACCACAAACAACGGGAACTACGAACCTGCAGCATGCTAAAAGGAGACCGTAAACACAGTAAGTTAAGCAAAATGAGAAGACAGAGAAACACACAGCAGATGAAGGAGCAAGGTAAAAACCCACCAGCCCTAACAAATGAAGAGGAAATAGGCAGTCTACCTGAAAAAGAATTCAGAATAATGAGAGTAAAGATGATCCAAAATCTTGGGAATGGCATGAAGAAAATATAAAAACGTTTAACAAGGACCTAGAAGAACTAAAGAGCAAACAAAAAGTGATGAACAACACAATAAATGAAATTAAAAATTATCTAGAAGGGATCAATAGAAGAATAACTGAGGGAGAAGAATGGATAAGTGACCTGGAAGATAAAATAGTGGAAATAAATACTGCAGAGCAGAATAAAGAAAAAAGAATGAAAAGAATT
>NC_041217.1:116108124-116109339 GCF_002837175.3 Physeter macrocephalus
CATAAGGTTAACAGCTGATCTTTCATCAGAAACTCTGCAAGCCAGAAGGGAGTGGCAGGACATATTTAAAGTGATGAAAGGGAAAACGTACAACCAAGATTACTCTACCCAGCAAGGATCTCATTCAGATTTGATGGAGAAATTAAAACCTTTACAGACAAGCAAAAGCTAAGAGAATTATGCACCACCAAACCAGCTTTACAACAAATGCTAAACGAACTTCTCTAGGCAGGAAACACAGAGAAGGAAAAGACCTACAATAACAAACCCAAAACAATTAAGAAAATGGTAATAGGAACATATATATCGATAATTACCCTAAATGTAAGTGGATTAAATGCTCCAACGAAAAGACATAGACTGGCTGAAGGGATACAGAAATAAGACCTGTATATATGCTGTCTACAAGAGACCCACTTCAGACCTAGGGACACATACAGACTGGAAGTGAGGGGACGGAAAACGATATTCCATGCAAATGGAAATCAAAAGAAAGCTGGAGTAGCAATTCTCATAACAGACAAAATCGACTTTAAAACAAAGACTATTACAAGGGACAAAGAAGGACACTACATAATGATCAAGGGATCAATCCAAGAAGAAGATATAACAATTGTAAATATTTATGCACCCAACATAGGAGCACCTCAGTACATAAGGCAAATACTAACAGCCATAAAAGGGGAAATCAACAGTAACACAATCATAGTAGGGACTTTAACATCCCACTTTCACCAGTGGACAGATCATCGAAAAGGAAAATAAATAAGGAAACACAAGCTTTAAATGATACGTTAAAAAAGATGGACTTAGTTGATATTTATAGGACATTCCATCCGAAAATAACAGAATACACTTTCTTCTCAAGTGCTCATGGAACATTCTCCAGGATAGATCATATCTTGGGTCACAAATCAAGCCTTGGTAAATTTAAGAATATTGAAATCATATCAAGTATCTCTTCTGACCACAATGCTATGAGACTAGATATCAGTTACAGGAAAAAATCTGTAAAAAATACATACAAATGGAGGGTAAACAATACACTACTTAATAACCAGGAGGTCACTGAAGAAATCAAAGAGGAAATCAAAAAAATACCTAGAAACAAATGACAATGAAAACACAATGACCAAAAACCTATGGGATGCAACAAAAGCAGTTCTAAGAGGGAAGTTTATAGCAATACAATCCTACCTTAAGAAACAAGAAACA
>NC_041217.1:116109533-116114305 GCF_002837175.3 Physeter macrocephalus
AGGAGAAGTAACCACTGACACTGCAGAAATACAAAGGATCATGAGAGATTACTACAAGCAACTATATGCCAATAAAATGGACAACCTGGAAGAAATGGACAAATTCTTAGAAATGCACAACCTTCCGAGACTGAACTAGGAAGAAATAGAAAATATGAACAGACCAATCACAAGCACTGAAATTGAAACTTTGATTAAATATCTTTCAACAAACAGAAGTCCAGGATCAGAGAGCTTCACAGGCAAATTCTATCAAACATTTAGAGAAGAACTAACACCTATCCTAGTAATGGTAAAAACCGTCTAGAAAGTAGGCATAGAGGGAACTTACCTCAAACTATTAGAGTTAATCAATGAATTTGGTAAAGTAGCAGGATACAAAATTAATGCACAGAAATCTCTTGCATTCCTATATACTAATGGTGGAAAATCTGAAAGTGAAATTAAGGAAACACTCCCATTTGCCACTGCAACAAAAAGAATAAAATACCTAGGAATAAACCTACCCAAGGAAACAAAAGACCTTCTGTTTTTATTTATAAGAAAATTAAAAGACACTGATGAAAGAAATTAAAGATGATACAAACAGATGGAGAGATATACCATGTTCTTGGACTGGAAGTATCAACATTGTGAAAATGACTATACTATCCAAAGCAATTTACAGATTCCATGCAATTCCTATCAAATTACCAATGGCATTTTTCACAGAACTAGAACAAAAAATCTAACAATTTGTTTGGAAACACAAAATACCACAAATAGCCAAAGCAATCCTGAGAAAGAAAAATGGAGCTGGAGGAATCAGGCTCCCTGACTTCAGACTATACTACAAAGCTACAGTAATCAAGATAGTAAGGTACTGGCACAAAAACAGAAATATACATCAATGGAACAGGACAGAAAGCCCAGAGATAAACCCACGCACGTATGGTCACCTTATCTTTGATAAAGGAGGCAAGAGTATACAATGGAGAAAAGACAGCCTCTTCAATAAGTGGTGCTGGGAAAACTGGACAGCTACATGTAGAAGAATGAAGTTAGAACACTCCCTAACACCATACACAAAAATAAAGTCAAAATGGATTAAAGACCTAAGTGTAAGGCCAGACACTATCAAACTCTTAGGAAACCATAAACAAGATGAAAAGACAACCCTCAGATTGGAGAAAATATTTGCAAATGAAGCAACTGACAAAGGATTAATTTCCAAAATTTACAAGCAGCTCATGCAGCTCAATATCAAAAAAAACAAATAATCCAATCCAAAAATGGGCAGAAGACCTAGATAGACTTTTCTCCAAAGAAGACATACAGATTGGCAACAAACACATGAAAGAATGCTCAACATCATTAATCATTAGAGAAATGCAAATCGAAACTACAATGAGATATCATCTCACACCGGTCA
Organism: Physeter macrocephalus; assembly: GCF_002837175.3. NCBI lineage: Eukaryota > Metazoa > Chordata > Mammalia > Artiodactyla > Physeteridae > Physeter > Physeter macrocephalus. The sequence goes on from NC_041217.1 coordinate 116,110,945, forward strand.
GAATGGCCATCATCAAAAAATCTACAAACAATAAATGCTGGAGAGGGTGTGGAGAAAAGGAAACCCTCTTGTACTGTTGGTGGGAATGTAAATTGAAACAGCCACTATGAAGAACAGTGTAGAGGTTCCTTAAAAAACTACAAATAGAACTACCATATGACACAGCAATCCCACTACTGGGCATATACCCCGAGAAAACCATAATTCAAAAAGAGTCATGTACCACAATGTTCATTGCAGCTCTATTTGCAATAGCCAGGACATGGAAGCAACCTAAGTGTCCATCGACAGATGAATGGATAAAGAAGATATGGCACATATATACAACGGAATATTAATCAGCCATAAAAAGAAACAAAATTGAGTTATTTGTAGTGACGTGAATGGACCTAGAGTCTGTCATACAGAGTGAAGTAAGTCAGAAAGAGAAAAACAAATATCGTATGCTAACACATATATATGGAATCTAAAAAAAAAAAATGGTCATGAAGAACTTAGGGGCAAGACGGGAGCAAAGATGACGCAGACCTACGAGAGAATGGAATTGAGGGCACAGGGAGGGGCAAGGGTAAGCTGGGACAAAGTGAGAGAGTGGCTTGGACATATATACACTGACAAATGTAAAACCGATAGCTAGTGGGAAGCAGCCGCATAGCACAGGGAGATCAGCTAGGTGCTTTGTGACCACCTAGAGGGGTGGGATAGGGAGGGTGGGAGGGAGGGAGTCACAAGAGGGAAGAGATATGGGGATATATGTATATGTATAACTGATACACTTTGTTATAAAGCAGAAACTAACACATCATTGTAAAGCAATTATACTCCAGTAAAGATGTTAAAAAATATATATATATATATATATATATCTCATGTTCAGAATTTGCCCTCAAACAATCAGAAATGAGAAAATGGGCAGCCGCCACCCTTTCGAATATCAGTACCATTAGCAAATGATATTGACGTGAGGGCAGGTGGATGAGGGGAAAATATTGAGTATAAGCTTCCCACATTGGTGGCATAAGAGAGCTGGAAGCTAAAACATGGGGCCAAATCAGTGTTATTCAGTATGGAATGGTCCAAGCCAAAAGTAGAAAAGATCAATATCTATAAAATATTGACGTATACTGAACGTGTTTACTAAGATCTGGAATATAATAAAGGAGATTAAAGCTTAAGTGGGGACCAATTTAGGATAAAGGGAAATATGTATGTAAAGAAGTTTTTTCTAACTGGGGTAAACTTTAGGTTTTTGTCAACAAGAGCAGACAAGAATGAAAATATAAATAAATCCATGGATAACACTTCCACAAAGTTAATTAATAGTAGAGAGATTTTTGTGGAAGTAGTCCCCAATCTGCTGGGTTCTGGAGTCCCTTGACCACTGTAATTATTTTAAAGAGAACTTGAAAACACACACAGTATGCCTTGCTTGTGGATATGCCTAACACATACATAATACCAATTGACACAAACACATAGATATTTTACTGATGAGTAACAGGATGTAAGACAGGTTGGAGAAGCCAGGCAGGCTGATCTAGCTTCTCGCATGGGAAGAGCTGTCAGAAGGACAGAGAGGCCTCTACTCATCGGGGGTGCACATGATCAATGGGAGGGATCATGGCAGGAGCATGGGCTTTGAAAAGCCCTGAGCAGAAAAGAGAGGTGGACAGAGTCAGCATGCTGGCATAGGCTGCATGGTGAACAATGGGACCTCTCAGATCTTTAGAAAATTACCACATTCATAAAATGCTGTGTATGGTTAATTTTTTGTGGGAAATGGTTAAGGGGCTGAGCTTCTAGATTTGGCCCAGGGCTCATCTGAAACAGCAAAAAAAAAAAAAAAAAAAAAAAAAAGTAGGAGTAAAGGGAAGCGTGAGGAATTAAAGAGTGGGAAACTCAAGGAAACATGAGTAGTGGGACTTCCCTGGTGGCGTAGTGGTTAAGAATCCGTCTGCCAATGCAGGGCACACGGGTTTGATCCCTGGTCCGGGAAGATCCCACACGCTGCGGAGCAACTAAGCCCATGTTCCACAACTACTAAGCTTGCCCTCTAGAGCCTGCGAGCCACAACTACTGAAGCTCACTCGCCCTAGAGCCCACACACCACAACTACTGAGCCCACGCACCGCAACTACTGAAGCCCTCCCACCTAGAGCCCATACTCCACAACAAGAGAAGCCACCGCAATGGGAAGCCCGTGCACTGCAACGAAGAGTAGTCCCCGCTCGCCTCATCTAGAGAGAAAGCCGGCGTGCAGCAACGAAGACCCAACGCAGCCCCCCAAAAAAGGAAACATGAGTAGCACTTTGCCTGTTACAGGCCCTGGAAATGCAGCTCAAGCCTAATTTAATCTGACCTTCAGGGGACCTTGGGCAGTATCTGAGTTTCCTATATAAATTCACTTACAGACCTACTAGAGCATAGACTTGAGGACATGGGGAGGGGGAAGGGTAAGCTGTGACGAAGTGAGAGAGTGGCAGGGACATATATACACTACCAAATGTAAATTAGATAGCTAGTGGGAAGCTGCTGCATGGCACAGGTAGATCACCTCTGTGCTTTGTGACCACCGAGAGGGGTGGGATAGGGAGGGTGGGAGGGAGGGAGATGCAAGAGGGAAGAGATATGGGAACATATGTATATGTATAACTGATTCACTTTGTTGTAAAGGAGAAACTAACACACTATTGTAAAACAGTTATACTCCAATAAAGATGTTAAAAAAATAAAAAAAATTTTTTTTTAAAAAGTAATGACAAAAAAAAAAAAAAATTCACTTAAAAGTGTTCCTGAATACTTAGAAGCTTTTTGTCATTGTGAGTTTCAATTGATGGAATAATGCAGGGGAAAAAATGTTTTATATTTTAAAAACTCAATCTTCATACTATAAGAGTTCAGAACCACTATTTTCAGAGCAGTTATGACTGGTGTCAACATGAACATGAATTTGTTAGCTTCATCAGAGAGGAAAAACTGAACTGGATCCACTGCAGACTGCGAAATGCCACGGAGGCCATGGTCTTTTCTGAAAGCATCTACATACTGACCACATGCTGGCCCCATGTGCTATGGACAAATAGAAATATTGGTCAAAAGGAAGGCCCTGAATGGATATAAATGATCAGAGCTTTCATCAAAGCTTCTGCTTTCCTTTTCTGCCTTTATCTCATTTAATCCTCACAACAACCCTACATGGAAGTTAATATTTTCTTGATATTAAATATGGAGAGGGGCTTCCCTGGTGGCGCAGTGGTTGCACGTCTGCCTGCCGATGCAGGGGAACCGGGTTCGCGCCCCGGTCTGGGAGGATCCCACATGCCGCGGAGCGGCTGGGCCCGTGAGCCATGGCCGCTGAGCC
>NC_041217.1:116114374-116125134 GCF_002837175.3 Physeter macrocephalus
AGTCCACCTGCCGATACAGGGGACACGGGTTCGTGCCCCGGTCCGGGAGGATCCCGCATGCCGCGGAGCGGCTGGTCCCGTGAGCCATGGCCGCGGAGCCTGCGCGTCCGGAGCCTGTGCTCCGCGACGGGAGAGGCCACAACAGAGGGAGGCCCGCATACCACCAAAAATAAAAATAAAAAAATAAAATAACTATGGAGAAACTGAGCCGCAGAACTGACCGAGTTCACACAGCTAGTAAATAGCAGAGGCAGAGTCCAAAACTATTTATTTGACTGTGAAGCTTACGAGCATAATGATTAATAAATCAATTAATCAACTACTTTTTGAGCATCTACACTGTGCAAAGATTAAAATAAGTATATTGTTAGGAAATGTTACATACATTATTGTATTAGTCAGCATTCTCCAAAGAAACAGAACCAATAGGATGTGTGTGTGTGTGTATGTATATAAAGAGATTTATTATAGGAGTTGCTCACGTGAGTACGAAGGCTGGTAAGTCCAAATCTGCAGTGTAGACTGGCAGGCTTGAGACCCAGGAGAAATGATGCTGCAGCTCTAGTCTGAAGACCAAAAAGCACAGGCCCAGGAAAGCTGATGATACAGATGAAGTCCGAAGACAGTCTGCTGATGACTTTTTCTCTTACTTGGTTGCGGGTTTGTCTTTTTGTTCTATTCATGTCTTCCACTGATTGGATGATGCCCACTCTCATTATAGAGGGCAATATGCTTCACTCAACCCATTAAAATGTTAATCTTATCCAAAAACATCCTCACGGAAATGCCCAAAATAATGTTTGACCAAATATTTGGGCACCCTATGGCCCAGTCAAGTTGACACATAAAATTAACCATCACAATTACATTTAAAATGAGACTCTCTCTCAACCCTTTCTTATAGTAACTTTATAATTTATATACTTCACTAGTCTGGGATTTAATACAAGTAATTTTTAGTCTCAAATACTTAAGAACCCACAATTCCCTTTATAGCAATTAGGAATATCATTTACATTTGTATCTCTTATTTTTTAACTTTAAATTAGATTTTAAATGAAGATTTTCAATTACTGTGTCCTCAGGGAACTCGTAAACGTACTAAGACATAAATTTGAAATTAACACTTTCAGGATTAAGCTCCTATCTGATAAAAATTTTACTTAAGTAAAGTGTATTGTTTTTTACATTTACCATATAAATAAAGACAAGAAAAAAATGTCTGAGTCAGGGAAATGAGTACTGAGGAGGCAGAAAGAACAACTTAAATCAGGTGGCAAGAAATATTAACAAAATTACAAACAGCAGTTAATAGAATGTCTGGTGAAAAAGAAAGCAAATCTTAGAGCTATGAGAATGATATCTAGAATAGACAATGAGGTCTTACCCTCCTGTCTAGAGAGAAGAGTTAGTGTAAGAGTTAGGACTAGGTCTCCCTGAGGGCAGGAATCACATCTTTATGTCCCCAACATGTGGTATAATACAGGCCTTACATAATAGGTGTTCAATAATTTTTTTAAGTTAAAATAATGGATATTTGGAGAAAAGTAATCTAGCAGAAGGGAACAGAAGAAAAAAGAAAGGCATGTGATATGGCTTGGTTACAGCCCTATTAGGTACAGAGGCTGAGACTCCAAGACCTCTATGGATCATCAAAGGGGTAGGGTTTACATGAAGACAAGTTCCAAGGTCTGATATGCTTGCTCAGTTCAAGAGATACTTCTTCCCTATGGCAACAGAACATATCAAAAATTAGTTATTTAGTGGGAGGGAGGGAGATGCAAGAGGGAAGAGATATGGGAACATATGTATATGTATAGCTGATTCACTTTGTTATAAAGCAGAAACTAACACACCATTGTAAAGCAATTATACTCCAATAAAGATGTTTAAAAAAAAAAAGATTAGTTATTTAAGAACCCCACTGCCTCATCCACCCACTTGGCTTTTTTTCTTCTTTTTTTCTGAAAAGCTAGTAACTTTTCTAGGTTAGTTAAGGAAAATGTTCATTTCCAATTTTTCTTTTCTACCACCTTCAAATATATGCACTCTGTTTTACAGCTTGAAAAGTCTTTTTTGAAACACGCATATCTAATCTCAGTGCCGATTAGAAATGCAAGGTCAGCTCCACTTCATGTGTAGCAGTATGGGAATTCTGAGGCAATGAGAAGTCTGATGCTCCTTCAAAGCCACAAGAATTCTCCCACAGATATATATATAGCATATATACAAATATATATACAGCAAACCAGACACCTTTTCACTTCACAGGGTACATTTTTTCTAGGAAGAAACCCAAAGTTTTATAATCAATATACGTAAAGCACCAATTAAATAAAGCTATCATTTCAAAGCTTTCCGAGCAAAGAGCAGAACTTCTGGCCTAGGACTTGGGGTCCAGACCCTTACATCTGAGAAAAGTGCCTTGAGATCCTTCAAATTCCCATATCCCGTCTGCAAGAATAAACACAGACAATTGTGTGGACACACAGTCAACTCACTAGAAAGCAGATATAGAAGGAGAGATTTCATTGGGATTGAGATGTGGTCAGGGAAGAATGGAAATCATTAACCCCAGGGTTAGAACTCACCTAGTAATTTTCTAACCACTCTCACTAGTGAAATCACAAAATCATAGACTCTTAGGCTTGAAGGAAGTGTTAACATATCAAGATTCTAGAGCAAAACACTGCATCAGACAGGACTATCCATATTTCATTAATTCATTTCTCATGTTTAATAAAATGTATTTGGGAGAAAGCAGGGGGAAAGAGCCTGAAATTAGCATTTTTTAAGTTACTGGCAATTTTACTTCCAGTTTGACAGGAAAAAAAAAAAAGACAACAAAAACCAACGAAGTACAGTATGAAACATTTAGGAAGATAGTTATTTGGAAACTTCTGTTAAGTGTTTTTTAATGTTTAGGCACGTATTTTGAGACTGCTTTTAGACAATAGAGAAAAAGACAGGATTAACAATCAGGAGGAAGGGGAAGTTCCCTGGCGGTCCAGTGGTTAGGACTCTGCGCTTTCACCGCTTAGAGTGTGGGTTCAATCCCTGATTGGGGGACTAAGATCTCACAAGCTGCGGGGCACACTCGCAGCTAAAAAAAAAAAAAATCAGGAGAAAGAAGGCTGAAAAAGATACTATGGACACATGGATACTACTTCTCTATCAAATGTGAACACCATGTCACAACACATATCTCTGCTGGTTCCGGTGCCCACAATGGGGTCTCTGTCCCACTGACATAGGGCAGCTGCCTGATCCCTCAAGTTCTACTAAGGCCAACAGAGGCAGGTATTTTATTATAACAGTTCTCTATTTCTTTGTATCAGCTACATTTCAAAAGATGACTTACTTTTTCCCTGGAGTCCGAGACTTTGTTTAAAGAAGGAGGTCATAGATGCTTCACACTTTAATACTTCCCAAGCTTATTTCCACCAGTCAGTTACTTGGTTACCATTTAAGCCCTTTCATTTAACACTGGACAGAAATGGCCCTGATGAGATTTTCTGGAGAATAATGTGCTCTTTGCCTGGGAAAACTGGCTTTAAAAATTATGTCCTCCTTGGGGACTCCCCTGGCAGTCCAGTGGTTGAGAATCCACCTTTCAATACAGGGGGTGCGGGTTTGATCCCTGGTTGGGCAACTAAGCCCGCGTGCCACAACTACAGAGCCCACGCGCCACAACGAAAGATCCCGCGTGCTGCAACTAAGACCCAATGCAGCCAAAAATAAATAAATAATTTTTTTAATTATGTCCTCCTTTAGCTCTGAAAATTTATCACTTATGTCTATGAGATAAAGCAAAGCATGAAACAAAACACAAATGCCATCCAGGTAACCTTGATTTTCTGGGATAGTCCAAATTTCATGCATTAAAATATAGTATTAAGTGTCAAACAATAGACGTTTGCTTAAATAAATTGTAATATATTACACAATGGGCAACTATACAGCCATTTAAAAGATGGGTAGAAGAATATGAAATGTAAGATGTAGTATGTGTTTAGGTTAGAAGCCAAGTTATAAAATACTATTAGAGAATAATCCCGATTTTGTAGAGAAAGAGAAAGGACTGAAAAATGTGTATCAAAATAATAATTGTAGGGCTTCCCTGGTGGCGCAGTGGTTGAGAGTCCGCCTGCCGATGCAGGGGACACGGGTTTGTGCCCCGGTCCGGGAAGATCCCACATGCCGCGGAGCGGCTGGGCCCGTGAGCCATGGCCACTGAGCCTGCCCGTCCGGAGCCTGTGCTCCGCAAAGGGAGAGGCCACAACAGTGAGAGGTCCACGTACCGCAAAATAATAATAATAATAATAATTGTAGTTATATTTGGGTGGTAAGGTTATACATGATTTTTATTTTTTCTTTGAACTTTTCCATTTGCTAACTTTCCTGTAGAAGTGGTTAAAACGATTTAAAATAATTGTAAAAGGAAAACACAGTCACTATCATCCATTTAGCAAAAGATACCTAAAAAAGTAAAAGTTGCTATGTTTCCTAATATCTTCAGTATGAGCCTCTTTTCCATGGTCTTTGAACTCATTCTTGCCCCTTCTTTCCAGTCAAATGTATTACTTCCTATTTCTGTAAGACAATTTACCCTAAAACTTAGCAACTGAAAACAACGCACAATTTTATCTCACAGTCTCCATAGGTCATGAGTCTGGGCACAGCTTATCCGGACCCTCTTCTTCATGGTCTCTCAGTCAAGGAGTTAATCCAGGATCTACAGGTTCAACTCGGTAAGGATCGACTTCCCAAGCTCACTCCGTGGTTGCTGGCAGCATTCAGTTTCTCACAGGCTGTTGGGTTAAAGACCTCAATTCCTTGCTGGCTGTGGGCCAGAGGTTTCTCTCATCTCCTTGCCACGTGTGCCTCTCCCACTCAGCAGCTTGCTTCACCAAAGCATGCAAGCCAAGAAGACAACAGACAGGATCTGCTAGCAATACGGAAGTCACAGTATTTTTTAACTCAATCACAGAAGTCCCAGCCATAGTCTACTGTCTAGAATTTAGTCATTAAGTCCAGCCAACACTCAAGGGGAGAAGATTGCACCAGGGCACGAATACCAACAGGTGGGAACACTGGGAACCATCCAAGAAGTCTGCCTACCACATCATCCTTTCCAATTAGTCTTTCTGCGATTTCTCTTCTATACCTTTGAATCAGTTCTCTTTTCTATCCCTCAACTCTCTTCCTTCATAGTCTATAAGTTTATAAAATAAATAACAAAGGTCAAGTTTTCTGTTTTACCCTTTAAGTTTTTATATAAAATAAATAATTTTAAAATCATATTTTTCTGATGATAAATTGATGGATTTTTTTGGTATGTGTATGTCTTTAAGGGATTTTGTATTCCTTTAAGGGGAAATAGAATAACTCTATCAGCACGTTATTTATAATACCAGCAAGCTATTTTAAAAATCTAAATTTTCACTGTATATAAACTATGATACAGTCATCAGAGAGATAATATTTAATCATTAAAATCATGTAGCAGAAGAACATTTAGAACTTCAGAAACACCTATATTGTTAAATTTTTTAAAAATCAAGATTAAAGCAATATATAGAGTATGATCACTATTTGTTAAAATATACAAGTAAATAAACAGGAATACTACTGGAAGTATGCACACCAAAATATTAACAGTATTTATCTTTGGGTATTAAAATCTCAAGTGTTTTTTTCCCCTTCACAATACTTACAGAATCTGAATATTTTATTAATACATTATTATTATATTTGTTAAATGTTTATTATTTATAAATAATAAGTGTTTTCTTCTTTCCTCTCAACAAAGCAATAGCTAGAATTAATATATTTATTGCTTATATTTAATTTATACATATGACCAATAATCCACAAATTTCTAGTGGAATCTTTAAAAAATCCTTATAGTACCAAACAATTTTGAAATTCAAGTAATAAACATGGATTTTAAAAGATGTAGACATTCAGAAAGTTACAATGATCTTACATAGTAAGAGAATATTATGTTAAGACTAAAAACAAGAGGGAGAATGAATATTCTAGGATCCTTCCAGATAAAATCTCTTTGGAGAATGAGATGAGTGGAGTATAATAAAGTTTTCAAAGAAATTTTTTTTTTCATGTACTATTTGAGAATCTATTATGTGCAGGGAGATATTTCTATGGCTTTAAATTCAATTAGTTTGGAAACATAAAATCCAAGTTAGCATATAAATTTTCTTGTTTGCTATATTAAATCATTTTTATGCATTTAACTATAGTTAATGAGTCTTTCAAGAATATCAGGTGATGGTGGCGCAGTGGTTGAGAGTCCGCCTGCCGATGCAGGGGACGCGGGTTCGTGCTCCGGTCCGGGAAGATCCCACATGCCGCGGAGCGGCTGGGCCCGTGAGAGGCCCGCAGACCGCAAAAAAAAAAAAAAAAAAAAAAAAAAAAGAATATCAGGTGATAATAGAGCTAATATATAATAAGTAAGAAGGAAATATCCTATGATAAGACCAAGACTTGATTTACCTCAAAAGTATTGGTAAATTATTTAAATGTGAAAAAATCAGAGAGAAGAAAAGTTAGTTCAAGTGATAGCTGTTGAAACAGTAACATAAGAATCAATGTCTAGCCAGAATTCTATCTCAATGGAAACAAGGTTTTCAGTGATGTGAATCATCCACATGATATTAAGTACTAAGTCCAAAGAAGCTCAACTTGTTTTATTTATTCATGCAAAGAACAAATAAATTCACAATTAACTGTTTGCTTGAAACTTATTTAAAAGTTTTGAAGCATGAATAAGGTTTTTAAAGTTTTTAATGTACCTATTTAATTTTATGCTTGGTATGAAGCCATCTATAACTTTCACAGGATATTAACCATAATTACCTCTGCAGCATTTCAGTGCTCAGTCATTTCTTTGCCTCTCAGGTCTAGAGGACCATTGGTTGGTTTTGGAGAATTAGTCATTCACTCTGAATACTCTCTGAAACCTCACGGTATAATCCCCAAGAGTCAGAGGAGAAGCTATCTGGCTAACAAAGACACTTTAGCTGTCAAGGGGCTATGCTTATTCGGATCACAGATGAGCTCAAAAATCAGACCTTGGACAAGTCAGAATGGATACAACAAAAATATAACAAATACCTGATTTGCTATTCAGGTTCACATAAGAGGAAGATAGACTCAAGGTAGCAACCAAGGCAGGCAATGCCACATACTGGACAGCCAAGATAAATTTTTTAAGTTGCCTAGTGAATTCTGCCATATAGGACAAGGAGATAGTGGAGAGTTTTTATCAGTGAAACAAGCATTAGATTACCTGGAGGAATCTTTCTGGAAGCTAATAAATTTATATTTAAAGATTAAGCCAAGGTTATTAACAATGTTTATCAAGAAAATCAAAAAGGATAGCCACAGACATACTCTTTGGAATTTTAGAATAATCACTCTTGAAAATGCCACCTGTCTCTACTTCAGTCAGTATACCTTACCACTTCAGAATTTCCCTGGATCTCATTTCAATAAAAATTCAATAAACATATCTAAATTACACATGAATATGTAATCCCCTGGAAGGAACATGATTGATTTAATTTTTTAAATCACCACAGTTACAAATAGTCTTACTTTCAGTTTAATATTGAGGGAAGCCTCACAGATATTCCCTACTCATCAACTCATAAGTTAATATGTTGAAATTGACCACTCATGTATAGAAAAGAATTGAGTAGGGAATATGTTCAGGGAATTTATAATCATCTGTATAAACTCACCCCTTTGGCATATAAATTGAGTTTTAGTCCAGAAATAAGCCTTCTGAAGCAATATAACTTACCTATTCATTTCTCAGAACTGAAGTATCTTAGAGTCTTAAAAATGGTTAATGAGAAGATTCCATGCTCCATGAAACCTCAAATGCTAATGACATTTTCAAACAGTAAGTGGCATGCAGAGCATTTGATAACAAGCTGCTACTTTTTTTTAAATTTGTTTCATCCTATTAAAAACAAGCTTGAAGAACACAGCAATCACCCCTTAATAGTTTACTGAAACATAAACAATAATGACTCCAGAAGCAAAATACCCACAGCCCAAGTCAAAACAACTAAACCATGAAATCACTTTAACTAGAAGCTTTGAAGGATTTCTAAGGCCAGTCCTTATTCTCCAAAAAAACCTTTCTTTCCTTAATCTTTTTTTTTCAGTCAAACTAGCAAGAAATTATTATGCCAGTGACAATAAAAAAATCCAGACTTATTACTAATTATAATTTTTAACCTAAAGAACCATTAAAATCCTTCAGCATATGGTTTCTAACCTAAAAATCTGTCACTTAGCCATTTAAGTCTACTTCTTAGCCTGACCTCTGCATAGTTGCACCCTTACTCAGGCTGATGAGAGCAGTTAACTTTGATCTATAACCTTGTTCCCAAGTTTTGTCCCCTCTACATCTTTCTTCAGTTGAGTGACTCAGAACATTGCTCTGGTAAAGTATTAACAGGATCAATTTTACAGAGAGCTCAGGACTTAAACTCAAAACTAGGTTCAAATTCTGCCACTAACCAAATATATGTCCTAGACCAAGTTATTTAATTGCTTTAGACCTGTTTCTTCATCTTTAAAATGGGGATAATCTTTACCTACCTTGGGGGGTTGCTGAGGATTAGGTGAGGTGATCCGTTTCCTGTGGCTGGACACACAGTAGGCACTCAACACACATTTGTTGAAATTCCTCATCAATAATTACTTTTTTAGTGCTTGATATATACGAGACTCCATGATAAGTGCTGGGGATACAACTATGAGAGAGACGTTAACAATCCCACCCCCAAGAAGCTGACATTAAAGTGGGGAATATAGAATAAAAACAACCTGATAAAATAACCACAAATAATGATGTGTTGTTATGGAAACAAACAAGGGCTGAGATCAAGAATACAGAGAATAAAGGGAGGGAGAAAGTCAAAAAAAGCCTTTTCCAAAGAAGTGGCATTTAAACATACAACGGAAAGATGACAAGGACATAGGCGTGCAAATAGGAGGAAGCGTGTTCAAGGCAGAGAAAATAGCAAGTGAAAAAGATCTGAGAAAGGTAAGAGCTTGGAAGTCAAAAGAAAGTTTAATGTAACCAGAGCACAGAACTAGGGGGAATATGGCAATAGGGTGGGCAGGGCTTAGGAGGCCACCGTATGGAGCTTGAAAGGGAGTGATGTGATCCCATTCACATGTCATTTGCCGGTGTCCCAGCCAGGGGTCACATGCTAGTTCAGGTCAGCCTCCCAAGTACAGAAGCAAGGATTCCCCCACGCATCACCACGTGTTCAAGAGACCATCTCTCTTTTCTAAAGCTTATGTGTCCTTTTTAAAAAAGAGCCTGGGGGGACTTCCCTGGCAGTCCAGTGGTTAAGACTCCATGCTTCCACTGAAGGGGGCATGGGTTCGATCCCTGGTTGGAGAACTAATATCCAGCATGCTACACGGTATGGCATGAAATGAAATGAAATGAAAAGAAAAAAATAAAATAAAATAAAATAAAATACAATGCCTGGGAATAGGGCAGCCACAGGAATAAGCCAGAGGTTCTAGCCGATGGGGTGACATTCCTGTTAGACAGCAACAGGCAAGACTGCTGACAAACAATATCCTCACCGAACATTGATGACAGAAACAAATAGGGGATGGGAAGAGCTGTTCTATGAAGGTTGGTGCTCTCTGGTCAACGACTCAAGCTTCCTCACAGGTCTTGGGTGTTCAAACACCACCCCTCACTATGGGCCTTACTCCCTCTGTGCCATGATGAAAGATCAGGAATCTTTTGAAGACTTTTGTTCCTGTTGGTCTAAACACTCCATCTAACCATGACGTGCCTGCAGAAAAACAAGGTACCAATCTAATCTCCTCTGTTTGGGCTTTTAAAGACATTTCTCTCTCTCTCTCTGCCCTTCCTACACACACACACACACACACACACACACACACACACACACACACACACAGAGTTTAGCCTTCACAGCCTTTAGTCTACACCTAAGATTTCTTCATCTTGCCTCCTTCCTCCTATTTCTTTCACAGTAGACTCTGTGGGCCCTTTAGTAGAAGCTGAATCATCCAAAAAGTAGTGTCCCTTCCCTCAAAGACAGAAAAGAGCTTAATGTCAAACCCTTCCAGAGAAGAAAAAATGAGGCGCTGACACTTTCATTTTAAAGGATGCTGAACACTCATGTCCTGCAGTAAATGTTTTCAGAATACTCTTGTTACCGGGCAGCGCAGAGCCTGTTGGAGCAGCCACAGGAGAAATGACATGTGGATGAAATAGGTGACAGTGAAACTGGAAAGAAGTGGATGTATTCAGGAGGCATTTTAGGAAATACAACAAAAAGGACTTGCTGCTGAATTAGACACGGTAGGTAAAAGAGCAGTGAGGTGAATTATGCGCCACTCCCTGTCACAGAAATTGAGGAAAATAAGACTTCTAAGAAAAATCTAATGTTTCATGCTAGACATGTTAAGGTTTTGACACACCAAGTGGAGATGTCAAGGAAGCAGTTGAATATCTGAGTACAGAGCTCAGAAGAGAGGCCCAAACTGGTGATATAGATTTGGGGGTTGAAAATATAAAGATTTTTTTTTTTTTTTTGCAGTACGCGGGCCTCTCACTGTTGTGGCCACTCCCGTTGCAGAGCACGGGCTCCGGACGCGCAGGCTCAGCGGCCATGGCTCACGGGCCCAGCCGCTCCGCGGCATGTGGGATCTTCCCGGACCGGGGC
>NC_041217.1:116126908-116158875 GCF_002837175.3 Physeter macrocephalus
TCCCTACACACACACACACACACACACACACACACACACACACACACACACACACACACACACACACACACACACACACACACAGAGTTTAGCCTTCACAGCCTTTAGTCTACACCTAAGATTTCTTCATCTTGCCTCCTTCCTCCTATTTCTTTCACAGTAGACTCTGTGGGCCCTTTAGTAGAAGCTGAATCATCCAAAAAGTAGTGTCCCTTCCCTCAAAGACAGAAAAGAGCTTAATGTCAAACCCTTCCAGAGAAGAAAAAATGAGGCGCTGACACTTTCATTTTAAAGGATGCTGAACACTCATGTCCTGCAGTAAATGTTTTCAGAATACTCTTGTTACCGGGCAGCGCAGAGCCTGTTGGAGCAGCCACAGGAGAAATGACATGTGGATGAAATAGGTGACAGTGAAACTGGAAAGAAGTGGATGTATTCAGGAGGCATTTTAGGAAATACAACAAAAAGGACTTGCTGCTGAATTAGACACGGTAGGTAAAAGAGCAGTGAGGTGAATTATGCGCCACTCCCTGTCACAGAAATTGAGGAAAATAAGACTTCTAAGAAAAATCTAATGTTTCATGCTAGACATGTTAAGGTTTTGACACACCAAGTGGAGATGTCAAGGAAGCAGTTGAATATCTGAGTACAGAGCTCAGAAGAGAGGCCCAAACTGGTGATATAGATTTGGGGGTTGAAAATATAAAGATTTTTTTTTTTTTTTTGCAGTACGCGGGCCTCTCACTGTTGTGGCCACTCCCGTTGCAGAGCACGGGCTCCGGACGCGCAGGCTCAGCGGCCATGGCTCACAGGCCCAGCCGCCCCGCGGCATGTGGGATCCTCCCACGGACCGGGGCACGAACCCGTGTCCCCTGCATTGGCAGGCGGACTCTCAACCACTGCACCACCAGGGAAGCCCCTATAAAGATGTTTAAAGATACAGGATCAGATGAGTCTCCTAAGAAGAGGGTAGAATAGGGGATAGGAACCCAGGCCCGAGGCCTGAGGAACACCATGCATGGAGGTTACGTAGAGAAGAAAGAGCAAGGAATGGAAGGAGTGTGAAGAGGGAAGGACATTGCAGGAAGATGACTACAATGTTCCCATTATCCTGTTATCCTAAAGTTTCCCATGGTTTTGACTCCATTCCTTAAGTCTGTAAGATTTTATTTCTTCATTTTTCTCCAGTGCCATTGCAAAAGAGGAAGTTTTCCTCTTGTTTTATGGGGAAGAAAATCTTTGGTTTATCTCATTTTTATATTTCTGTTTACTTTTCTGTTAAAATAAGATGAAATTCTGATATGTGTTGCAACATGGTTGAATCTTTAAAGCATTTTCCTGAGATAACCCAGACATAAAAGGATAAATATTGTATAACTCCATTTATATGAGATACCTAGGACAGGCAAATTCATAGAGACAGAAAGGAGAATAGAAGTTTCCAGGGGCTGGGCAGAGAAAGGAATGGGGAGTTGTTGTTTAATGATACAGAGCTTCTGTTTGGATGATGAAAAAGTTCTGGAAATAGATAGAGGTAATGATTGCACAACATTGTGAATGTACCTAATGCCACAAAACTGTACACTTAAAAATGGTTAAAATAGTAAATTTTGTTACATATATATACACTATAAATATATATAAGTATTGTATATTATATATATGCAATAAAAATATAAATAAATTTTTTTAAATAAATAAAACGAATCAAATTATTTTTACAAGAACTTATCTGAACAAGGGGGTAGAAATTCTAACTTCTAGAGAAAACACTTTTTCAAAGCTAAATTAATTCATTGGATCTATAACTTTTTTAATCATAAATATTATTTCCCACTTATTTTTAGATGACACATAAGATAAGGAAGCACGAATTACGTTCTGCATTCTACCCTCTGCATAAAGGGAACTCAATAAGAGAAAAATCTATACAAGGAGAATTCAAGCAGCATTTTTACAAGCTTAGCTTTTCCATAATCAAAACCACAGCATCCACTGAAGTTACTCTAATTGAGAGAGGTCAGTCTTCTTATCACACATGTCAATTCCATTCTCCTAAAAGCAAAAATGTTTAGAAACAATTGTTTCAGAGGATCTTTATCTACAAAACTAGAAGAGGATAAAAAAACCTAATAAAGGTAAGATAAATAGCCAATATTTACTCGTATCAACAGTAAGCATCAAACACTGCATGTAAACTGAGGCAAAACCATCACATGGGTTAACCCATAGTGTGCCACTTGGGGAGTCTATTTCTCTAAGATAAATTCTTCTAGCATACCAAGTAACGTTTAGAAAATTGCCCACTTAACAAAATGCCTACTGTCATTTTTCGCATACTACATCACATGCATTTGAGCACTTATCTGATTGCATTAGAGATCTCTTTTATGCCTCTGTTTACCTTGATAGATCCCAAGTGCTCAAGTGTATCTATTGTTCCACCCTAGACTAGGCCAGCACCTTCAGAGAGCTCACAGTAAAGGTCCCTGATTCACTTCCATTTAGAACCATTTGGAGGAGGTGTCAAAATGTAGATTCCTGGGCCCCACCACCAGCACATGGAATTAGCACATTTGTAAGGATTTCTAACAGCTCTGATAGGGCCTTCAAACTATCAAGGAGATAATGAACCCAAAAGGCATAACTACCGAAGAGCTAGGGGCTGATATGTCTTTTACTTACACTATTATTTGGAAATTACTGCCACAAAAATTGGTTGAATAAAGGAGAAAGTGTCACCCTGGGTAAACCTCCATCTTATAACAGGAACAGCTTCTGACTGTTTTGTCTTAGAGTATTGTAGCAGTGCCTATCTCGTGTATTTTTACTGAATCAAAGCAAATAATTTGGGGATTTTAAAACTAAGAGACCTTGAGGTTATACCTTGTTACAAAATATGTTGAGAAAAAGATATACCAAGGTATGTTAAAAACACAAAGACCTGGACAATCCCATGTGTTATTCCCATTATTTATTTAGACAAAACTAAAAAGTCTGACATTTAAAACCCCAAATTTTTATTGTTTTCACGATAAAAACATTCATCACTTTTTTTCCATGAAAACGATTTTTTTATTTGAGGAGTTCTATTTTAAATATAAGAAATATAAAGTTATGATAGCTTTACAAATAATTTACTTTTTGATCGATACATGAAGATGTATACATTATAAGTAGAAATACAGTAAATATTACATTTTTAAACAATGTATCAAAATATAATTTGTAATTTCACGTATTAATAAATTTCCAAATTCCATCTCAAAAATACATTTTAAAGTATAAGCTATGATTTTTATAAAAGAGAAAAAAACTTTTCTTTATGAAAAAGTAGAATATTTTACCTGTATATAGTCAATGCTATATGCATGGCACAAACAGTTCAAAATATAAAACGTTTACTTAAAACTATCTTTCAGAATTTTTTTTTAATTTTTCTTCCTATAGCTTGAAAATATCTATGGCTATACGTAAGTCTCACAGAGATGTAACGTCGCCAATAAAATAAAGATGTCATACTCAACTTTTGCTCGCCCTCCTAGCAGATAATAACCATGAATCATTTCTTAGAACTGGGTTTTCAGGTAATAGGTAGGGACAGGCTGTGCCAGTGGTACACTTCACAATCTTAGAAACATTTTATAACCATGATACATTACTCTGGTATCTCTCAGTCTGTGTCAAGAAGATAATAAATGTGCATGTTACACAGAGCACTAATACATGGGACTGTGAATTGAATAGCATCTCCTATCTCTCTCTCTATTCACTCACAGCTTGAGTAAAACACTCAACTGTCCTTTTAACCTATTACTTCCTCCAGAGTAACAGCATGCTATTGGTATCCATGTTTTAGACGTATCACAGAGTGAAATGGTAATTATATGGTCACTCTTTTACATCTCTGGAAGATAACTGTACTCTATTTAGAAAAATCATTACTTTGAAAACAGCATTTGCAGGTGAAATTCATTTTGCTACTACGCTAGGAAGGTAATGATAACTGAAGGAACCAGGAAGGCGCTCTCTAGACTTAATGGAGGTCTAGCAACATGGACCCAAATAAAGTGTGCTTTACTTGGAAAATGTCTATTTGTTAAAGTTATGGGGGAAAATACTGCAAATTAAACATCATTTGGAAAAATTATCTCTATTTAGCTAATTATCTGTCACATTATACTATTGGCTATAGCAGCCCCAAGCAGAGGTTAACTGATTACAGCTTTTATTGTTGAATTCTTTTTTTAAATTATTTATTTATTTTTCGCTGCGTTGGGTCTTCGTTGCTGCGCACGGGCTTTCTCTAGTTGCGGCGAGCGGGGGCTACTCTTTGTTGCGGTATGTGGGCTTCCCATTGCAGTGGCTTCTCTTGTGGAGTACGGGCTCTAGGCATGCAGGCTCAGTAGTTGTGGTGCACAGGCTTAGTTGCTCCGCAGCATGTGGGATCTTCCTGGACCAGGGCTCGAACCCGTGTCCCCTGCATTGGCAGGTGGATTTTTAACCACTGCACCACCAGGGAAGCCCTATTAGTTGAATTCTTAAAGAGTTTCACATCATATAATTATATAATTGTATTTTTGAAACATCACAGAAACCCAAAATGTACCCATTTGTAGTCATCAGAATGTGTAGACCTGCTGGGAGCCAAGCTGTGTTCAAGACCCCATTGAACCCAACGTTCAATCATCCTTTGCATTCTTTCCACAAAGAAAACAGAGTGTGCTCTTAGTGACCACTGAAAGATGCTGGTTTGCATGAAAGGAAATCAAGAATAAAATAATCAAAATCTTAAAAAGAATGAAACAATCATCCTCCACTTGGGGAAAAAAAAGGTCTTAGAGAACAAGAGAAAACAACAGAGGCCTTCTGAAAATGTTTAGTGGTGCCAATAAAATGGCACAGTTAAAAAAAAAAGACTTTGTCTCATTGTAGCAGTAGAAGGGTAGCTCCTACTTGTAGACTGTGACATCTAAAAAGAAACCCTGTTCCTTTTGTGCACTGAGAGTTTTACCAAAAGGCACAAAGTTCACAAAGATATATTTTCAGGAAAGAGAACAAAATGAAGAAACTTACTTTGTTATCAGTTTATCAGTAGAGGTAACAGAGAAAGACATTTCAAGAAAAAAAACTGTTAGTAGTAAAACACCTGCGCCCAGCTGACACCCTTTATGCTCATTAGATGCTAACAAGCAAGTTACAGTTGCAGCTGTACATGGCCGTCAGTACCTTACACATCAAAATTCTAGAAAGATCATGGTAACCACTTTGTGAATATGAGATTCCACAAATCACAGGGAATTTGCACCAAGTGTCAGTGTTCATCCATATCCAAAAGGAAAGGAGAATCCGACAGCCATCAATAATAAACAATGACTCATCATTTCAAATCTAACATCCAGTGCCAAAAAACTTATTTTTTGCTTAAACCGAAATATATCTGTGGGCCTCTTAAGTATTCCAATAACTTTCCTATCTTATGAGAAGTGATATTAAGAATTAGTATGTATTTGGAGACCTCTGAAAGAAATTCACTAAACAAGTAGCAACAAATTACTACAGCCTGGGCTGAATGCTATTTCCAAATGATGGGCATGGCAATAAGACAATCCACATTCTATAAACTGCTTTTGTTACATGTTAATGACTGCAACCGTTTCTGTGCAGGTTTCAGATTAATGAGACAAAGAATACAGAGATTCATAGAATTAAATTTATGTGAAAAAGAGAGCGGAAAGCAGTAAAAGTGAAGTTGCACCAGAAAACAAGAGTTATCTAAGCATCAACCCAGCATGAAAAGGGAACTACTTCTGATTTCCTAGAATACACCCCTCACAGGTTATTATTTCTGATTACCACGGCAGCATGCAGCATTTTCCATCTAACACTTTAGAAGAACGCTTGGTCACACCATGCTCTGCCTTATTAAATGATCTAAGTTGAAACCATTCATTTCCATTTCTCTTACATCTGTAAAATGTCAAGTAAGAGTGATAAAACAGTCATTTACCCTCAATTTTCTTAATAATGTAAGGTTTCAGACAGAGTGCATTAGAACTCTAAAATAATAAGCTAATATATTTTCTCAATTTTCCCTTCCTCCTGCATTTTCACTGGGGGGAAATCTACTGCTGATAGTATCTCCTTTTAAGTTCAGGAGGCTTAAAAGTGTTGCTCTTTAACTCCAAAAAATGTTCTCAAACATAGTTATTTTCTGAGTAAACATCTTTCAAAAGAAAAGTTCTACAAAGACTATAAAAACTTTCCCTGGAATGCTTATAAACAGTAACATAACAGTAGGTATGGATGGTAAAGAAATACTGTTGTAAGAACTGCTAAAAAAAGAAAAATCAAATATAAGTGGTTTCTACCGTATCTGCCTCTTTTTTACATTCTTCTACACGTGCAAATACATACACAACACAATAGATTTCAACAAGTTTAAGAAGCAAGGAAGCAATTACAAAGAAGCAAAAAATAAAAGTCAATCAATCTTTGTTTTACAAAGAGTGAGTAAGCCATAGACATCAACAGGCTATAGGAATCTTCCTCCCCTTATTCAGTGGATTTAAAAAAAAAATGTTTCTAGACCTCTAGTAGGCATAATTCGTATTTCAGGTCCTGAACATATCCTGTTCAAGCTAGTATAACAAAATGAAGATGCTATGAGGCAAATTATACTCCAATCCTCATTTTCACTGCATTAAGATTTTGCAAAAGAACTACAAAGCGATTGCAATCAACTACTTATACGTGGAAAACAAAACATGGCTGTCAATGGGGAACAAAATAACCTATCTAGAAATACTCTCTAAAACTAACTTTAAAAAGCTTTTAAATGAGTATTAAAATTGATCACGTTTTAGGTAATTTATCTTAAGCATACTACATATGCAACTGCATTAAAAAGTGCCCAGAAATCAAAATTATATTTCAAAAGAATGTATTCATACACATAAAACAAGCCAGAGTCCATAAGAGTGTCTAAATGCAGATTTTAACTTTTTTTTTTTTAAGGAACAATGGTTCATTCCTCCAGAGACGATCACTCACATCATAATCATCCTCGTTTGGCATCACCAATGACTCCCCAAACATCAAAGACAAATTCATCTGGGAACGCAAAGTCTCCAAGGGTTTCATCAAGTGCCACAGCAAATTCATCTGGATTACCTTTATCCTTTCCCGCTTCAAACATTGTAGTAGCTATCAAAAATAATGTTTAAAGATTAATGGTACAAGAAACAGCATCAGAAGACTGAGAAAAATGACACCAAGGCAAAGTACTTTCTAAAAGTAACATGCATAAGTCTATTCCCATAGATATTCTAGAAGGAAATGCATGTCTATGTGCACCAAAATCCATGGGCAATAAGGTTCATAGGCAGTATTATTCACAACAGCCCGAACCCAGGAAGACCCCAGTTATCTATCAGTAGGAAACTAAATAAACATAGTATAATCATACAATGAACTTATACACAGCAATGAAAATGAACAAACCACAGCTAATATACCAGAACATTCTCAAATCTCCCAAATGTGACATTAAGCAAAAGAAGCCAGACACAAAGGAATCATACTATATTATTCCATTTACATAAAGATTAAAAAACTGGCAAAACAAATTTATGGCTAAGTTGGGAAAGTGGTTACCTTTGGAGAGGAGGGAACAGGCAATAATTGGGAGAAAGCATAAAGAGGGCTTTTGAGTACTGGCAGAGTTTTATTTCTTGACATGAGTGGCGGTTAAATAAGTGTTCACATGGTGAGAATTTTCTGTTGTATACTTATAACTTGTTCATTTTTCTGTATGCATGTGTATTTAGCATGAAAGAGTTTAAATAATAAAAGTCATTCATTCATTCAAAACAATTTTTAATGAAAGGAACATGCATAGATACATACTTCTAGTACAAATTAAAATGAGTTACTATCATTACACATCAAGGTAGCAAAGATGTTTTAAACGATCTGTCTTCGGCACCCTGCTTTGCATCTTCTACCCCTGCCTTCTCCTCCATCTTGGAGTCCATCAGGTGGGAGCCTCTGGTGTCCCTATGGGTGGAGCAAGGGCTCCTGTGGCTAAGCCTGACGGGAGACCCAGAGTACCTCCGCTCCCCACCTCTCCATAGCCACTAGCTTTCTCCATCCCCTCTGCCACTTCCCACTCCCAACTATAAAAAAAAGACAAAGGATAACAGTTTGCAACAGGGCAATCAAGCTAGGGAGAAGGGGAGGCAATCTGTCTCCTCGTGAAATCAAGGAAACTTTTTCTGAGCCCCTTTCCGGTTTGGGACAGAAAGCAAAGATGGTGCCCTTGTTCTGTTTTTCTAATAAGTTGCCTGGATCCCATAATTTATGTCTGGGGAACCAGCATCTTCAGGAGTGCACATTCCCCTGGGACTTGTCCCTCCTGGCTGGGAGCCCATAAGGCTCAGCTGGTTTTTTTTCTCAGCCCCCTCCCTATAAGCACTAGCTACGAGGAAGAGACAGTGTGGATGTGATTTGGGACTTGGGTGAAAAACCCCCAGGTAAAAGGGAAACACCAAAGCCCACAAAAACCACAAATCAAAGGTTGTATGATTTCTCTGAATGAGCCAAGAGGTCTGGTCTTTCCAGCTAAAATCCACTAGGGCTCTGGAGAGCATTTAAGAACTGTTCCTCACCTTGAACAGCTCAGTACTAACACAGGTAGGCTGGGGGAAGGGAGGAGATGTGGCCAACAGAAGGGCACCACAATCAGAGCAGAAATGGAATGTGGATGGGGTGACCTGGGGCAGGGGTCAAAGCCCTAGTTAAGGTGAGGAGGGCCTTCTACATAGCTGGACAGGTTGGTGTAGGGTGGAGAGTCCAGGTGCGGTAAGGAGGGCATGGGGGTGGGGGAAGAGCCACACTGATGAGAGATTGGTTACATACAAGGGCATGCATCACATACATGTATATACACTGAATAATGGGAACCACGTTTTGTCACTGCCAGAGAAAGATAAATAAGAAAAGGGAGAAAACTAGAATGATTGCTGCTAAATTAGAATTGTAGAGATCAGTGAAATTTTTTTTTTTTCAAAAGAGAAATTAAAAACTATAGAGGTAAAGACATGAACACAGGGCTTCCGTGGTGGCACAGTGGTTAAGAATCCACCTGCCAATGCAGGGGACACAGGTTCAAGCCCTGGTCCCGGAAGATCCCACATGCTGCGGAGCAACTGAGCCCATGCACCACAACTACTAAGCCTGCGTACTGAGCTGCAACTACTGAAGCCCACGCGCCTAGAGCCCGTGCTCCACAACAAGAGAAGCCACCACAATGAGAAGTCCACACACCACAATGAGGAGTAGCCTCCGCTCGTCACAACTAGAGAAAGCCCACATGCAGCAACGAAGACCCAATGCAGACTAAAATAAAATAAAATAAAATAAAATAGACATGAATACACACATTCCTCAATCCACTGTGGGGACCTGGGAGCAGTGACACCCCAATAGCAATGAGCACACAAAACACCCAGATCTTGGTTCCCAAATATCATTTTCCACTAAAACGAATCAGAGTTCCTCAGAGAAATGGCTGATTCCAGGGCTGGAGCAGGAAAAGTACAATATGAACTAAGAATAACTTCTGCCAGAAAGTAAGAAAGTCTCAAAAAAAAAAAAAAAAAGGTGGGAACATGTGAAAAGACATAGAAGTCAGAGTGGAATAATGCCCACTGACCCAATGAGGGACAATTTGAGTATCAGAATAAGTAGTGATGGTCATAGATTATAATCCTATTGAACAAAACAGCAAACCATGAATCCATAATGAAATGATTGGTTGATTGACAAATAGAGGGATGAATGGTTGGTTGGTTGATTCATGAGGAACAGGATATTTACATAGCTTCAAAATATCTCCTCACCAAATACTTATTATGAAGAGAATAACTTTACAGTGGAGAAGCTTAGTAAATACAACCTAAACAAGTCATGAACATAAACAATATCATAAACAGAACAAATCAAAATCCCGTGCCTCCAGATAAGATGTAATGAAAAGAACACAGCACCACATTTGTGATATCTCTGCCAGAGGTGTAACCTGAATGTTATTATAGAAAAATAATCCAAAAATGAGGAACATTCTGCAAAATAATTGGTTTGTACCCTCCAAAAGTGTCAAGGTCATGAAAATCAGGAGTGGAAAATGCTCCAAATTGACACAAGTAAAAGTAACACATGATTTTGAACATGCTCTTTTGCTGTAATGGATATTAAGGCACTTGGTGAAACAAAAACAGGATATGATTAGATGTTAGTAATGTATCAATGTTGATTTTATTATGTGGACGGTTATATTAGGGTTACACAAGAGAATACCTTTGTTTGTAGGAAATACACACTAAAGTATTTGGGGGCAATTGTATATCATTAATTTATTCTCAAATGGTTCAAGAGAAAAAAATTTTTTACTGTATAACTTTTCTCTAAGTTAGAGATTGCCTAAAAAATATATTTTAAGCAGTAAAAAGTGTGGAAAATTGAATCTCTTCATTATCATCTCCCTGTCTCCCACGTTGCCCCAGGCTTCAGCCATGACCCCAAAGCTTCTCGATTTACCATTAACCTAGAAGCAAACACTTCAAAAGCGAGGAAGGTCCAGCTGCAGCTGGACCTTCTTCTCCAGCCCAAGGGCCTGCCAAGTTTACTAAAACTTTTATATATATATATATATATATATATATATATATATATATATATATTTAATCATATGCCAAGGCTGGCCAGGATATAGTGAAGCAAACACTCAAATATACTGGTGTGGACTTTGTAAATTTGGCTTTTGAAAAACAATTTGGCAACAAGTACCAATCTTTAAAAATTTTCACATCCTTTGATCTACTAATATTTCCACTTCTGTGAATCTATACATTTTTTTCTCCCAGCTTTATTAAGATTGATATACATCACTGCATAGGTTTAAGGTACACAGCATAATGATTTGACTTATATACATCATGAAATGATTACCACAATAAGTTTAGTGAACAACCAGCATCTCACAGACAACAAAAAATATTTTTTTCCTTGTAATGAGCTCTTAGAATTTACTCTTAACTTTCATATACACCATACAGCAGTGTTAGCTAAAGTCATCATGTGTACATTACATCCCTAGTACTTATTTATCTTATAACTGAAAGTTTGTATCTTTTGACCACCCTAATCCAATTCCCCTCCCTCTCACCCCCTACTTCTGGTAACCACAAATCTGATCTTTTTCTATGAGTTTGGTTTTTTGGTGTTCTGTTCTTAGATTCCACATATAAGTGAGATCATACCATATTTGTCTTTCTCAGACTTATTTCACTTAGCATAATGCCCTGAAGTCTCATCCATGTTGTCACAAATGGCAGGATTTCCTTTTTAAGGCTGAATAATATTCCATTGTATATATATCTCAACTTCTGTATTCATTCATCTGCCAGTAGATACTTAGGTTATTTTCTAAGTCTCTTTTCTTAGGCTATTGTGAATATGCTGCTATGAACACAGGGGTGCAGATATCTCTTCAACATAGTGTCTTCTTTCCTTCACACAAGAGAATCTACACTTTTTTTAAATCTTAAAAACAGAAAAGAATTTAGGAGAACATTTTTATTTTAAAAACACCTAAGATGCAGGATCATTTTTTTTATTTAATAAGATACAGGATCATTAAGTCACCTCTAGTATGATGAAATATTAGATGAAATATTTGATGAAATATTTCGAAGTAATTTAAAACAATGTTTATAACTTTGTAATAACTTGAGAAAATCTTTTTAATATTTACTGAAAAAGCAGTACATAAATTTTATACTACAATCACACTATGTTTTTACAAAAATCTCTACATAGGATGGGTAAAGGGAGAAGTGTATGTTAAAGCAATTATAATCAAATATTAATGGTAGAATCTAGGTGACAGGTATGAAGTACTAAAAAGTCTTTCAACCGTACTGTATGTTTGAAAATCACCATAATAAAATATTAGGGAGAGAAACTTCTACACAGACAATGAAAGAAAATTTTAAATACAGTAGATACATTCAAATTGGAGAGAAAGTTTTTGTTTTGGTTTTTTAGCTAGGGCCTGTTCAATGCAGTAAAACTATGGCTGACTTACAAACTCTGTGCCCTCGTGGGTACCAGCTATATTTTGGAAATTATTTCCTAAGCCACTGAGAAACACTCTAATGTCTATAAGTAATGCTTCTTTCAACAGCCATAGTATCATAGTCAAGAAAGGAGGAAAGAGGCCCTCAAAGCGCATTTCCACACAGTGAGATAAGAAACCAAGTGTTCAGGAAATGGGACTCTACTGATGTCCTGTGTCCCTCCTCTCCTTAGGTGGTCTTGCCTTGGAGGTCTTAGCCACAACCCCAGCTTAACCACGGCTTGCTGCAGAGAAGTCCCAAACCTTCACTTCCATCCCTGACTTCTCTCACGAGTTCCATTACCCCTTTCTGAATAAGAGATGCACAAGTCTCCTAGCTTATATTCTGTTAGCATCTCAACCAGCATGTCCAGAAACCGAACATCATCTCCCCTTCCAAAAAAACCGCTACTCCTCCTCCCGTCGTCACCACTGTCATTAGTAGTGCAATCACTGTCCCTGTTACTTTCTCTTCTTGCCTGTGTACCAAACACTGCCTCCCCTTGATTCTACCCCTGCAACCTCTCTAGCCTTCATTTCACTCGCACTGCCACCATGCTATTTCCTTAATCTCCAAGTCTAGTCAGCGAACCATCTCCCATAGGTACATTAGATTTCTCTTCCTAAAGCACAGCTCTGATCCTATTAGGTAATAAGACAAAAGGACCAGTAAGATCCTTTCCACCTCTGAGACTGTCTGTGTCACTCACATATATGAAAATATTCCTTTGATCACCAACGCATATCTTAAAAACTCTAAACCCTGTCAGGCATTCTGATCCGAAGTACCCCTGGTTCCCATATGGCTTACTCCAGCACTAACGCTGTACCCTTAGAAATCTGACAAGTCAAAAAACCGTCTTTCCTTCTTCCTACCTTTGCCCAGGATAGCCTCCTCCTAATCACCAGCTCCACCATCAAAATCCTTTCTCTCCTTCAAGGCTCCTTCCTCCATGAAATCCTGTGTCCCCAACTGGAAGTGACATCTGCATTCCCTAAAGCCTTCTAACAGTGCTCTTCATACTTGAGTATGCAAACATATTGGCTGAGATCTCGGCGAAGTGCAGATTCTGGTTCAGTAGCTCTGCAGCAAAGCCTGAGATTCTGCATTTCCAACAGCCCCCAGGTAATGCCAGTCCCCAGACCACACTTTGAGGCATAAGGCCTTACGGTGCACATTTAACATTGTTCTGTGTTGTCATTATTTTCATCTACATATTGCCTCTATCAGAGAATAAACTACCAACAGATCTTGAATAGCTTACTCAGTCTTTTATGCCCAGGGAAAACTAGTTCAGTGTCTTATGTACAGTAAATGCTGGTAGCTGGGTAGGTACAGAAAGAGTCCTTGTAATTACACTTAAATAATTTTTGTGCCCGCACAGTTAGCATGCACTCAAGAAAGTGAAACCCAGAACTCTGATCCTGTAGCCAGGATGTGAAAGAAGAGCAGCCAAAACTTTTGCAAAAGTAGGACTCAAGTTCAGGATTTTGCTTAGACTACAATTCAAAATATTTCTCATAGGGCCTACAGACAGCATTTACTGAGACAGTTACCTAAAGATCATACTGACATGAGGGTGATATACAATCTCTTTGAGGAAGAAATAAGATGCACACAAATAAAAGATATAAGAAAATCTACAGACCATTCAGAAGCAGAAATTAACAGTGCAGATAACTGATGCTCTTAAATGCTGGAGGAAACGATGACCAGGATCAGATGTTCACTAATGGACACTGTTATCAACCAACCTCCCTCCCTCTCTTTCTCTCTCTCTCTCTCTCTCTCTCTCACACACACACACACACACACACACACACACACACACACATCACACTGGCTGAAAGAAACAACTTGGTGCATGTTTTTTGGCACCTCAGGAAGCTCAGCAGTACTGGCTAGCGCCCTGAGCCCAGCAGCAACATATCCTGGACCTGGCCGACTCTGACTTGCAATCTCTGGTTTGGGTTCCTTAGTCACAAAATGAGAAAAATGATGGCTTAAGATGCCCAGACAATAACCTTACAGTCCAAACTATATAATCTCACTCATGCTGGCACAGCAGAGAAGAAAATCTCCCATACACTAAACACAGCCCCAGAACTGCTCAGACCTCCTATATGTTTCTACCTCTACTACACCACTACAATTATTACTGGCAATAATTGTTAGTAATCACTGCTAAGAACGATAATAGCTATACCTATTATTTATGATGTGATAGAAACTTTATACATATTTAATTTAATGCCTTGCCAACCCAGTAAGGTTGTTTTTTATCATACCCTTTTACAAAGATACAGAAATTATGATTCAAAGTTAAATAATTTGCCCAAGGGCTAAAGCTTCAAAAATGATATTAGGACTCCATACTCCCTGTGAATTCACTATTTTTGTGCCTCTTAACAGACATTCGGTCAATAAACATTTACCAAGGATTTACTCTGGGAGAGGCACTGTGGTAGGGGCTGGAATTAAAAACTGAGTAAGTTATCTCCCTTCAAGGAAACACTGTTCTGGTAGAAGCAACAAAAGTACCAATTAGGCAGCTTCATAGTTATGCTGGAAATACTGTATGTAATACAGTGCTCCAGAGATCTTTCCAAAACCCATAATTTGCTTATGTATTTTAAAAGAAATTAAGAATGGAGCATGCTCTGAACATGTAATGAATTGCTAACTCATAAAGTATAAACATAGATTTTAAATATTTTTTACAGGAGAAATAAATGGTATTATTTTATCCGTTTTGGTAAAAGATTGAATCTCTGATTTAAGAGAAAAGCAGAAGAGGGCTTCCCTGGTGGCTCAGTGGTTAAGAATCCGCCTGCCAATGCCAGGGACATGGGTTCAAGCCCGGGTCCGGGAAGATCCCACATGCCACAGAGCAACTAAGCCCGTGCACCAAAACTACTGAGCCTGCTCTCTAGAGCCCACGAGCCACAACTACTGAGCCCACGTGCCACAGCTACTGAAACCCGCGCTCTCAGAGCCCATGCTCCGCAACAAGAGAAGCCACGGCAATGAGAAGCCCGCGCACCGCAAGGAAGAGTAGCCCCGCTCACTGCAACTAGAGAAAGCCCGTGCACAGCAACAAAGACCCAACGCAGCCAAAAATAAGTAAATAAATAAATTTATGAAAAAAAAAGAGAAAAGCAAAAGAAACGTTAGCAAAATGAAATACTTTTTTAAAGTTTTATTACATTAACATAGTGACAGCTACTAAAATGCTTTTAACATGTTAACTATGATAGATCTGCAATATGCCGCAATAATACTTAGCACCTGAATATAACCTGGCAAAAAATATTCCACTAAAATGTAGAATTGTTACACCACATATAGCAGCTAAGTGCTGACATCTAGTGGCCATACTGAGAATATCTTTATATTATTACCACTACTAAACAACTTTCACATCATTATTAATGACAAACATATTGGTGATACGGGTCAATCTGTATTTTCCACTAAGTTTTTTAATACTTAAACATAACTTTTAGCTATAAGATACTACTGAAGGTGAAAAATCTTGGTATCAAAGTCCCAGAATTAAATCTCAGTCCTTGTTAGCTGACTGGACAAGTTACCAAACATCTCTGAATCTGTTTGTTCTCAAATCTATAAAATGGCACATAGCAGGGTTTAGATAAAGGTTAGTGACCACCATTGTTAATTTAACCATTAAATCTGTAACTGTACCTCTTTCTATGTAAAGTCTTTAACACCTACTTTCCCTAAGACTTTTCATAAATGTCGACCCATTTCAAGCAACTCACACATTAGTCAAACATCAAAAAATACAGGCAATACAGAATGTTTAAGAAAAATCTATTTCCAAAATTTCATTGGCTTTATCTGAGAAGGATGACTTTCCATAGTGTTCACTGTTTTGAATTCAGTGAAAAAAGAAATCACCCTAGGAAAAAATGTAATTATCTCTAAATAACATTATCATATACGTTTAAAAGACCTATAAAAGATTTTACAGGAAAACATTACTGAGAAACTATCATTCAAATTTCCTTTCCACATACTTCTGGATCTCTCTTTTTTTTAAGGATTTTCATTTTTACTTTTATAATGATAAACTTCATTAGCAATAACATTAATTTTTTAACATCTTTATTG
Source organism: Physeter macrocephalus (assembly GCF_002837175.3). Taxonomy (NCBI): domain Eukaryota; kingdom Metazoa; phylum Chordata; class Mammalia; order Artiodactyla; family Physeteridae; genus Physeter; species Physeter macrocephalus. Next base: position 116,143,222 of record NC_041217.1, read on the forward strand.
GAGTATAATTGCTTTACAATGTTGTGTTAGGTTCTGCTGTATAACAAAGTGAATCAGCTATATGTATACATATATCCCCATATCCCCTCCCTCTTGCATCTCCCTCCCACCCTCCTTATCCCACCCCTCTAGGTGGTCACAAAGCACCGAGCTGATCTCCCTGTGCTGTGCAGCTGCTTCCCACAAGCTATCTATTTCACATTTGGTAGTGTATATATGTCCATGCCACTCTCTCACTTCGTCCCAGCTTACCCTTCCCCCTCCCCGTGCCCTCAGGTCCATTCTCTACGTCTGTGTCTTTATTCCTGTCCTGCCCCTAGGTTCTTCAGAACCTTCTTCTTTTTTTTTTAGATTCCATACATATGTGTTAGCATATGGTATTTTCTCTTTCTGGCTTAAACCTCACTCTGTATGACAAACTCTAGGTCCATCCACCTCACTACAAAATAACTCAATTTCATTTATTTTTATGGCTGAGTAATATTCCATTGTATATATGTGCCACATCTTCTTTATCCATTCATCTGTTGATGAACATTTAGGTTGCTTCCATGTACCACCTATTTTAAATAGTGCTGCAATGAACATTGTGGTACATGACTCTTTTTGAATTATGGTTTTCTCAGGGTATATGCCCAGTAGTGGGATTGCTGGGACATATGGCAGTTATATTTTTAGTTTTTTAAGGAATCTCCATACTGTTCTCCATAGTGACTGTATCAATTTACATTCCCACCAACAGTGCAAGAGGGTTCCCTTTTCTCCACACCCTCTCCAGCAGTTAGTTTGTAGATTTTTTCATGATGGCCATTCTGACTGGTGTGAGGTGATACCTCAATTGTAGTTTTGATTTGCATTTCTCTAATGATTAGTGATGTTGAGCATCCTTTCATGTGTTTGTTGGCAATCTGTATATCTTCTTTGGAGAAATGTCTTCTTATGTCTTCTGCCCATTTTCTGATTGGTTTGTTTGTCTTTTTGATATTGAGCCACATGAGCTGCTTGTATATTTTGGAGATTAATCCTTTGTCAGTTGCTTCATTTGCAAGTATTTTCTCCCATTCTGAGGGATGTCTTTTCGTCTTGCTTATAGTTTCCTTTGCTGTGCAAAAGCCTTTAAGTTTCATTAGCTCCCCTTTGTTTATTTCTGTTTTTATTTCCATTTCTCTAGGAGGTGGGTCAAAAAGTATCTTGCTGTGACTTATGTCATAGAGCATTCTCCCACGTTTTCCTCTAAGAGTTTTATAGTGTCTGGCCTTACATTTAGGTCTTTAATCCATTTTGAGTTTATTTTTGTGTATGGTGTTAGGGAGGGTTCTAATTTCATTCTTTTACATGTACCTGTCCAGTTTTCCCAGCACCACTTAAGAGGCTGTCTTTTCTCTGTTGTATATTCTTGCCTCCTTTATCAAAAATAAGGTGACCATATGTGCGTGGGTTTATCTCTGGGCTTTCTATCCTATTCCATTGATCTATATTTCTGTTTCTGTGCTAGTACCATACTGTCTTGATTACTGTAGCTTTGTAGTATAGTCTGAAGTCCAGGAGCCTGATTCCGCCAGCTCCGTTTTTCTTTCTCAAGACTGCTTTGGCTATTTGGGGTCTTCTGTGTTTCCACACAAATTCTGAAATTTTTTGTTCTAGTTCTGTGAAAAATGCCACTGGTAGTTTGATAGGGATTGCATTCAGTCTGTAGACTGCTTTGGGTAGTATAGTCATTTTCACAATGTTGATTCTTCCAATCCAAGAACATGGTAAATCTCTCCATCTGTTTGTATCATCTTTAATTTCTTTCATCAGTGTCTTGTAGTTTTCTGCATACAGGTCTTTTGTCTCCATAGGTAGGTTTATTGCTAGATATTTTATTCTTTTTGTTGCAATGGTAAATGGGAGTGTTTTCTTAATTTCTCTTTCAGATTTTTCATCATTAGTGTATAGGATGCATGAGATTTCTCTGCATTAATTCTGTATCCTGCTACTTTACCAAATTCACTGATTAGCTCTAGTAGTTTTCTGGCAGTGTCTTTAGGATTCTCCATGTATAGTATCATGTCATCTTCAAACATTGACAGCTTTAATTCTTTTCCGATTTGGATTCCTTTTATTTCTTTTTCTTTTCTGATTGCGGTGGCTAAAACTTCCAAAACTATGTTGAATAACAGTGGTGAAAGTGGGCAACCTTGTCTTCTTACTGATTTTAGAGGAAATGGTTTCAGGTTTTCACCACTGAGAACGATGTTGGCTGTGGTTTTCTCATATATGGTCTTTATTATGTTGAGGTAAGTTCCCTCTATGCCCACTTTCTGGAGGGTTTTTATCATAAATGGCTGCTGAATTTTCTCGAAAGCTTTTTCTGCATCTATTGAGATGATTATACGGTTTTTATCCTTCAGTTTTTTAATATGGTATATCACATTGATTGATTTCGGTATACTGAAGAATCCTTGCATTCCTGGGATAAACCCCACTTGATCATGGTGTATGATCCTTTTAATGTGCTGTTGGATTCTGTTTGCTAGTATTTTGTTGAGGACTTTGTATTTCAGCAGTGTCAGTTGTTACTTCTCGTTTTTCATTTCTAATTCTGTTGATTTGAGTCTTCTCCCTTTTTTTCTTGATGAGTCTGGCTAATGGTTTATCAATTTTGTTTATCTTCTCAAAGAACCAGCTTTTAGCTTTATTGATCTTTGATATTGTTTCCTTCATTTCTTTTTCATTTATTTCTGACCTGATCTTTATGATTTCTTTCCTTCTGCTAACTTTGGGGTATTTTTGTTCTTATTTCTCTAATTGCTTTAGGTGTAAGGTTAGGTTGTTTATTTGAGATATTTCTTGAGGTAGGATTGTATTGCTATAAACTTCCCTTTTAGAACTGCTTTTGTTACATCCCATAGGTTTTAGGTCATTGTGTTTTCATTGAAATTTTTTCAGGTATTTTTTTATTTCCTCTTTGATATCTTCAGTGACCTTTTGTTTATTTAGTAGCGTATTGTTTAGCCTCCATGTGTTTGCATTTTTTACAGTTTTTTCCTGTAATTGATATCTAGTCTCACAGCATTGTGTTCAGAAAAGATACTTGATACAATTTCAATTTTCTTAAATTTATCAAGGCTTGATTTGTGACCCAAGATATGATCTATCCTGGAGAATGTTCCATGAGCCCTTGAGAAGAAAGTGTATTCTGTTGTTTTTGGATGGAATGTCCTACAAATATCAATTAAGTCCATCATCTTTAATGTGTCATTTAAAGCTTGTGTTTCCTTATTTATTTTCCTTTTGGATGATCTGTCCATTGGTGAAAGTGGGGTGTTAAAGTCCCCTAGTATGATTGTGTTACTGTCAATTTCCCCTTTTATGGCTGTTAGCATTCGTCTTATGTATTCAGGTGCTCCTATGTTGGGTGAGTAAATATTTACAACTTTTATATCTTCTTCTTGGATTGATCCCTTGATCATTATGTAGTGTCCTTCTTTGTCTCTTGTAATAGTCTTTGTTTTAAAGTCTATTTTGTCTGATATGAGAATTGCTACTCCAGCTTTCTTTGGATTTCCATTTGCATGGAATACCTTTTTCCATCCCCTCACTTTCAGTCTGTATGTGTCCCTAGGTCGGAAGTGGGTCTCTTGTAGACAGCATATATACGGGTCTTGTTTTTGTATCCATTCAGCCAGTCTATGTCTTTTGGCTGGAGCATTTAATCCATTCACATTTAAGGTAATTATCAATATGTATGTTCCTATTACCCTTTTGTTCATTGTTTTGGGTTTGTTTTTGTAGGTCTTTTCCTTTTCTTGTGTTTCCTGCCTAGAGAAGTCCCTTTATCATTTGTTGTATAGCTGGTTTCTGGGTGCTGAATTCTCTTAGCTTTTGCTTGTCTGTAAAGGTTTTAATTTCTCCGTTGAATCTGAATGAGATCCTTGCTGGGTAGAGTAATCTTGGGTGTAGGTTTTTCCCTTTCATCACTTTACATATGTCCTGCTACTTCCTTCTGGCTTGCAGAGTTTTTGCTGAAAGATCAACTGTTAACCTTATGGGGACTCCCTTGTATGTTATTTTCTGCTTTTCCCTTGTTGCTTTTAATATTTTTCTTTGTATTTAATTTTTGGTTGTTTGATTAATATGTGTCTTGGCATGTTTCTCCTTGGATTTATCCTGTATGGGACTCTCTGCACTTCCTGGACTTGATTTACTATTTCCTTTCCCATGTTAGGGAAGTTTTCAACTATAATCTCTACAAATATTTTCTCAGACCCTTTCTTTTCCTCTTCTTCTTCTGCGACCCCTATAATTCAAATGTTGGTGCATTTAATGTTTTGCCACAAGTCTCTGAGACTCTCCTCAATTCTTTTCATTCTTTTTTCTTTATTCCGCTCTGCAGTAGTTATTTCCACTATTTTATCTTCCAGGTCACTTATCCGTTCTTCTGCCTCAGTTATTCTGCTATTGATTCCTTCTAGTGAATTTTTAATTTCATTTATTGTGTTGTTCATCACTGTTTGTTTGCTTTTTAGTTCTTCTAAGTCCTTGTTAAACGTTTCTTGTATTTTCTCCATTCTATTTCCAAGATTTTGGATCATCTTTACTATCATTACTCTGAATTCTTTTTCAGGTAAACTGCCTATTTCCTCTTCATTTGTTTGGTTTGGTGGGTTTTTACCTTGCTCCTTCTTCAGCTGCATATTTCTCTCTCTTCCCATTTTGCTTACCTTATTGTGTTTGGGGTATCCCTTTCACAGGCTGCAGGATCATAGTTCCCATTGTTTTTGGTGTCTGCCCCCAGTGGGTAAGGTTGGTTTAGCGGCTTGTGTAGGCTTCCTGATGGAGGGACTGGTGCCTGTATTCTGGTGGGTGGGGCTGGATCTTGTCTTTCTTTTGGGCAGGGTTGCGTCCAGTGGTGTGTTTTGGGTGTCTTGAACTTAGTATGATTTTAGGTAGCCTCTCTGCTAATGGTTAGGGTTGTGTTGCTGTCTTGCTAGTTGTTTGGCATGGGGCATCCAGCACTGGAGCTTGCTGGCCGTTGGTGGAATTAGGTCTTAGTGTTGAGAAGGAGATCTCTGGGAGAGCTCTCGCCTACTGATATTACGTGGGGCCGGGAGGTCTCTGGTTGTCCAATGTCCTCAACTCAGCTCTCCCACCTTACCGGCTCAGGCCTGACACCAGGCCGGAGCACCAAGACCCTGTCAGCCACATGGCTCAGAAGAAAGGGAGAAAAAAAGAAAGAAAGAAAATAAAAATAAAATAAAATAATTAAAATTAAACAATTAAAATAGGGGCTTCCCTGGTGGTGCAGTGGTTGAGAATCTGCCTGCTAATGCAGGGGACATGGGTTCGAGCCCTGGTCTGGGAGGATCCCACATGCCACGGAGCAGCTAGGCCCTTGAGCCACAACTACTGAGCCTGCGTGTCTGGAGCCTGTGCTCCGCAACAAGAGAGGCTGCGATAGTGAGAGGTCCAGGCACCGCGATGAAGAGTGGCCCCCGCTTGCCACAACTAGAGAAAGTCCTCGCACAGAAACGAAGACCCAACACAGCATAAATAAATTAATTAACTCCTACCCCCAACATCTTCTTTAAAAAAAAAAAATTAACATAAAAAATTTTAAAAGTAATTTAAAAAAGATGAGAGCAACCAAACCAATAAACAAATCCACCAATGATAATAAGTGCCAAAAACTATACTAAGATAAACATAAAAATCAGAAACAAGTCAGCCGCAGACAGCAAACCCCAAGTCTACAGCTGCTTCCAAAGTCCACTGCTTCAGTTTTGGGTTGATTCATTGTCTATTCAGGTATTCTACAGATGCAGGGTACCTCAGGTTGACTGTGGTGATTTAATCCGCTGCTCCTGATGCTGCATGGAAAAATTTCCCTTTCTCTTCTTTGTTCGCACAGCTTCTGGAGTTCAGCTTTGGTTTTGGCCCCACCTCTGCGCGTAGGTCACCCTCAGGCTTCTGTTTCCACACAGATAGGAGTGGGTTAAAGAAGCGGCTGATTAGGAGCCTCTGGTTCACTCAGGCTGGGGGGAGGGAGGGGTACAGTAGTTATAATTGGAATGCAGGGCAAGCCTGTGGCAAGGCCACCATGATGTTGCAACAGCCTGAGGTGCACTGTGTGTTCTCCCAGGGAAGTTGTCCCTGGATCACGGGACCCTGGCAGTGGTGGGCTGCACACACTCCTGAGGCAGTGTGGATAGTGACCTGTGTTTGCACATAGGATTCTTGGTGGCTGCAGCAGCAGCCTTAGTGTTTCATGCCCGTCTCTGTGGTCCACACTGATAGCCGCAGCTCATGCCCATCTCTGGAGCTCATTTAGGCAGTACTCTGCCTTCTGCAGGCAGACAGGGAAGGAATCCCCTCTCCTCACACACCCTGAAACAATGGTCTCTTGCCTCTTAGGCAGGTCCGGACTTTTTCCCAGACTCTCTTCCTGCTAGCTATGGCGCACAAGCCCCCTTCACGGTGTGTTCATGCAGCCAACCCCAGTCCTCTCCCTGGGATCTGACCTCCAGAGCTCGAGCCTCAGCTCCCAGCCCCCACCCACCCGAGTGTATAAGCAGACAAGCCTCTCAGGCTGGTGAGTGCTGGTCAGCACTGATCCTCTGTGCAGGAATCTCTGCGCTTTGCCCTCTGCACCCCTGTTGCTGTGCTCTTCTCCGTGGCTCCGAAGCTTCCCCCCCCCACCGCCCCCCGTCTCCATCAGTGAAGGGTCTTCCTAGTGTGTGGAAACATTTCCTCCTTCACAGCTCCCTCCCAGAGTTGCAGGTCCCATCCCTATTCTTTTGTCTCTGTTTTTTCTTCTTTCTTTTGCCCTACCCAGGTACGTGGGGAGTTTCTTGCCTTTTGGGAAGTCTGAAGTCTTCTGCCAGCATTCAGTAGGTGTTCTGTAGGAGTTGTTCCACATGTAGATGTATTTTTGATGTATTTTTGGGGAGGAAGGTGATCACCAAGTCTTACTCCTCTGCCATCTTGAAGGTCCCCCCCGCCTCTGGATCACTTTATAAATTAGAAATCCTAAAATTCTGAAGTTGCTGGGATGATCTCCAAACTCCTAAGTTGGTATCATCAGAAAATAGTGTAGCTCCGTATACAATTTATACAATGGCCTTAAATATTCATGAAGAAACTTATATGACACAACTTTCCTTTAAGTTAGGTCAATCCCATCTAGGGTCTTACGGGATTCAAAATCTTCCAGAAACCATTTTCCCCCATGGGTAACATTCCAAGGCAAGCCACGTTGGCTGGCATTGGGTTGGTTGTGAAATAGTTCACAACTTTACAACCAAATGAAGCACTATCCCCTTCAGGGTTACTTCTACATAAACCCATTTGAACTGTTTTCCATTTTCAAATGGTAAATACATCCCAATTCTTTTTTGAGAATAGTGTTTTGGGTTAAAACTTACTTTTAAGTTTTCTAACAAAAACATATTAACTCAAAAATAACATGATATCAATGTAATTTGCATTAAGACAACATTTCTGAAAGCTAAGAAATGCTTGGAATACAAACAAGTAAATATATTCATTTGTCTGTTGAATCAGTGTCGTAATTGTGAGTCATATTTCATGCTAATCAGATCTGAATAATGAGAGAAATTCCTAATTCAACAATGGTTCACATTCTCAAAATAATTACTTTCCTTAAACTTTACCTCCCTAGGTGACTAATCACATTGCTAATCATGTATAATAATAAAGATTTTTATGCCATTGGAGGAATTTGATTAATTAACTTTATAAAGGGATTACTAGTTAATTTACAAGGAATTTGTGAGGAATGTTTAGTGCTCTGAATTTGTCAGAGTGAAAGAAAATTGATCTTTAAAGAACTTTCTTGGGCTTCCCTGGTGTCGCAGTGGTTAAGGATCCACCTGCCAATGCAGGGCACACGGGTTCGAGCCCTGGTCCAGGAAGATCCCACATGCCGCGAAGCAACTAAGCCTATGCACCACAACTACTGAGCCTGCGCCCTAGAGCCCACGAGCCATAACTACTGAAGCCCGCGTGCCACAACTACTGAAGCCTGCACACCTAGAGCCTGTGCCCCGCAATGAGAGAAGCCATCGCAATGAGAAGCCTGCGCACCGCAATGAAGAGTAGCCCCCCGCTCGCCACAACTAGAAAAAGCCCACGTGCAGCAACAAAGACCCAATGAAGCCAAACAAATTAATAAATAAATCTATAAAAAAGAACTTTCTTAATTCATTTATAATTACTTGTACCATTGCCCAACACTCTTCCCTGTATATTTGTATATTTTAATAGCAAAAGATTTATTATTAAATATGATTTATTTAATTATGCCCAATTTATACTTAAGTAGCTATAAGACCTATGCCCAAAATTAAGTTCTAAAGTTGAGCACTGCTTTAAGTTCTCACCTCTGAAAAGTATGATTCTCCTAAAACTCAAGATCCAGCAACTGATACCCTAGTTCCTGAATCTTATAATATTTTTACAGTATACAATTTTTAAAATTCTCAATTAAATAGAGATATTTCATATTACTTTCCTAACAAATACTACCTGAGTTTAAGAGCACTACCATCTCTAAATCCCCTTTACTCTCATTTGCAAGTTCATTTGCATAACTGTCACAGGCCCACATCATTTATGCAAATGTCTTTATTTTTCCAAATACAAACAGGTTGGGAGAAACATTTTAAAACACTTGCTTTCTATATAGGGTCATCTCAGCTTTAACTTCGTGTCGTGTGTAGCAAGGATCTATTATATGCAAATTTTATATTTCTCTTAAAGGAGCTAGAAAAGAGTATCACTTTTTTCAATTACAGACATCATCTGCACAGCCAACATAAAAATTTTATTTTTAAAGTTCAGATAGGCTAGAAAAAAATAAGAATAAACTCTGTAAGGAAAAAGGAAGATGAGTAAAAGTAGAAAAGGAGGAATGAGTTTTAAATACTTCTAGCTAATGTAAAGTAAAATACCTTCCCTGGTAGCAAGTAAACAAAACAGTCCCAGTCTTTGACTTTAAAAAATTTATTAAGTACCTGATACAAATTCACCCATGCCCACACACACAGATGCATGCAGGCACACACCCCACCACTAGCATGCTCATTCACTCTTTCCCCACCCAGCATCCACCTGCTCTTCTTAAAGGAACATTTATCACCTTGCTTCTGCACTGGAGGGACCAGGCCCTTCACAATCTCAGCCCTTGTATTTCAGAGTCACTCTCTGTTGCATAGGTAGAGCATTTGACCCAGATCTAACCACCTCCCTGGCCTCTGTGACTAGTTCACTTGAGACAATTAGAGACGATCCTGAGCATTTTGTTTGAATGACTTGGAAAAGGCCCTCCCTCCTCTCTCCCACTGTGCTTGCCACCAAGAAGATGTAGAGGGTGGAGCCATGGCTGTCATTTGGGCTCTATGAGGGAGGGCCTGAAGCTGCCAGGGGATACCATGGGGACCTGAAATGAAGCCAGAATTGAGAGGAGAAACCACCTCCTGATGACAGCGTGAGAACTCCAGATCTAACCATTTTTGAAGCCAAGATCTACCTCTAGAATTTTCAGCTATAAGAACCAGAACGTTTCCCTGGCTTAACATTCCCTTAAGCCAGTTGGAATTAGATTTGTTGAGTTTTGTTTTGTTTCACTTGTTATTTGCAATTGATAGAGTCTTAACTGAGAGATCAAGATACTGACATCCTAATGATGATATAAGAAATACACAGTGGGCTTCCCTGGTGGCGCAGTGGTTAAGAATCCCCCTGCTAATGCAGGTGACATGGGTTCGAGCCCTGGTCCGGGAAGATCCCACATGCTGTGGAGCAACTAAGCCCGTGCGCCACAACTACTAAGGCTGTGCTCTAGAGCCCGTGAGCCACAACTACTGAAGCCCGCACGCCTAGAGCCCATGCTCCTCAACAAGAGAAGCCACCACAATGAGACACCTGCACACTGCAACGAAGAGTAGCCCTGCTCACTGCAACTAGAGAAAGCCTGCGTGCAGCAACGAAGACCCAACGCAGCCAAAAATAAAATAAATAAAAATTTTTTTAAATAAAATAAAATAAAGAAATACACAGAAATTCAACTGCTCAAATGCCCTTGTTCGTCACATGCCAAGTGTGTCTGCTTTCTTCATATACGATTCATTGTTCACAAGGTTTCAGTAATCTTATTAAATGGGGCACAACTTTAATATTGTAATAAATACACAATTTGTCCATTAAATCTGATGTATTAAATACTTTTCATATGTATCATTTACAAAATTTTTTCATATATATTTTAATATTTGTATATATTATGAAATCATCACTACAGTAAGTCTAGTTAACATCTATCATCATATATATTTTTTAAATCCATAAAACTGCTTATGTATGAAATACTATTTATAGGTTAAAAACTGAAGTTTAAAACAGCCTATACAACTCAATACCAAACAAACAAACAACCCAATCAAAAATTGGGCAGAAAACCTAAATAGACATTTCTCCAAAGAAGACATACAGATGGTCAACAGGCACATGAAGAGATGTTCAACATCACTAATTATTAGAGAAATGCAAATCAAAATTACAATGAGTTATCACCTCACACCGGTCAGAATGGCCATCATCAAAAAGTCTACAAATAATAGGGGACTTCCCTGGCAGTCCAGTGGTTAAGACTCTGTGCTCCCAATGCAAGGGGCATGGTTTCAATCCCTGGTCAGGGAACTAAGATTCTGCATGCTGCACAGCACAGCCAAAAAAAAAGTCTACAAATAATAAATGCTGGAGAGGATGTGAAGAAAAAGGAACCCTCCTACGTTGTCGGTGGGAATGTAAATTTCCAAGTGCAGCCACTTGGAAAACAGTATGGAGGTTCCTTAAAAAACTAAATATAGAGCTACCATATGATCCTGCAATCCCACTACTGGGCATATACTAGAAAAGATGAAAACTCTAATTCAAAAAGATACATGCACACCAATGTTCACAGCAGCACTATTTACAATAGCCAAGAAATGGAAGCAATGTAAGTAAGTGTCTATTGGCAGATGAATGGATAAAGAAGATGTGATAGATATAGATATATTACTACTCAGCCATAAAAAAAGAATGAAATACTGCCATTTGCAACAACATGGGTGGAAGTAAGATAAAGAAAAATATGACATCACTTATATGTAGAATCTAAAAAATAATACAAATGAACTAATTTACAAAACAGAAACAGACTCACAGACATAGAAAACAAACTTACAGTTACCAAAGGGAAAAAGGGGGGGGGAGAGATAAATTAGAAGTTTGGGATTAACATATACACACTACTGTATATAAAATAGATAACCAGCAAGGACCTCCTGTATAGCACAGGGAACGATACTCAATATTTTGTAATAACCTATAAGGGAAAAGAATCTGAAAAAAATGTATATATATATATATAACTGAATCACTTTGCTGTACACCTGAAACTAACACAAATTTATAAATTAACTATACTTCAATAAAAAAATTTAAAAACTACTGATGTCTGTGCCCCATTCCAGGTGATTCTGGTTGAACTGAGCTGAGGTGTGGTTAGGACATAAAAATTTGTGAAAGCCCTCCAGGTGCAGAGGAGGTCAAGAATCACTGACCAAAAGGTAGAGGAAGCAGTGAGGGGCATCTGCACCTGAAACGCAATATTGTAAATCAACTATACTTCAATTTTAAAAAATAGATAAAATGAACATTTTCCTGTAAAAAAAAAAACCAAAACCCTGAAGTTTAGAAAAGTTGACTTGTCTTTGAGGCCTCACAACTAATAAGGGGTAAGGGCCAGGTGTTCTTTTCATTTTTATTTATCTTTATTTTCATTATGCTTTTCATCATTACACAGATACTGTTTATCCTGAAAAATATAAGTGACAATAAATGCAAGCAAGACACAAATAAGCATTAAGTTCCATCAAATTAAGACATAAGACTTTTTAAAATAGTATAATCTTACCTAAATCGATATCTCGAATTCCCATGTACAATTCAAGAAGGTCATCAACCTTTTCAATCGCCTTTGCTTTGGTTTCAGAGGGCTGTATCACAGAAAAGAGAAATAAAATCATATTTTTATGTGTAATCTCTTGAATATCGAGGCATACATAGGGGAAAATCTGATGTGGAGCCAGTTCTTGGTTGTGTACTTCAGCTAATTTGAATGGAAATATATCTAGAATGTGCACTGCAACTCAATACAAATCAATATAGTAAATATTTTTGGTGTTTGTGTTAAGCATTATAGATTCAAAGAAGAAAAGCCAGAACAGTCTCCAAGTAGCTAGCAGTCTAGAAGGGAGACAGATGTGAAAATAAATAGCTATTTAACAATAATAAAGACAATTTCTAAAGGATGTCAAAGGCAAAGAGGCATCACAGGGGAAGTAAATTTAAATCTCTAAGTGTCCAGGAAGACTTCAGAAAGGTGACTTAAGAAGTGTGTTTTCAAAATGAACTGGCGTCAGATAAGCAGAGGCAGGCACCGAAAGTAGAAGGCAATATATACACAAAGTCTATGTGAGGTTGCAGAGTCTGATAAAAGAGTACAGTGGGTTAAAGGACTGCAAGAAGTCCCATGTGATGGGAATCATAGCGCCAGACATGACTAGATCTTAAGGAGTCCTGTATACCTTGAATAGGGCTTTGGTCTTTATCATGCAGGCCACATGCATTAACAGCTCATCCCAAGACTAAAACACTCTGAACACATACCCCTATTATTTATTTTTTATTAATTTTATTGGACAGAAGTCCCCCCTTATCTGTGGTCTTGCTTTCCTCAGTTTCAGTTACCTCAGTCAATTGAGGTCCAAAAATATTATATGGAAAATTCCAGAAATAAACAGTTCACAAGTTTTACATTGTGTGCCATTCTGAGTAGTATGATAAAATCTCACACCACCTGCTCCATCCCAGAATCCCCAACTTTTATTTTTATCCCCAACTTTTATGCACACAACTTTTATTATAGTGTATTTTATAATAGTTCTATTTTACTATTAGTAAGTTATTATCATCCTTTACTGTGCCCAATTTATAAGTTAAACTTTATCATAGGTATGTATGTATAGGAAAAAACATAGTATATATAGGGTTCAGTGCCATCCACAGTTTCAGACATCCACTGGGGGTTTTGGAACGTGTCCACTGTGGATAAGAGGGGACTACTGTGGACTTCCCTGGTGGCGCAGTGGTTGAGAGTCCGCCTGTCGATGTAGGGGACACGGGTTCGTGCCCCGGTCCGGGAAGATCCCACATGCCGCGGAGCGGCTGGGCCCGTGAGCCATGGCCACTGAGCCTGACCCTCCTACGTTGTCGGTGGGAATGTAAATTTCCAAGTGCAGCCACTTGGAAAACAGTATGGAGGTTCCTTAAAAAACTAAATATAGAGCTACCATATGATCCTGCAATCCCACTACTGGGCATATACTAGAAAAGATGAAAACTCTAATTCAAAAAGATACATGCACACCAATGTTCACAGCAGCACTATTTACAATAGCCAAGAAATGGAAGCAATGTAAGTAAGTGTCTATTGGCAGATGAATGGATAAAGAAGATGTGATAGATATAGATATATTACTACTCAGCCATAAAAAAAGAATGAAATACTGCCATTTGCAACAACATGGGTGGAAGTAAGATAAAGAAAAATATGACATCACTTATATGTAGAATCTAAAAAATAATACAAATGAACTAATTTACAAAACAGAAACAGACTCACAGACATAGAAAACAAACTTACAGTTACCAAAGGGAAAAAGGGGGGGAGGGAAAAATTAGGAGTTTGGGATTAATAGATACACACTACTATACATAAAATAGATGAACAACAAGGATTAACTATATAGCAGAGGGAACTATATTCAATATCTTATAATAACCTATAATGGAAAAGAATCTGTAAAAAATATATATCTATATAGATATATATATAGATATATAGATAACTGAATCACTTTGCTGTACACCTGAAACACAATATTGTAAATCAACTATACTTCAATTTTAAAAAATAGATAAAATGAACATTTTCCTGTAAAAAAAAAAACCAAAACCCTGAAGTTTAGAAAAGTTGACTTGTCTTTGAGGCCTCACAACTAATAAGGGGTAAGGGCCAGGTGTTCTTTTCATTTTTATTTATCTTTATTTTCATTATGCTTTTCATCATTACACAGATACTGTTTATCCTGAAAAATATAAGTGACAATAAATGCAAGCAAGACACAAATAAGCATTAAGTTCCATCAAATTAAGACATAAGACTTTTTAAAATAGTATAATCTTACCTAAATCGATATCTCGAATTCCCATGTACAATTCAAGAAGGTCATCAACCTTTTCAATCGCCTTTGCTTTGGTTTCAGAGGGCTGTATCACAGAAAAGAGAAATAAAATCATATTTTTATGTGTAATCTCTTGAATATCGAGGCATACATAGGGGAAAATCTGATGTGGAGCCAGTTCTTGGTTGTGTACTTCAGCTAATTTGAATGGAAATATATCTAGAATGTGCACTGCAACTCAATACAAATCAATATAGTAAATATTTTTGGTGTTTGTGTTAAGCATTATAGATTCAAAGAAGAAAAGCCAGAACAGTCTCCAAGTAGCTAGCAGTCTAGAAGGGAGACAGATGTGAAAATAAATAGCTATTTAACAATAATAAAGACAATTTCTAAAGGATGTCAAAGGCAAAGAGGCATCACAGGGGAAGTAAATTTAAATCTCTAAGTGTCCAGGAAGACTTCAGAAAGGTGACTTAAGAAGTGTGTTTTCAAAATGAACTGGCGTCAGATAAGCAGAGGCAGGCACCGAAAGTAGAAGGCAATATATACACAAAGTCTATGTGAGGTTGCAGAGTCTGATAAAAGAGTACAGTGGGTTAAAGGACTGCAAGAAGTCCCATGTGATGGGAATCATAGCGCCAGACATGACTAGATCTTAAGGAGTCCTGTATACCTTGAATAGGGCTTTGGTCTTTATCATGCAGGCCACATGCATTAACAGCTCATCCCAAGACTAAAACACTCTGAACACATACCCCTATTATTTATTTTTTATTAATTTTATTGGACAGAAGTCCCCCCTTATCTGTGGTCTTGCTTTCCTCAGTTTCAGTTACCTCAGTCAATTGAGGTCCAAAAATATTATATGGAAAATTCCAGAAATAAACAGTTCACAAGTTTTACATTGTGTGCCATTCTGAGTAGTATGATAAAATCTCACACCACCTGCTCCATCCCAGAATCCCCAACTTTTATTTTTATCCCCAACTTTTATGCACACAACTTTTATTATAGTGTATTTTATAATAGTTCTATTTTACTATTAGTAAGTTATTATCATCCTTTACTGTGCCCAATTTATAAGTTAAACTTTATCATAGGTATGTATGTATAGGAAAAAACATAGTATATATAGGGTTCAGTGCCATCCACAGTTTCAGACATCCACTGGGGGTTTTGGAACGTGTCCACTGTGGATAAGAGGGGACTACTGTGGACTTCCCTGGTGGCGCAGTGGTTGAGAGTCCGCCTGTCGATGCAGGGGACACGGCTTCGTGCCCCGGTCCGGGAAGATCCCACATGCCGCGGAGCGGCTGGGCCCGTGAGCCATGGCCACTGAGCCTGCGCGTCCGGAGCC